>NW_026067924.1:3968033-4300625 GCF_014885135.2 Alexandromys fortis | reverse complement strand
GGGAGGGGGAGACAGTGGGGAGGGATGGGGAGACAGTGGGGAGGGATGGGGAGACAGTGGGGAGGGATGGGGAGACAGTGGGGAGGGATGGGGAGACAGTGGGGAGGGATGGGGAGACAGTGGGGTGGGATGAGAGACTGGAGGGATGAGCATAAAAAGAACAGTTGAAATAGTAAATGTTAGTGGCCTTTGACCTTAGATTCCTGTTGATTTTGTGGCAGTGGTAGTTAGTATTTGCTTTGCCTACATTCAGGGACTGTTCTAAAGACAGACAAGATAATCATGGCTGTGGTACTGCTTTGTAAAGACTTCAGACATTAAGCTGTTTTTGCAACATCCTTGAGATTTGAGAGGGATGCATCCCAAAGGTTGTTTTCCAAACATAAAAGATAAGACTTCAAAATGTGGAAGTTTTTAGGGCAATCTGTGGGCCCCCTGCTGACATGCTGTCAGATCCAAGATAAAGAAAAGCAAGGGGCTCAGGGCTGCTCCCCAGTGGCACGAGGACCAGGCTTGGTTCCCAGAAGCAAATAACACAGAAAGCCCAGGTTTCCACAAGAGCAAAGTCCAGCACTGCTGCAAAGCCTGAGACCAGCTTAGGCCCAAAACAAAGCCTGGCGCTATTGCTGAGGGTCACACAGCATTCTGGGACTTCTGGGCAATAAAGTGGTTCCTAATAGAAAACTGCATTTTGTGAAGAACAACAGAAACATCAATTTAAATATTCACATAAAATTTCTAACCCAAAAACTTGAAAACCCCAAAACCCCCAACACACAAGGAGACACACTACCAAAGCATCAGAGAGGAGTAGCTGGTCAGCTATCCTGGGGAATTTGGAGACTAAACCCGGGTTAGACTGAAACCATGGGAACTGTATGGACAGCGAAGATAGCACCACAGGACAATTGAAAAGGACGGACAAACCCAACAGTAATGACAGCTGGAGTTATTAGATATGAAAAATAATGTATTATATTAAACAACACAAGGGAGTATTGATGAGTTTGTAAATAGACCTAAAGAAATAATTTACTTCACCAACAAGATTAAAAAAAAAAAAAAGGAACTAAGAGATGAGAAATGTCAGAGTCTGCCGTGTGTCTAGCTGTCGTTTCCGAGGAGACGATAGAGAACGAGGCAGAGGTGTAACGCTGATAGATGTTTTGAGAGGTGATGGGAAATGGGGATCCACTGGTGCATGAGCTGCTGGGTAACCCCAGGGAGAGGAAAGAGAAGCATTCTGCAAGGCCTGAGCTTGTTCCCTGAGCTCCGAGTCCAGGCTTAACCGCCTCCCTCCCTCACAGAGGACGTGCTGGCTGCCCAGCCTTGCTCTGCTGTGGAAGTGAGGGGGCTGGGAGAGAATCTGCTTTTCTTCTTAGGTTGTTCAGCTTTGAGCAAATGTGTGATTTTTTTTTATCACTTGTGGAATACAAAAGTGCACACTGTGCATATTGAATTGTACTAAATGTGGCCTGGGTGCTTTATCTAGTCCTTGTAAGTGAACAAAAATAATGTAGTCACTTGGTATCAGTGGTGCCCCGAGACTTCCTGATCCGCGTTTGGTAAGTGTCAAATGTGCTCCCTGATGCCAGCTGAGATCTGCTGTTTCCCTAGTGAGACGCAAATATGAAGCTATTGAGAATGTTCTGGACCTAAATGACATTAATACCTACATCTGAGCATGAAAATGGTTGTAATTTTTTTCTTTTTAGTAATGACTTGGTATATGACTCAGTCAGTAGAATTCTTACCTTGTATGCACGAGGCCCCGTGTTCGGTTCCCAGGAACCCAATCCAGTTAGTGATGGAGTACTGTGTCTGTCCATTAAACAAATTTTTCTCTTCTTTCCCCTCATTCTCATTTCCTTTTCTCTCTGAGTTTTTCAGTTGAAATGGGTGTTATCTTTATATTTTTCTAAATTATTTTTACATGTATGTACATGTATAGGTGCATATGGGGGGGGCAGCAAGGTGGTGTGAGGGTGTGGGGACGAGTAGATCTGTGGGGGCTGGAGTACAACCTTGGGAGTCGTTCTTCATTTTATGAGATCGGCCTGCCGCTGGCCTGGATCTTTCTAATGCCCGTAGGCTGGCTGGCCAGTGAGCCCCAGAAATGCACCTGCCTCTCCATTGCCCTTGCCCTGAGATTTGTAGACACATGTTTCCGTGCCTAGCAGAGACCAGGCCAAGACTGTGAGAATAGTAACAAGAGAATGAGAGATGCATCTAGCGCAGGGCCTCATGTGTGAAGCTGAGGAGTGAGTTCAGGTTCTTGGACTTGCATAGCAAGCACAATACCAACTGAGATTTCTTCCCAGCCCCTCTCTAGACAGACAACTTAAGTAGATATAATTCAGACATAGATGCCTTTTAGAAAAATATCCATATTGAACTACCTTTTAATAATCTAATTAAGCAACAGTGAGAAGAAAAATAACATTTAATCAGGCCCAATGAAGAAGGGGAAATTGGGAATGAATAACAGTTCTGAAGTTCTTTTTTTTTTTTTTTAAAGACAGTGGGCTTATCAGTGAGCACCAGGTCTTGTTGAAAGACCATAACTAAAAACAAGCAAACAAAACAAAAAACCCAAGGCAGTCAGCTCCTAAGGTGTGACACCCAAGATTGCCCTCTGGCCTTCACACGCATGCACACAGGTACCTACACACATACACAATCAGGCATGCACACACAAACCTTCCCTCAAAAATATGATCAGAATGAGGTGGTCTGTAGAAAAGCCGCTAGACTACTCTGAGACATAGATCAATTCTTAGGAAGAGAGCGATCGTCCCTGGCAAAATCCAAGAGCATACTCTATGGGAGAGGGTATCCGGGCCTCTCTTGAACACACCGCAGAAATTCCAAACAAAGCTGGGTGTGGTGGACTGCACTTAGGATCCCAGCACTCAGGGGCTAGAGGCAGGGGATCCCTAGCCTGAGCTTGAGGCCAGCCTGGGCTCTGCATTAGACCCAGCAATGTGGAGCAAGTCTCTAACTCCACTGTCCTTCGTGCATCCCTGACCTAGCTTCTGAAGCAGCACTGAAAAGGAGACTCATCCACACTGTTTGAAAGGGCGTGGTTCTCAGGTTGTCATCCATGTTGCTAGCTCTATTTTTTTCAAAATTAGGTTAATGGAATTTTTCGTATGTCTGACTAACGAGCTTTTAAAAATGAATCAAGAGACAAAACAATGAAATTGGAAAGGAAGAACTCAACTGAGAGCCCAATTCCATTAAGCCAAATAGAGAAAAATCATTTTTTGAAATGTCTGAGAAAATTTGACAGATTGGTTATCCTAAGAGAGAGTAAAGAATGTTTTAATTTAGCTGGGTCTGATCATGTGATAGACATAGTGTTTATTTTTAGTAGGCTATTTTTTATTGTGGTTAAACATATGAGTAGCCTAAATTTGTCATTTTTAAAGATGTGCCCAATTTTATTTTTTGTGTGTTTAAGTGTTTGATTGTATGTATGTATGTATGTATATGTATATATGTATGTATGTGTGTATGTATGCACCATATGCATGCTTGATATCTGCAGAGGCCAGAAGATGGCATCAGTTCCCCCAGAACTGGAATTACAGGTACTTGTGAACTGCCTTGGGAGAGCCAGGAATCAAACCCAGGTCCTCTGCAAGAGCAGCAAGCACTCTTAAGGAATAAGCCATCTCCTGAGCCCCACAATCTAAAAGCCTTTTGTGGGCAGAGTTTTTCTGTGTCTCTGCAGTTGCTGTCAAATAACCACAGGAGGCTTACTATTAATTATAAATGCTCTGTTGATAGCTCAGGCTTATTACTAACTAGCTCTTACAACTTAAATGAACCCATTTCTATTCATCTATGTGCTGCCCTGAGGCTCATGACTTTTCCCTCTCCTGTATGTCCTGTTTCCTTTTCATCCAGCTGGTGACTCCTCTCACTCTGCCCTTCTTCCCAGTGTCCTTAGTCTGGTTCTCCAACCTAACGTTATCCTGTCCAGCCATTGGCCAACCAGCTTCTTTATTAAACCAGTCACAGAGACATATATTTACACAGTGTAAAGGAATATTCCACAGCCTTTGGGTGTGCAGTTCTATGGTATCAAGTATATTCCTATTGCTCTGTAGTCATCTCCAGAACATTTTCATCTTCCAAACTACAATTCTACTCACTGACCACTAACTTCCAATTTCCCTTCTCTCCACACTCCTGGTAATAGCCTTCCGCTTTCTCTCTCTTTGAACTAGGCTATCATATAAATGTAACTATACGCTATGTATCCATTTGTGTCTGGCTTATTTCACGTAGCACAGTGCCTTAAGATTTCATCTATACTGTGGTGTCTGTGAGAACATTCTTCCCTTGGAAAGCTAAAGAATATTTTATTGTGGGTTCACACCGTGTTTTGTTCATCAATGGACACTTGCCTTGCCATTTTTGGCTTTGGACTGTTAGGAACGCCACTTCTATGGCATGGCTGTGACATGTCCCGCGAGACAGTGACTGGTCCCGTGGAAAGTCCACAGTGAGCACACTGAGTTATCGTACTTTCTGTACAGCAGCCGTACCATCTGTGACACAGACACACAAGAGTTCCACTTTCTCCACATCTGTGCCAGCTCTTGTAAGTAATCTCCCATGTTTTCAATAGATCTGCCCAAAGTAAGGGTGAAGAAGGGAGATGGGACTCTCAACAGGACCTGCAGAATAGCCATGGCCACCTGGGGTTCTGCAGCCCTGTTTCTCAGCTGACAAGCAGCTGGACATCTGCAGGAACCATCTGCCCTCTCCCTGGGAACATGTCTGTCCTGTGTTCCTAAGTGCCTGCTCGGTTTCCACCCAGCCTCTAAGCGGAAAAGAAAAAACATCAAAGGAAAAAGAAAAACACAAAACCCTTATGAAAGGAAAACACAAAACCCCACGAATCACAGTGATTCACATATATGTAATAGAAGTGTTACATCTTTTAGGAGGCAAGGCATGATAGGCACACGGTTCATGCATGAGGCTCTATGGGGCAGAGGTGGGGATGGACCAGGCAGGAGTGCAGTGGCGCTGGTCAAGTTCTAGGCTCAAGGTGGTGTCTCTTGCCCTGCTTCCGTGCCTGTCTTCCCGAGCTGCACCGTCATTAAATCTGTCATTTCTGTCCTTAGGGTAATGATGATCCGGGGTCGGTCCGAAATCTAAGCAGGTAGAATCTGAGGCAAACATAGAGATTAAAGTGAATCCTGGGAACCAAATTTGTTCCATTTAAAGGGTGGAATTCCGGTTTTCAGTCGCGTTCTCTCTGTTTAATTGAGGGTTAAAACAAAGGCGAGAGAGTGCAGTGCCTTGTTTTTTTTTTTTTTTCACCGACCTTTACAAAGGACGTAGAGAGAGAGTAGGTGACCTTGTACAAGGTTATTACTGCTTAAAAAAGGCTTTAACTGGTCCTTGAAGTAAAAATTCTTGGAAGTACTGCCCGGGAGAAAGCAGCAGCATTTTACTGGAGAGGAGGAGAAGGTGACTCCACAAGCCCCCTTCTGGGCACAGTATTCTGTCCTGGAAGACAAAGCTAAATTGCAGGAGGTATTAATAGGGACTCAGCAAGGGCCAGTTCTGAACGCAGAGGGCTGGATTCTCAAATAACGGCCTGTGAATGTCACAGCATTTATTGCGTCCATTACCCGATGTCTGTGGCTATACTGAAGAGTGGTCTCACCTGATCTCGGGAAATGTTATCCCCACTCAACTGACGCTCGACCGTAGGGTCAGCATCACATAAGGGAAAAAAAGAAAGGGAAGCTGAGATTTCACGTTGCAACTATAGAAAGGGTTTATTTGGGCTCAAGGATTAAGACAGGATACAGTCCATGGTGGCAGAGACATCACGGCAGCAGGAATGCGCGATGGCTCGATGGCAGGGTGGCAGCCAGAACCTGAAGCTACTAGTGACTTCACATCCCCAGTCAGGAAGTAGGAATTAGACCAGAAGTAGGACCAGGCTAAGAAACTTTATAAAGTCCAACCCCGGGGGACCCACTTCCTCCATTGAGGCTGCACCTCGTAAAGGCTGTGCATCCTTCTAAACCAGTGCTGTCAGCTGGGGACCGTGTCGAGGACACCAGACATTCAAACCGTACCATTATATGGTCTTCGGGGTGCACCTGGAGGCATGTGACCTAAGTGTATTTATGTCGTATGTCGCTGTGAGCCATCGGCCCTCACCCTGTGGTGTGAGAAAGCAACTTCAGTGATGATGGCTTCTGCATCCGGGGAGGAAGAGAGGAAGGTAGACGTCTCTCACCCAGCGGTGCGTGGAGAGATGCAGAGGCTCTCAGGGCTGTAGAGACTGACTCTCCTCCAAAGAGGATAAAAGAATGTTCTGCCTTGTCTTAGAAGGGAAAATGTCCCTGGAAGGCAGGGGTGGGTTGTAACTCACACTGTAACAAAATAATGCTTTCTCGTGTCTAGCATCTTTTTATGTCTTTGAGAATTTGCCAGATTCTTTACCCTTTTTTTCCTCTTCCTTTGTGAGCTAAGCATGTAGCTTAGACTGTGTGTGGATGTCTGCATGTGTGGGTGCATATGCACGTGTGTGGATGTATGTGGAGACCCGAGATCAACTTTAGGTGTCCCCTCCACTGTTTTCCACCTTATTTTTTTTTTTTTTAGGCAGGGTCTCTCTCTCCCCGGCACTCACTTATTTGGCTAAACAGGCTGACCTTCAGGCCTCGGGAATCCATCCCATTCCCACTCGTGCCAGGATTGCATAGATGCACAGCACCTCACCTAATGTGTGGGTCCTGGGGACCAGACTCAAGTACCCCAGCTTGCCTGGCAAGCACTTGTCAACTGAGCCATCTCTCTTCATGCCCTTCTTAAATTTGGGGTCCTCTAGTCTCTTCCTCCTGATTAAAGATGAACCCCACATGCCTCTATCAGGATTCTTTCTCAGCCCCGCACATTGCTTCCCAGTGTTGGGCAGTCTTCCGCCTTAAGAATTACATGCAATTGCTCCCTTCCTAGCATGATCCTATGTCCCTTCCTCCTTCCTTTCTTAGCCTCTCGTGTCCATTTTCCTTTTCTTACATCCGTTTCCTGTCACACAAATCTCCAGGAATGTAGTGGCTGGAAACAGCAGTGCAGTGTGACTTTTCAGTCCTTTGAAGTCACTGGGTTTCTCATGTCAGCTGGTGGCTGTGTTGGATTGTTCCAAAGCCCCGGTGAACTAGATGTCTAAGATGGCTTCCTCAACTGGGCATGGTTTCATGCCTACAACCCCAGTCCTGGTGGAGGCAGATGGATCAGTCATTCAAGGCCAGCCTAGTCTACATGGCGGGTTTGAGATTGTCTTGAGCTGCATGAGACCTTGTTTCAAAACACAAAAAAAAAACCTGCCAGGTGGCGGTGGTGCATGCCTTTAATTCCAGCATTTGGGAGGCAGAGGCAGGCAGATCTCTCTGTGTGTTCAAGCCTAACCTAGTCTACAGAGCTAGTACCACGACAGGCTCCAAAGCTACACAGAGAACCCCTGTCTCGAAAACAAAACAAAACAAAAAACGACAAAACAACAGCAACAACAACAACAAAAAAAGCTTTAGCTAAAGAGATGGGTCAGCACTTAAAGGCATTTGCTGCTCTTGTAGAGAACCCATCTTCAATACCTAGCACCCACATTAGATAGCTCACAGCCACCTTTAACTTCAGTCCCAGGAGATAGGGTTCCCTCTTCTGGCTACCTCTGGTACTGCATACACATTTTGAACATGTTTTCTCACACACACACACACACACACACACACACACACACACACACTCCCTCCCTCCCTCCCTCCCTCCTTCCCTCCCTCTCTCTCTCTCTCTCTCTCTCTCTCTCTCTCTCTCTCTCTCTCTAAACAAATACATCTTTAAAGAAACCTCAAAACTAAAAATAAATTACCGTGATATGGTTGGACAGTTGTCATTCACCCCCCCCCTCCATTATTTCTACTCCTCTCTTCCCCTCTCACACTTCCATGTCCTTCTGCCCTGGTCTGGACTTCCTCCTAACAGGGAGGTTTCAGGCTATGAGACATCTTACACAGCAGCTGTCTTTCTCCCCACAGGCATGTGAGGAAGCTCAGGGCCTGCAGCAGCGTAGGTAGGCATAGCCTCAGCTTCACTAGTGCCAGAGCGCACAGGCGAGAGCAGGTGACAAATACAGCTGGAGGTGGCTTGTTGGACGCGGTGGTCCTCAGCAAGGACTGATTGCCACACTTCCCATGCATTGCACATAGTCGGTCCCGCTACTTCTTGCAAATGGAAATGTCTTACTTTCTCGTATTTCATCTTATGTATGCAATTCTTTTCTATCCATAGTAAGAGATGGAAGGGATTCTTTGGAGAATTTCTGTGCGTGCTCTCTAAGGAATCTTTAAGAAACTCATTTCCATTTAGCTATATTAAATTAGTATCTAAATGATCCTATAGAAAGGATGTGTGGCTTTTCTTTTTCAAGAAAATCTCTTTGAGAAATCAGATTTAATTCCTCTTTAACCGACAATGATAACGTATCAAATTTTAGGAGGCAGATCAGCTTTAAGGAAAGGTGATCCGCCTTCTGTGTGGCCGTCCTTGTGTGAACTCTTCAACAATCTTGCTTTTCATCCTCAGTCACTGACTAGCAAAGCTGCCATCGCACTGGGGACACAGCATCATCTGCTCTCTGCTCAGACCTCGTTTGACTCTTCCTGAAGCCAGCGCTTTTTCCTAAAGGACTGAAAAGGGGAGATGAAGCTGTTAAGGCCTCTGGCTGCTCTTGCAGAGGATCCAGGGTCAATTTCCAGCATTCATGTGGTGGCTTACAACCATCTGTCACTTCTTGAAGTCTCTTGTAGATCTGGTCGGTGTCATTTTCAAATCTTCCCACCAATAGATTTTTATTTACTTAAATCTTTTTAAATTATTTTTTAAATGCCTGAGTGTTTTGCCTGTGTAGATGACTGTACCATCGTTTCAGAGAATCTCACACCCTCTTCTGCTGTCTGATCATCTTCGATGAGACTTTACCCTAGACTCCTCAACAAAAGTCCACTGACACTTGGCTCCAGTGGATAGGATAGCCACAGTCTAACAGGTGGCCCCGGTTAAACTCAGTAGATCACTAGACAAAAAGACATGAAAAGGGATTTAGACGTGTGGACATAGGTGGGAGGGAGATGAGAGGGTGGGGTGGGAGTAAGGATGTATCATTTACGTGTATGGAGTTGTCAAATAGCAAATTAATGTTCTACAAGTATTGTCATAGAACAGCAAGCAAAATGTGGAGACCTCTGTAGCGGCAAGAGGGGAGAGGCACTGCCTGTCCTCCACGCATGGCCCAGCTCCCGAGTTTAGCTCAGGGTGCCCCTTTTCATGTCATCTACAGATGGTGACACATGAACAAAACTGGGGAGGGAAAAGCAACATGGAGGAAAAGGCTAGAAGGGTCAGGAAGTCATAGGCAAATATTAACTATCCGTAATGATTTCCTGATGACCTCCCCTATACTCTGATAATAACCCCTCACTATCTCCGTGTCCCTCTTTTGCTCCCCCTCTTCCTTTCCAGCAGCTCTGCTTTCCTGTCTCTTGTCACCCAGTGAACCGTCAAACATAGTAGCAGGTTGTTCATAGGAGCAGAGGCGCCTCACCAATGGCTACACCACAGAAGATAATGTCCCCCCTTCCTCCAGCAACTGCCAATAGCATGTAGATCGTTAGGGTGTTGTTGGGGGGGGGTAGTTTATAAGTCTCTACACCTTCCATGACCAGGCCAAGTCTTACATGGGCCATTGGCAGGCTGTCACACTGCTGTGAGTTCATGCGTGCAGCCCACATGCTGTGCCCAGGAGACAGCGTTCTAAACCATTCCACCCCACCCTTGGGCTCTGCCTTCTCTTCAGTGCTCCCCAAGCCTTAGATGTGGTGACGGACACAGATGTCCTACTTACGTTGGGCACTCAGTAGTCACTTATTCACCAAGGTTGGAGCAGACCTCAGTCTCTGTAGTTCCTCTTGTCCATGACAAACCGAAGCCTCTTTTACCGAAGCTGACGTCAGCACTGACCTAGGGGAATAAGGGTGAATATTTAGAAGGTAACTTGACAGGCATATCATATTTATTTATGAAAGAGCAATAGCCTTCCAGTAGGACCCATGACCTCCCCAGTCATGGGTTTTTGGCCAGGTTTACAGGACCAGATGTGAGTGCTCTCCTGTGGCATGGACTGCATTTCCAATCAGGAAGCGACTGGCTACTGTCATAAGAGCGCGGGCACTTCTTCTCTCGATATAGTTGGTAGTGGGGCAGTCAGGGCCCACTGCTGAGGAGGATGGTTCAGACTCTGCTCCCCTAGCTGCAGGCACCGTCCAGCACTAGGAGACCTCCGAGGCAGGAAGAGGGGGCCTTTATCTCAGTTCCCTCTTAATTCTCTGTGTTCTTCGGGGAGAGTGCGTGGCATATCCACCACCAAGGCCTCAGCATCTTGTTCTGGTGGGCAACCAATTGCATTGTTTTGGGGACCAACAACTCTCAGGCAGGTGTAGTGGGTGGCAAGTTCTTCTTCAATATTTCATTCGTTCTCACGCCTTTCTGCACAGCCGTATTCTTTGGTGCTGATGAGGGAACCCGCAACCAAGAGTCTTTAAGTAACTTGACCTCATGCCAATTCTTTGTTCGACTCTTGAAACTCCTGTATTCAAACTGAACGTGGTACAAAGATTTTGCTTCATCTCGGGCAGAAGGGAGGATTTCAATCTCAACCTGCCCAGCAGTTCAGCCAGTGTTCCCTTCAGCCCCTTGGTCTCGTGAATCCACCGCTGGTCACTGGTAATCTGTGAAGTGAAACTGGGGAGCGGTCGTGAGATGAGCCCGTGGCACCAGGTCAAGTAACACCAGTGTATCACTCTCTCTTGTTTAACCCTATAGTGGAGTGCGACAAGGAGTTCTCCCCACGCCAGCGACACCACAAAGAGTTCAAGTTCAACTTATCCCAGATTCCCGAGGGTGAGGCGGTGACGGCTGCAGAGTTCCGCGTCTACAAGGACTGTGTTGTGGGGAGTTTTAAAAACCAAACTTTTCTTATCAGCATTTACCAAGTCTTACAGGAGCACCAGCACAGGTATGAAGGCTCAAGGAAGCCCAAAGGTGGGGCTGCTCCCTGCTTCTCACCCTCTCTCCTCATGTGACCCCAGGTGTCTTTGGAAGGTGGTCTGGCGGTCAGGGGGCTATTGAACATGAAGGGCTGGTGTGCTGAAGGGTAGTGTTTACCTGGCAGGGTGTTTTGTTGCTAAGTAGATTTTTTTTATAAAGATTTATTTACTTATTATGTATACAGTATTCTACCTACATATATCCCTATATATAGGGCCAGTAGAGGGCACCAGATCTCATTACAGATGGTTGTGAGCCACCATGTGGTTGCTGGGAATTGAATTCAAGACCTCTGGAAGAACAGTGCTCTTAATCTCTGAGCCACCTCTCCAGCCCCAAGTAGATTTTTTTAAATAGGGGTCTTTCCCCCAAGCAAGTCAATAATACTTAGTAAGCATCCTTGATGACCAGCTAATTGATTTATTGGGATAAACTGTTTCCTGTTGTTGTTTGGTCCTCAGTTTTGATGATGTGTGGGTGGCTAAAATTAATGCACACATTAAAATTATAGAATAATGCTTACAAGTGAGTGCAAGTCAGGTGACTGCAAATATGTATTTGTGTATATAGTATACATACATGTTTACTTTGAATAAGCGTATTCAAACACTACCATTTAGATACAGGGAATGATAGATTACTTTTTCAGTATGTCTATGTAACTATGCTTTGCTAAAAATGAGTTCAAGTGACTGCTTTATAGGGGAAAAAATCTGCAATAAAGTATATTCATGGTGTTGCCTAGCAATGAAGAACAACTTGGCCAGCAACTGACGGAGCATGGACAGGCAGAGGACTCGGTAGTAAGGCTTTAATTCAAATCTGTAGTCCCAGAAAGGAAACCAATGGGTCTGAAGTGTGTTGAGCAGACGGGGATTTGTCTTGCACAGCACTAGGTGAGAACAGAATACAGGAAGTGGAGAGTCACGTGATACGGGGTGCAGCTTAAGCCACAGATAATGCCTAGAGCAACTGGAAAAGTAAATGCAAAGATAAGCACGAAAGAAGGGAGGAGACCCCACACTTACAGACCCAAAGACACTTCAGTTTGGCCTTTTTCTGAAGCAGGGTTGCGGTGTAGCTCAGGTTGCCCTCAAACTGGCAGTCTTCCGGCCTCTGCCTCCTGAGTCCTGGGATTATAGAACGCCCACAGTCTCCTTTGGCTTCCGAAACCAAATCTAATTTGCCTTGAAAGACTGTCGACTTTCCAGTAGGTTCCAGAGATTCCAGATTGACCCTGGTTTCTTCTGGACATACAGATCTGTGGTGGGGGCGGGGGAGCTAGCCCTGGGAAGGGCTGCTGTAGCTTTGGAGGCACATGGGTGTCTGGTGCTCAGGCCCTCTCAGGTCTGTTCCCTGGGAGCTTCGCTGGAGAGAATCTCTATAAGTTCCCAAGGGAACTTGAGAGAGAGTGTAGGAGAGAGCTGAGAGACAGAGAACAAACTCTCAGAACTCCACCTGAGGGAGGAGAGAGACCGGAGAGGGCTTAGGGGGGAAGACAGAGCTGGCAGCTGTGAGTGGGGAAAGGAAACTTAAAGAGGGAACAGAGCAGAAGCTGTGGGACTGCAGGAGGCTCCTAGGGGAAGAGACAAGGAAAATGTTATAATTTGCTGGCTTGTCACCTGGGTGCCCTGTCCCTTTAAGAGACAAGCCCCACCCACTCCCAACTCCCTCCCCTTCCACTTGGATCTCCCACCTCCTCCAGCCTGGGCTCTGTCTCTCTTTTGTCTCTCTCCTGGAGAGATAGATGACTTCTGCTCTCTCTGCCCCCCTCCTCCTCTATCTCTCCCTGTGTTCGTCCCCCTGCCCCCAGTCTCTCTGCTTCTCTCTTCTTCCCCCTTCTCCTCTTCCCCCTCCATAACTCACTAAATAAACTCTATGCCCAAACTCTCTCTGCATGAAGTCTTCTACCTGTGAAGGTGACCTACCAAGGCCTCAGGGGATTCATCGAGGCCTGGGGGCCCACCAAGGCCTCAAGTTAACTGCCGCTATCCCTTGTGGGACTGCTGTCCCTCGTGGAACTGGCCTTCCTCTCCCATCCTTATATCTTTAAAAAAGAATAACAGAAAAGGTCTCAGGTGGCCCCAGGCTGGACTGCAGCCAGGGCTGTAGCTCCTAGGAGGAGGTGAGAGACTGAGGCTTTGGGGGAAAGGGATGGGTGAGCGTCTTTAAAGATGTCCCATAGATAGCCAGATGGGTGTAGCGGTCCAGAGCTGAGAGTCCCCAGGTGGGTGCCTTGGCAGGGAGACTTAGAAGGCCCTAAGGGCTGGGAGACATACTTAACAAAGTAGAGGAGTAGCAGGTGGAGGGAGGCCGCAGCTTAAGTACTGGACTCTAGAATTTGGAGTCAGATTTGGTGGGCGGCGAAAGCCAGAAGAAACAAATAAATGCTTCGTACATAGCTTAGGAGAGTCAGATCAGCAGCTTGGTTCAGAACGGACGCGTTCCTGGGACTGGGATTCATTTATGCCATTCCTGGGTTTCAGCACTGGATGACTGGAAAAAGAAAGAAAAAGAAAAGAAAAGAAAAGAAAAGAAAAGAAAAGAAAAGAAAAGAAAAGAAAAGGAAAGAAAAGGAAAGAAAGAAAGAAAGAAAGAAAAGGAAGACATTAGTGCTCCTAGATGTGGGTTGAGGTGAAGGTTTCTTATAGATAAAAGGGAGGGCAAAGCCAGAGGCAGCAGCATCTGGAAAAGTCCCGGGTGAACATGGTTAGACACATGGTTAGACTGAGCCAGGCCATGTGAGAGAAAAGGAGTTGGGGGTGGGGAGGCGAGAGAGGAGCCACAGACCATGAGTGGCAACCTGGGCCAAGAGACTGGTATAGCCAACATGGCTGAGTTATATAGGGGCCAGAGGAGCTGGAGGAAGTGAAACCAGCCTAGTCCCTGAGCTGGAGAATTCGGGGTAAGGAACAGGAACAGTACCCTGTTCCTTACCAGTCAGCCAAGGAAGACTGTTAGGGACTGGGGACCACTGGAAGAACGTGGTGGCCAGCATCCCCTTTGATATGCTAATAGGCGTCTCAGTTAGTCCTTTGTTCCAGGTTTGAGACCTAACAATGGGAGGACCAGCAGATGCCAGGCACTGGGAGCACATCGTGGTGCTGGATAGATACACTAAAGCTGTATAGGTCATGTCTTAGCTGGGACGGTCAAACCAAGAGTAAGGCATTGGGGTATGGAGACAATGGACCAGGATTTCAAAACAAGGAAGATTTTGGTGTTTGCTTTTCCATCATAAATACATAAATCTGGTAGCTTCGCAAGAGCCGTCTTGTTTGGGGAAACAAAGTCTCTCCTTGCTAGATACTCATCTTTTGATGCACTGGAGAGAACCAGCACTCAGTGGCTCTTTGGCCCTGTCTTCACCATTGGCTTTTCAGTCTGCCCAACTGGGTATTCCATTTCACTTCTCTAGTGAGAATAGCCTGAAGGTACTTGTTGGGCTCACAAGTTTGTTTGAAATGCAGGATTCTCCCTCTCTCACAAGAAGAGTCCTAACAAAAACACTAGGCTAGCAGTATAGTGATTGTGAAATTTTTCAAAAGAGTTTTTTATTTCAAAAAAAGTGCTAGCAGGAGCTTTGTGAGATGTATCCTGAACTCTGGCCACAAAGGAGCAGCTGCCACGTGCTCGGGATGATGGTGACATCCTTCCTTGGGCTAGCAGTGCGTCCGGCAAGCCGAAACTAGAATGGTCCCAACCTTGGATGACTCTCGGGTTTATTTGTCTCATAGGACGGGAGCGCTTGGCAGCTGGGTGTGTTTAATTTGTGTACCTAGGAGAAGACAAGGAAAGCTGGGAGACTTTCAGGCTGTTGAAGGCCTCCAGGTTGGGTGGGGGAGGTGTTCTTATCTGTGGGCCAGGAGCCCAGGCCTCCTGCTATTTCCAAATGTTCTTCCAGAGGCCCCCAGACTTAGCTGCAGGGCTCCTTCTGCTGGTTTGACCTCCCCATCTGTACCATCTTGGGGTGTCTTGGCTGAACAGGCTTTTCTGAACAGAAAGGAAACTTTTTTTTATCTAATCTGCACTGAAGTGCAATTTGTAGCATTTGCTGTGTTCACTTAAAGTAACAAATGTTTGTGCTACAAAGTAGTTAGTTGGCCTCCTCGAGGGAAGAGAGTCGGGTTTTTAAATGCTAACTCAGAACGTCAGCTAAAGGCAGAAGAAATGCCGTCTTGCATCTTCTGACATAAAGAGCTGATTGGGAGGTGACAAGAGCCCCAGAAAAGGCAAGTACTGGCTGTAGAAATATGTTTCTGTAAGTAACTGGATCAGGTAAGTTTACAACACCACTAGCAAGTGACTTCTTAAGGACAGGGTGCTTATTCCAGAAACAGGGTACTTGACCCAAAGCCTGAGAACGGGTATTGAGATGGATATGTAAGTCAAGGAAAGACCTGAAGCAACCCTTAGGTTACAGTGAGAGCAATTTGATTATTTATACCAAGTCCGAGGCATTTGGGATACTCTATGTTTATTACTTCTTTTAAAATTTGTTCCGTGGTGGGCTAGCAAGATGGTTCAGTTGACATTCATGCCTGGTGACCTGGTTTCAATCCCCAGCACCCACATGAAGGTAGACAGAGAAGCAACTCCACAAAATCGTCTTCTCATCACCATACACATGTCATGGTGCACATGCATCATGTATACACATGTCATGGTGCACGTGCATCATGCACACACATGTCATTGTTCACGCATGCATCGTGCACACACATGTCATGGTGCACACATATACCATGCACACACATATCATGGTGCACACATGCTGTGTCTGTGTGCGAAATGACAATAAAATTAAAAAGTTAGGGGTGTTGTGAATGTTTATGTTTTAAGATGAGTTTATGGAATGTGTATTACTGTTCTCTGGCTGTGAAGAGACACCATGACCAAGGCAATTCTTAGAAGAGAAAGCATTTGATTGGGGTTTTGCTTATAGGTTCAGAGGGTTAATCCATTTCCGTCATGGTGGAAGCATAGTAGGAGGCAGGCATGGGGCTGAGAGCTACCTCCTGATCCACAGGCAGCAGGCAGAGAGATACTGGGCCTGGCATGGGCTTTTGAAACCTCAAAGCCCATCCCCAGTGACACACTTCCTCCAATGCGCCACACCTTCTCATCCTTCTAATCTGTCTCAAAGAGTTCACCAAATTGGGGGTTAAGCATTCAAATATATGAGCCTATGAGGGCCATACTTATTCAAATCGCCAAAATATTCATGTATGAAATTCTCAAAGAATTAATAGAAAATATATTTAAAGCGAGAGCAAGATTTGCTACTTCAAGCGAATACATCCTTACAGTAATACTGATATAAATTTGCTCTTTATATAGAACTAGCAGTTGGGAAAAGGTCTGCCCTTCATATCCTGTCCTTAGGTTTCCCCTGCTCCATCAAACAGGAGAGGAAAAGGTCACCTTTAAGAGAAGAAAGCATGGCATATTTGAGTTTTGCTGAGGCTAACTAATGCTGAAAATATGGTTTGTTGTGTTTCCTAAAAGTCACCTGATGACATGGGGGTTATTCCTAAGCTCGGACAAGCAAGAAGCGCCCAGAAGAGGTCAGCATGCCCCGACTTCCATCTTTGGAGCTCAGATGCAGGTGTCACAAAGATGCTCCGGTCTGTTCCCTTTGGTGGTAGAGCATGGCTGTTAGAATTCAGGCCTTCATAAGAAGGCCTTTCCATTTCTTCAGTTGTTCTCTTGACCCATCTCTGCCCATCCACATGTCTTGTAGAGGAAGTGAGAGAAAGAGAAGAATGGGATAAATTTGTGTGCCACCATCCGCACTCTCCCACAGATCATCCTGTCCGTTCGCTTCTTCGTTACAGTCTTCTGTGTGATGTGCACTTCTGTGTGATCTTCACACTTGAAGTGCACTTACAGGTTGCTCTGAGTTCCCCTTGCCCACCCATACCCACGTAGAGTAGCAGGATGGTAGGACATTGGTTCACACACACACACACAAAACACACACACAAACACACACACGACTTCTATCACATCTGCGTTAGCTACTTTTCTTTTCATGGTGACCAAATTTAGCCAGGAAAGAGTAGCTTGGGGAAGATGGGATTTTCTTTTAGTCCACAGGTTCATGACCAGGGAGGCCATGGTGGCTTTATCTGCGGGAGGAATTGGGGCACAGACTGTTACATTTTCATTCATGAGGAAGCAGAGAGAGACTATGGTATTGAGGGGCACACCAGGGCCCCATAAGCCCATCCGAGAGACCCTACTTCTGCAATCAGGCCTCATCTCTTAAAGGTTCCACAATCTCCCAAAACACCAGCATCAGCTGGGGATCAGCTCTTCACACTTGACCCTGTGAAAGGCATATTGTGTTTAAACTATAGTCGATAGTTAGGTAAATTAGGCAATTTTGAGGCCTTTCTGCCACTTTTTGTCTGCAGTTCTCATTCAGTAAATTTTTCATTCCTGGAAGTCCAAGGATTCTTGTGAGAGCCAGCCAGAAATTCTGAGAAAGAATTTCTTTTCCCAGGTGTGGCTAGCCGGTCTATGCATGGGTTAGTCACCTCACCTCTGCTGGTTCTGGCCTTCTACATCTCCCTGTCTCACAATCGTATTGTTTGGCAGGGATTGCTTGTTCTCTTTGGGTATGATCCCCTTTCTTTACCATATTCTGTCAAACTGTTTTTTTGGGAAGACATTTAAAGTAAGAATTAATGAACTTAAAATACGTTTTTTTCCTGGTAAAAATAGCATTAAGATGTGTGTATGGAGGGGGAGGTAGGGGAGAGGGAGAATGCATACATGTGTGCTATGTGAGTATGTGAATGGAGAGGGTTGATAGAGGCCAGAGAAGGGTGTCAGGGGTCCTTCTCTTTCTCCACCTTATTCCTTTGAGGCGGGGTCTCTCCCAGAACCCAGAGCTCACAATTTCTGGCAAAGCTAACATCAGGCAAGCTCCAGTTATTCTATCTTTATCCTACACAGATCTGGGGTTGCAGAGGTATGTGTGACCATGCTCAGTGTGTTACATGGTCATAACTCTGGTCCCCATGGTTTCACAGCAAACCATAGAGTCATCTCTTCAATTCTGGCATTGAATGTTCACATGCTATTGTAAATGGTAGTGTAATATGATGTAGTGTGTGTGGTTTGTGCTCCCATGTAGAACTGCAATTGATTTTTGTGTATTGATCTTGTATCCAGAAACTTGGAGTTTTCTGTTGATATTTATCATTTTTCTGTTCATACTTTTGAAATGTCTATGAGTATAACCCTATCAACTGTAAATATGTTATTTCTTTTTTATATAATTCATTTTTTGCTACTGCTTTTTTTTTCCTTTTAATTTTGCTGGCTAGGAAGTCTAATGCAATTCTGACATCTACTTATTCACTAACCTTGGTGGGGGGCGAGTGAGAGAGAGATTTGCTATCATACTATTAAGAATGATTGTTATGAATGTTTCTATAGATGCTCAAACTAAATAGACTAAAGAAATTATCCTCTAAACTTCGTAAAAGTCGTTGTTTTAATGTTCAGAATTGATGTAACATTTTGTGTATATGTATATATATATATATATCCACACACATACACACACACACACACATATATATATATATTCTGATTTGATAGGGGTATATGTTTTTTTCTCCTTTATAGTGTGTATACATTAAGTGGTTTTCAAATATTAAGGCAGTTTCAGACCCTGGAATAAGTTCAATTGGTGATTTGTTGCTGTTATACAGCTTGGATTCAGAAACTGCATCTGGATCTAGTATCTGGATCACCTCTGGGTCTATTGCCATCATCTTTTTAGTCCCTTGATTGGTTTTTTCCATTTGATTTTATTTCCTGACATGCCTGACAACTTTTTTGTTTATTCAATTTTGTGTATAATCTAATAAAAACAGTTATAGACAGTGTTGCTTTCTTGCAGACTGAATTCAACATTCTTCTGGAAGTCCGAGGTGGTGCAAGCCAATCATTTTGCCCTTTTGTCCTGGAGGAAGCTGGGCTTTGGGTTCCCCAGGGCTCATCTGTTTCTGGTTCCCCTCCTCTTGCAGTTTAGCTCCCTGGGGGTTTCAGCTGAGACTAGGATCCTTCCCAGAGGCCCTCATCCTTGGTGGGCTCGGCTCTCTCTCTCTCTCTCTCTCTCTCTCTCTCTCTCTCTCTCTCTCTCTCTCTCTCTCTCTCTCTTTTTAAACTCCCAGCATTGTGAAACTGCCAAAAATCCTCCTTTGCTCTGAAGCTTCCAAACAGCTTCTCTCTGCTGTTTTCTCAGCTTCCCGTCCCATGTATACACAGCTTCATATTTGGCAAATATCTCAAATGAAAATATTGGTGTTCATGGCAGCCAGCACTTGAGGAAGAACACTGAATCCAAACCTCTGAGATCACGTTGACATGTTCACTTCTAGAAGGCTGTTTCCTTAGTGACCTTCCTGCTTCATGTCCTCTTTCCCTTCCAACCATCATAATCTTCATCACCGTCCATGTTTGAACTCGCATTTTTATACTTAGCTGGTGATAGTGTGCCAAGCTCCTGCTTTCTGCTTTGGTTTATTGGTTGTAGGAATTCACAAGTGTTCTGAAATGAAAAAGGCAGCAAACACCTTGCCTTGGCACCCTGCCCCACCTGGGGATCTTGAATGTGACCCCACATGTGCTACCTGGCTTCCTTCTCTCTGATGATTTCAAACAGGTTTGAGTTTTTGCCCATGTCTTCCTTTTTTTGGGTGGTGGGGTTAGCTTGACACATCAAAACCAGAAGTCTACATACATCATCTTAGGAGACCAACATCTTACTAGCATTTTAGTTCAAAAGTCTCTAAACGGATCCCCCACAGATATTGATACGTGTGTTATGAACCAAACGTAGATCTATAAGAAGACCGGAGTTCAGGAGCTGGCCCAGATCCTGGATCCAGGACAGGCATGTCTTTAGGACAGCACTACTCGTGAGCAGACGGTGCTGTTACGAAATGCTCTTGGGTTTTCAGCGAAGATAGAACTCAACCTTTTCAGATACCTTTTCTGAAAAGAAGGGCAACCTTGGGAGAATCAGGATGGGAAGTTGCTTTTGCTGTTTGGAGAGAGAAAAAAGCATTTATCACGGTGCCCAGCTACACCATGTTCCCTTTCCTACCTGGCTTTCACAACTGAGTGTGGGCCTCAGGCAAGCAATAACCCTTTCAATATTTGTTCTTTTCCACCTGAAAAGGGGGCAATGAAAAGGGGGGACCTACAGCTTGGGTGATGTAAGCAGCTAGCTTCTCCAGTTAAGAATGTGCCCCTTCTACTCAGAATGCTCTCTACTTAATATAAAACCAAAGCTCAAGCTCGAGAATGTCCCCAGCCCCCCCTCCAGATCCTATGAGCTGTTCGTAAAGCACAGTGTAGACTTAAAATTATAAAAATACTGCGTATGCTCAGATGAATGCAGAGGTGTTTCCTGCTGGAGAGCAGTCGGGGTGTGTGCGGTCAGAGAGAGCAGCAGTCTTTGGGAACTGCCTACATACTTGGTCAGCTTGAATGAGGTAGGAAAATGGGCTTAGGTTTCTGTGCACTGCGCCTTATGTATTATTCATTACTAGGAGCTGATTGCTTTTGATTGCATGCATCTCCATACATGGGGAGAGGCAGACTGCATTAGTGGTTAGGATTATTTTATGAAACTCCTCCCCCTCCACCAAATTAGCGGTATGTTAACTGTTTTGTTACCCTACATAGGACAAAGATACAGAAATGTAGGATCAGAAATTTAAAATAGGTAAGATTAAGATGTATTCTTCCTCCGAAGGTATAAGGATTCTGCATTCTCTTTGTGTTTGCCACTAAGGCAGGCTGGAACAGACTCTAGGCCATGGAATCGATGGTTTGTTTAAGTAGCTGTAGAAGACATGTTGAGAAGCCCTGGATATACACAATTCCCTTCCCACCTCCTCTATCTTCTCAAATACTGAAACTTTAGGCATGATCTCTCTGTGAGTCTTCTTAGCAGTCTAACTTGATAGCCAGTCCATCTGATGTGCACTGTTTCTGAAAGGAGAAAGAGTAGGTGGCCTCCGAACTTAGGTCTAGGAGCAGGCAAAGGGAGAAGTGAATACGGAATGAACAGGGGCTATGCTCTGGACCTTGCCTCGTGTTCTCCAAGTCCAGTAGTGTCTGCATCGCTCTCAAGCCTGTCAAATGTATGCCTGCTTGAGGCCCACCTGGGCCTACTGATCCCGAAACTCTGCAGTGACAGGTCACAGTCTGTCTGATGCAGTCCTCTCTGGAGATGACAGAGAAGATGGGGAAGAGCAGGTGCTATTGGCTGTGTGACCACAGTGACCAAGCTTCTTCAGCTTTTACCAAATCTTTGCTGTGCGGTGCTGGTCATGTGTCTCTATTAGGATGTTGATGAGGAGCTAACATACAAGAGCTCTTGGGACAGTCACAGGGGCAACACCATTAGTATTTTCTGTGTTTCTGTTCTGATGGCAAAGCGCTTTGTATCGGGTGAAGATGAAAGTGTCTCTGTTGGCCTTTCAGCATGTTCTCAGAATATGGTTGTCACCAAGGTGAAAGCTTAGCACAACCAATTGCTACAAACTCAACTGAAATGATCAATTTATGTATTTATTCAGCATTGCCTCTCAAACCCATGTGTATGCCTGCATGCATGTATGTAGTCTGTGTGTGTGTGTGTGTGTGTGTGTAGCAGTGCCTCCTGGTTTGTAACACTTTATCTTCAAATTTATAGTTCTTTTTCTGCCTTTCTAGTGGCAAAAATTTAAATACATACCTTACATTAAGAAAAGCTCAAGTGTCAAATGTTCTTCAATTGTTTTTTTTTCTTTAATCTGCTCAAAAACTAGAATCGCCTTGTTAGAATGAGTTTACCAGTATTGGAATTTTGTTTATGTCTTCACTTTCCACTAAATCCAGACCCGTACACGGCAAAGACATGCATTATGAATCTGCTTATTTTAAATAAATAAATTCTACTTTATCAAGAACATTTTTTCCCCTAATAAAATGAGTTCTGGCAAACACAGCTGTTTCTGACAGGGCACCCTGACCTTGGGTACAGTCAGGAGGATGGCTATTTGGGCACTTCCTGCCCGTCTCTGGGATGAATGAAGAAAAGGCCCACGGTGTTTTACCCAGGGGAATATTACCAACCTGGAGGACACCTTGGAAGCTGAGTCAGGAGGAACCCCGTGGGAACAGTTGTGCCTACCAGCCAGAACCTTCCAGGTCTGTGAGTGGAATGCCAGCTGGTAGATTTGAATTCCAGTGCTGACTTTATAATTTGTAGATCTCTTCTGTTAGCTCTGCCGATTGGTGGTAAACACGTTTCCGGGCTGATTACAGCCTGTGGAAATTCAGGTCCTAGAGCCAAGGAGAAGAGTGACTTTGCTCTGTCTTTGGGTGTGGACGCCTTGCTTATCAAACAAAATGGAATCTGAGAGGTGGTTGAGAGCAAGGTCGCCAAAAGGTGCCTTAAAGATTTCTTTAGTTTTGGGATTTTCTTTTCCCTTGCCATTGTTATGTGGGTTGAGTCTGCTATGCCAGCAAGAGTCCAGATAGCCACTTGGGGTGACTGTGGCCAGATGGGGAGTCTTCATTTAGGAATGCAGAGTATCTTAGCTGAGGCTATCTCATTTTAGCTCTACCAAAGTGTGAGGGACTCCTTTTTTCCCCAGGGCTAAGGTGGGAACCCTTACTCGAGCTGGGCAAGTCCTCTGACGCTGGGCTAGAACCCCCACCCCCCTCCAGGTCTACCCAAGGAAGGCCACACTTTACTGAGGAGTCAGTACACTGAGAAGGCCACAAGACACTAAAGAAGATGAATAGATGGGGGCCAGAGAGTTCCTAGATGCTGTGAGATTGTGCCTTCGAGTTTTAATCCTTGTAATGTTCCTTACACCCGTTGTAGAAATGCGGGTTTCTTGCTCTGCTTTGTTTCAGTATAACAAAATACCCAAGACTGATATTTTACAAAAGAACAGAGGCTTCTTAGTTCACAGCCCTGGAGTAAGGGCAATCCCCGATTAGGGAGCCACGGCTGGTGAGGACCGTCTCTTATGTCATTGATAGGACAGAAATTAGAAAGGAAAGAGTGGAGAGAGAAGGGGGGGGGGGGGGGAACTTGTCCTCTATCCGGAACCTTCTCTGGTGACGAGGATACCGTCCATTCATGAGGGAAGAGCCCTTGTGACTTAATCAGACCCCAGAGACCCACATCAGTACTGCTGCACTGGAGAAGAAGTCAACCCATGACTTTGGGGAGCACCTTCAGTAGATGTTAGTGGTGCCTTTGCACTGAACATACTGTTCTCTTGAATGGGAGGAACAGGGCAAAGTCAGGACGGTCTTGGGGGTGCCACCACAGCTAGCCATACTAGGAACTTGCCAGCAATGCTCCTCTCAGGCCCGTGACCCTGGTGTGTGAGGCCAGCTCATAATTCTAACCCTGTAGCTGCCCTGTTTCTATATGTAGCCAACTCTGATCTTTAAATGTACTTTTTTTTTTAATTTTTTTTTTTATTCCCTACTTTTTCTGAGTCCTTGTTCGGTATTTTCAGCCTGTGGACTTTTCTAGACTTTGCTTTTTATAGATGGGAATGGAGGCCATAAAGCATGAGCCCTTGGTGCACAAGCCAAGAACTACTGCAAGGAATTCCTTCTAGTGGAATATTCCAGACGAGCTTCTTGACAAGGACACTTGCATATGTAGCCATCTCTGTCAGTGAGCTGTGGCCAGATCCTGCAGACAAACCCTCCAAATCAATGGGTTTCATGTCAAAGTTACCTGAACTCTTTTCATGAAAGCTTCCACCTCTTCTGTGGGGAGGTAGGAGGTGTGTTGTGGGCATCTGTGTGGAGGTCAGAGGGCAACATAGGGCTTCGGTGGAGTGCAGGGATCTGTGTGGGGATCAGAGGGCAATCTAGGGCTTTGCTGGGGTGTGGGCATCTGTGTAGAGGTCAGAGGGGCAACCTCAGGCATCAATGCTTGCAATCTTCTTTGTGACAGTGTGTCTTGCTCGCTGCTTCTTATATTAGGGTGGCTGATATCTGTGAGTTGAAAGCCAGGCTGGTCTACATAGTGAGATCCAGGCCAGCCAGAGCTATATAGTGTGTGAAGACCTGCCACACACACATGCATGCACATACACACATGCATGCATACACACACACACATGCATGCACACACACATGCATTCATGCACACACACACATACCCTCTAGTACAGTGTCCTGTGGAAGCACAGTATCCTGTGTGTATATGTATATTTTATCCCAGTTAGTCCTGTTACCTTAAGTCTGTGTTATTTCTCGTTATGGTTTGATTATGTAATGTCCAGCATGAGCTGGTGTGCCACACACTTGGCCTCTGACTGGCGGTGGCATTTTGGGAGGTGGTAGGCCTAGTCAGAGGCTAGCGTGGGGGATATTCCAGAGGGTATGGTTTCCTTGTTTCTACTCCTCCCTCCCTTCCTACCTCCCTTCCTTCCTCGGTCCTATTCCCCTCCCTCCATGCCTTCATACTTCCCTTCTTCACCCTCTGTCTCAGAGCGAGACAGCCTCGGAGTAAAGTGTTCTCTTCTTTAACATGTTCCTGTGGTCAGGCTGTTCTGCCTGTGTCCATGGGTCCGAGCAATTACAGATTAAGTCCTCTGAACCCATGAGCCAAAAGTAATCCCTCCTTCTTTAAGTTATATCTGTCAAGCATTTTTGTCACAGATGTAAGAAAGGGAATTAGCGTACCGATGTCCCTTGCAGAGGACCTAGGCATCCTAAAGTCAAGCTGCACCCCCTTCCCCCATCACCTTGGACCAGTAGCTGTTGGACTGTATTTGTTTAGCCAGGCTCGTAAGCATCAAGAACTGCCATGATCGTCACTATAGTGATCAATGGGCACTGCAGACACAGCCATGCAGTCTGGGTGCCCGAGATAACAGCAGTAGTTACGACAGAAACTCGATCCCCAGTGTCCACTGATGATCATAAACCATTGTCTTAGAGTTTCTACTGCTGCGATGAAACTCTACGACCAAAGCAACTTGGGGAGGGAAGGGTTTATTTGGCTTCCACTTCCACATCACTGTTCCTCATTGAAGGAAGTCAGGACAGGAACTCAAACAGGAACCTGAAAGCAGGAGCTGATGCAGAGGCCATGGAGGGGTGCTGCTTACTGGCTTGCTTCCCATTGCTTTCTCAGTCTGCTTTTTTACAGAACCCAGGACCACCAGCCCACAATGGGCTGGACCACTCACAGATCACTAATAGGAAGAAGGCCTACAGGCTTGCCTACAGCCCGACCTTGTGGAGGTATTTTCCCCCCTTCTCTCAGATGACTCCAGCTTGTGTCAAGTTGACATAAGACTAGTCAGTAAAACCATATAAACTTAATTTTTCCTACATTGTAATAATAATCTTTCTCACCAGCTGTTTTTCCATTGTTGTCTCAAATTTTACTTGCTCTTAGATCAGATCCATCTTCCGCTTTCTTCTTTCCTGTATTCCCTTCTCTCTTTTCTCTGTTTTCCATCTCCATTTTAGACAGTGATTTTCAGTGCTGGGATCACAGGTGTGCACCTCCGTGTTCCGCTCGCCATCCTTTCTTACGAACCCCACCCTTTAGAAAGAAAACCATAAGCCCATCCGAGGTCTGTGTGCCAGCCTTGCCCGCCCGTCTGGCCATATCCATGGTGCCCCTGCCTGCATCTTTATCTCGCTTCCTTAGGTATCGGGTGCCTGTTGTCGCGTAGCTGGATCTCTGCACCCAACAACTGACCCCCGCCAGGGATTCAGTACTCAGGCACACACTCCGCCTCCTAGCTTCAACTTCTCTCTGGATCTCGGTTCTGGGGAATGCGGGCCAGAGTCTGCCCCTAACAGGACTACTACAGCGTCCGCTTTCTTGGGGACTGGGGCTGGCTTTCCCGCAGAACTGTTCATGCCGTCTGTGTTATTCCTGGATGAGGGTCATCTCTGACCTTACAGCGTGGGTCTTCTGTCTCTCTGCATCTCCACTTCAAAGCGTTGGACTCGCAGTCCCCTCTTGCTGTTTTCCCTGAACACCCCTCATCTCCCTGCCCCCGTCCCGGGGGGGGGGCGTCTGTCCACAGGGAGGGTGACCCATCCACCCCGAGGGGGAGAACATTAAAGAGGACAGACTTGTGTGTGCCCCTGCAGACTGTTAAGCAGCTGAGTAAACTCCCTGTCACTCTGCCTACTGTTTCCACGTGGGAACGATGACAATAGCTCTCCATTCTAGCTCCAAGCTTCCTTGGAAGGGAGAAGCCTATTTCCCATCTAAGAAATCTAAGATTCTGAACTCAGGTGCTGCACTGGCCTCAAAAAATGCCAGTGGTTGAGAAGTGAACTTTATTCATTTATCACCGGATGTCTTGGGGAATAATCTCAAAAGATAATCTGTCATTATGAAACTTTTTGAATCGGCGCTGAGCTAAATTCTTGTGCTTGTTTGCTTTCATGATCCTGACCGTGACCTCGTGTCTGAGACTCAGTTTCCCAGCTGAGAAGGGAGACATGGGTACTCAGGCAGTGATGATTATTGTAACAGCTAAGTAAAGCAAGCTAGAAGAGAATACTCTGTAAACGTACATGATTAGAATTTGATGCTTATTTTAAAGCAGTGAAGGTTGAGCATCCTTTGTGTAAATTGCATGGGACTAATATGGTTTCTGGTAACTGGGGATAATTTATATATATAATGAAATATTTTGGGAATGGTTGCTAAGTCGAAATGCAAAATGCATTTTGACTCACATATATCTTATACATATAGACTGATATTTGCAGAGATTTGATGCGAGACTTAATCTTTATATAATTTTTATATATTGTTTGGGATCCTGATTTAATCCACTCTTATGCCTATTGTTCCCCATCTCCTATTTTTTAGAGTTCACTAGCCATAATTAAGCTCTTAAATAGCATCAAAAATAAAACAATGCCATAATAATAAAAGGAAACTAAATATTCAGACAAATGAAATAACATTTGCAATTTACCCTAATTCCCAGAAAGATTTGGTCTTGGTGGATTTAGAGAGGCCCTGATAGCTCATGTCCCGGGTCTTTCCTAACTAAGTTGTATCAGTGTTCTATATGGTGTCGTTTAGGGCGGAGCTGTGGCTGGTCACATACACGGACATGATCTGACTTCAGCCTCCTTTAATGACAAGACGCAGTAGGAATGCGCAACAGGACAGCAGGTGACGCGCTGTGCCGTTTGTCTGTCTTTCTCTCAGGGACTCTGACCTATTTTTGTTGGACACCCGTGCAGTGTGGGCCTCAGAAGAAGGCTGGCTGGAATTTGACATCACAGCAACCAGCAATCTGTGGGTGGTGACTCCACAGCACAACATGGGACTCCAGCTGAGTGTGGTGACTCAGGATGGTGAGTTGTGACTTGCACGCTGCCAGCATCTGCCCGCAGCCATTTTCACTCGTTTCCTCTGGAGCAGCTGTGGTGGAACCACTGTTTGGAGCCCAGCCCTTGGCGCCGGGATGACCTGCTTTTCTCTTTCCTCACCACCATATCTAAAAGCAAGACCTTTTTTTCTAGCAAGGACTTAGAAGCAGGCTCAGGCCCTGTCCCCTACTGTCCCCCTTCCCCGTGTCTCCCCACCACCCCACCTACAGAAAACAATGAGAAGGATAGCCAGGTTGAGTCAGGTGGGAGAATTCCCAGAAGAACAGCTCAGGGAGAGGGCACTTGTCTAGCATGTGTGAGTCCCTGGGTTCTACCCAGCACCAAAAGATAGAACTGGAAGGAATGAGAAGTGGGAAGGAGAGCCTGGAAAGTAATTAGAATCTTGACTGTCCCATGAGGAAACGTCCCCTCCTGACTGGCTCCCTGCTTCAGTTGCTCCATCTCCCTCACATTGGTGGGGAGAAATATAGCCAGAAAGGGAAGTAGGAATACTGACGAATAAAAGGACCAGAAGTGAGAGCACACACTCCGTTGGTTGATTCTGTACTCTGGGAAGCCGTTTTCAGTCTTCCATCTAAACGGAGCCAGCTAGGGTGGGAGACTGCGTGGGGCCTTGCCCACGTTTCCCACTCTTTACTGCTTTACTAGCCCACGGAAGCCTAGGAAGGGCCGCCTCATTGTGTAGCTTTGAGACGAAGGTTCTGTGGAGTAAAGAGGGGTGGGCTTTGGTTTGCATTAAAGGACTCCACGTCAACCCCCGCGCGGCGGGCCTGGTGGGCAGAGACGGCCCTTACGACAAGCAGCCCTTCATGGTGGCCTTCTTCAAGGTGAGCGAGGTCCACGTGCGCACTACCCGGTCAGTCTCCGGTCGGCGTCGGCAGCAGAGTCGCAACCGTTCCACCCAGTCACAGGACGTGTCCCGGGGCTCCAGTGCTTCAGGTGAGTGTGGACAGAGGCTCGGTGCCCATTAGGACAAAAGTACCTGTGGCCCCAG
This sequence comes from Alexandromys fortis, assembly GCF_014885135.2. NCBI lineage: Eukaryota > Metazoa > Chordata > Mammalia > Rodentia > Cricetidae > Alexandromys > Alexandromys fortis. Next base: position 4,272,055 of record NW_026067924.1, on the reverse strand, counting down.
GTGTTGGACGGCTTCTGCTCAGCAAATACAGTGGCAACAGTGGTAATGTCCCCGCCACAGATACCTGTATGGGATCCTAGGCCCCTCAGCACAGAGCGCTATTACCCGAAGACTGGAGTTGCAGGCACCCACATTGCCTCTTGGTTCCGATAAGCATCTTTCTGTTGATGGGATGTCTGTAACTCTTTTTCCCCCCTTCCCACAAAAATCATGGGAACACCCCAATTACTTTAATTTTTAGATTTGTTTTATTGAATTCATAAATGTGCTGCCTGTATGTGTGTGTCACATGTGTGTCTGGTGCCCATGAAGGACAGGTGATATGCCAGGTCCCCTGGAACTAGTTAGAGATGGTTATGAGCCACCGTGTGCATGCTGGGAACCAAACCCAGGTCTTCTGCTTGAGGCCAGAGAGGTTTCAGATGTTTCTTTCCTTCAGATTTGGGGACACTTGCATTATATACGTAATGAGATTTCTTGAGGGATAAGACCTATATCTGATGATAAAGTTAATTTATATCCCCTATTCACCTTACGTACATATAACTTATGTTAATTTTATACAGCATCTTTAGTGCACTTCGGTTTGAGTACCACCCATCAGCCTGTGCTTTGCAGACTTGGAGTGTTCAGTTTCCATGAAGAAGTGTTATTCATTCGTGCTCTATAGGGCTGGAGAGATGGCTTAGAGCTTAGAGCACTGACTGCTTAGTTGACCAGGGTTCGATTCCCAGCACCCACATGCCAGCACACAACTGTCTGTAACTTCAGTTCCAGGGGACCTGACACTCATAACAAAATACCAATGCACACAAAACAAAACAAAATCAATGACAAAAATCAACACCCCAAACCATTCATGCTCTATCGACGTCACCAGAACTCTTGGCTGGAGCAATAGTCCTCTCAGAACCTCTGTCATGGATTTTATTGGCTCACTTGACTGGGAAATTCAGGGTTTCTTGTCTCAGTTTGGTTGGATTGTTGGAAACTGATGGTACTTGAAAGTTCTATTTCTTGTTGGTGGAATCCTCAGAAAGATGGTCAGTATATGATAAGGTTTGTCAGAGTCTCAGGGTGACCTTGGCAACCCCATCTTCATATAAAGAGTTCTCTCCCTTGCTGGGTTTAGCAGGAAGGCAGGCCTTGGTGCTCATTGGGCTGGCTTGTACCATGTGCCCCACCCTGATAACCTTGCTGCCTGGGAAGAACTCTGATTGGCCAAGCCTGCATCAGGTACTAAGTTCTATTCTGGACCAGCAAATTCAAAGGGCAAGAGAGAGGAAACGGTCCCCAGTGTTTGAGGGTTATTCCAACTCTCAGAAGTCTTCTCTAGCACTGGGAGGAGGGGGAAATGGAAGCTCCTAGAAGCAAGTGCAGTTAAGTGGTATTGAATTTGAACCCCAACATTGGTCACACTAGAGCAAGGGCTCCTGATTCTTGGATTCCCTGGGTTATTGAACTGCCCAGAAAATAAGTGTGACATTGAGTATCGGCAGTGAGACTTTCTCTCAGAATTTTCTCTTTCTTGCAACCTTGTGGCTTTGGAGAAACCTGCCCAGTGGGCCTGCGCTTCAGTTCAGCCCTCTGTCAGTGAGGGTGCGGGATACCTCACAGCGTTAGGGCTTGGTGAAATGCAGTCTCACGGCACATAGTCACCTTCAAAGATGACTTACAGCCACTTGTACGAAGTAGGTGCTTAGAGCACATGCTGGGATCCCACGGAAGTAAAACACTTCTAGAGGCTCTGTTTATTTTCGCGGCAGCTCACGGAAGAATGAATGCAGCTTCTCAAAGCACCCCACCTTTCCTTGGGAGGAAGTGTCCCCTAGATTTTAGGCTGTGATGTACTAAGCCTTCTTTTATGCCGGCGATTTGGAGGTGACCCTTCAGTAGCCACCACCCTGCGTGCTGTGACATTTTGCCTCTCCTCGTTAAGGTGTTTCTTGGGAGCACTGCACAGCGTGGGTGTTCCTGTATTTCTTTACCACTAGAAGCAGTCAGGGTTGAGGCTTTCAAAGAAAGGAGGAATAAAAAGGAATGCCTGCTTTGCTTTATTCCCCCTGGGAGGCAGACTGCTGAGTTGAATTAATGGTCTGCATTCTCCTCTGGGGCTTGATGGTGAAGTCAGCCAGTGCTAGGGTTCATCTGGGAACTGTGGCCAGTTTGGTTACCAGGACCTCAGACTGTGGAGGCGACCCTTGCAGTGCTGATTGCTTTTGAAAATAATTTCCCATGATTGACTCAACACTCACCCTGCCTGCCTCACACACAGGCCAGTTGCTTTTAATTAGGAAAATGTGTTGTCTCTGATTCGGGCTTCAGCAAAGTCATCCCGTTTCTTTTCCCCAAGTCCCTTTCAACTTTTTCTTTCAAGCTGATGAGTTAAAATTAATTATGGATATTAATTAGTGGCCGAGTTTGCAATACGGTCCAAGGGTTCCTGTTGCCCCTCCGCCTCCCTACTCCACTTTCCAACCCAGTCCTCCTGGATTGCTGTGTCCCTTCAGTAGCTCAGGGCAAAGGCGCCCATGCCAAGTCCCTCTGTTCTCATGCATTTAAAACCCCCAAGAAAGTGCTGAGATGACAGGGCCTGTCATCTCTGTCTCCCCTGAACCTCCAGGGAATTGAGAAGGGACTCTTTTTTTTTTTTCTGTTAATAGAAGTGGGCATGCAGAGAGAGAGATTTCTACCTAAGAACGGATTTCTAGGGCTGGAGATGCAGTTCAGCGGGTAGAGTACCTGCCTAGAATGCACAAAGCCCTGGGTTTGACCCCTATACTGTGTTAACTGGGTATGGCAGTGCACGCCCATAATCCTAGCACTTGGGAGGTGGAGACAGGAGGATCAGAAGTTCAATGTCATCCTTGCCTGCAGAGTGCCAGAGGCCAAAATTCTCAGATATAGTATAAAACTGTCTCAAAGTAAATACATAAAAACCCTAAAGCCAACTAACGAACTAACTCAACAGCAACAAACCGCAGGGGAAACCAAGGAAGAAAAGAAGGAAGATTTTCAGAAATCTGGCCTGTGCTTGGAGAATGGGCATAATGTCTTTCTAGGCTTCCCTTCCAGGCTGTTGAAGGACCAGAAGTTGTGGGGCAAGTGAGTTTGTCTCCCTGAAAAGAGGCCATCTATAGTGTGACTCCACCCACTGCCCCCCCCCACCGCCCCAACGCCCTCAGGAGATTGAAGGGAGAGATTCCTATTCTTAGGCTGCCCACTTCTTCCATGGTACACTCCTAGGGCACTGACCCTTCTTCCCAAAGAGGCCCTGTCTAGAAGAAGCCCGTCAGGGACATCTCGCACCTGAGTAAAGATGCCAGCCTCATTCATCAAACCACCTGTCATCAGGCTGAAACATGACAAGTAGCTGTTTTTGCAACCGAACAGTGGATTCCTGAGACAGCCAGGCCTGCCCACCACAAGGAAGCGGCCAAGAGCCTGCCCGCCACCTCCTGGCCCCTGAAGCCCGCCCCAGCCTGCTCTTCCCATTTGTACTTGACTTCACGCTGGACCCTGCAGACACGTGCACCGGACAGTGGGTCAGAGGGAAGTCTCCCTGCATGGTGCCCACGTGCCTACGCTTCCCTACAGCTGTCCTCTCCACAGGCATGGTGGACGTTGGCTGAGCTGCACTGTTCTCATGGGCTTGCATGGCCTCGGGACGTGTCTTTATTGTTTTTACACCTGTTTGACGGTGCTGGGCCAAGTTGCTCTGTGTAGCCCAGGAGAGATCCTTATGAATCTGGCGATTATTTCCCAGCCCCAGGTCTTGCCAGTCTGGTGTGCTCTGAGCCGCGCCCCTGGGTCCTTGCACTGCGGTCCGAAGTCTCTGCCGGCTGCCGATCTCTCCTCTTCTGTAATATTTCTCTTGGCCTCCGCTGTTCTGCCTTGTGGGGGACTGCGGTGCCACTTGCTCGGTCCATTGCGAGGTCAATGCATGGAAGGCCTGGAAGGATGATGTCCTTTGGCAATTCTTGGTTCTGCGGCAGCTACTTCTTCAGAAGCCCTCCGTGGCACATCTGGGGAGGAGAGGAACACTGATGTCGTTTCAAGTCGTCTGATGAGTCTGATGCTGTGACTTTGAACTGGTCTTTGTTTTACCAGATGATCACTGGAATTTTACTGTTGCTTTTTTCTTTTTGCAAGGGAGGGGGTTTTTCCTTTGGTGGCTCTGGGCTTGGAAACTGGGACCTCATGCATGTTGGGTGACTGCTTTGCCGCTGAGCTATATAGTTCAGTCTTTGCTATCACTGCTCTCAGATAACGGGAGATTTTGTTGATGCTGCCTCTGCCTATGACATAGCAAGTCCTCGGGACTGAGCATCCTGGGGCACGGTTCTGTCATTGCTCTGTTGCCACCTGGGACTAAATCCAAAATCTGAAACGCTTGTGATCTGGTCCTGAGCATTTTGATTCTCCACCTTAATAAAGCAGAACAGGCAGGCGTAAGATACCCAGTAAGTTATAGTGATGACCAGCCATGGGAGGGTCCAGGGAGTCAGGAGACACCACAGTCCAGGAAGTGACAGACTGAAAGGAAGTCGCAGCCAGTTCATGACCTCTTGGTGCGTAAGGGAATGGTGTCTGTTTTAAGGCATGCAGCCGAGAGGAGATCATATACCGAGGAACTGGCATGTGTGCAGCCTTGAAATCTTGGAACTGCACTGGACTGGGGCCTTCTTGTGGCTCTAGTACTGATGTACCAGTATAAACCACAAGGAGCTGGCACCTCCTGCACCCCCCTCAATGGCACGTTGTTCCACGGGTGGAGTGAGTGGGAGCCAGAGAGGGAGCCAGAGACATTCCACTGGATAAGATGGGGCGTAGAAGCCCAGAGATAAGACAAGGACAGCTAAGCCCCTGAAAAGAGGTGTCATCGAAGGAGCTACTGTTTTGTTTTTGTCCTTGTCATTTGAGGAAAAGGGGGGGATAGGAGTGAGGATGTCCTCTTTGAAAGGACATGGTTGGCAGCAAGTGTCTTTGCCTGCTGAGCCATCTCGCTGGCCCTGCCCTCCTGTCTTGGAGCCGAGAACTATATGGGGTGGCTGAGGGTCAGCTTTGCTTGCCATGTTAAGCTTCTAGCAGCCAGCCCTTCTTGAAGGTGTGTCTTGAGGCTGGTACCAAGTGTTCATGTCAGCGTGTCCCTGGGTTGCCTGGCATCCTGGAGGCCAAAAGACAGACGTGGGCTCTGTTTGGAGCAAAGGCGTCCCTGCCTCTGGTCCTCCCCAGACAGCACCTGTGGCTCCTGTGTGCTCAGACCTGCCCTGGACAGTGTGTCACTTGTTCCTGATGGTTCTGACCTGGAGTCTGGATGGAGCACTAGTGGCCTTTAGGTGGCACTGCTGGTGACTCCTCAGATTGGTGCGTCGGCTGCCCGTGAGTCCGACACTGTGTCCATGGGCCCTATCATTGGCCTTGGGGCTAGAGAAGTTTGTGTTTTCATTGTTTTGTTTTTACCTCTAACACTGCACCTTCGCCTTCCTCTGCCCCCACTTGGACAAACCTGCGGTTTCTTCTTTTCTCCCATTTGAGTGGGTATGTTCTTATGAAATTTTAGCTGTATACTCTTTATTTTTTTTTAAACCTGACCTTCCTCAGACCTCTCTTCTAAACAGATATCAATGGTGGTATGTGTAAGAGGATTTTTTTTTTTTTGCTGCCTGTCAATCTATAAAAACAAAACACACCAATAATTGGGTCAGCATCATTCCACGTGGAAGCCAGGGCAGCGAACCCTGAGCTACAGAAACAAGCATTCCAAAGGTCAGTGACCTTCACAAATATTTATACACTCTTTGCCAGCACTCACCATGGAACTATAAGGAAACACAAGCTGGGCCTGAGAATATCCGTAGGAAAGGAAACAGGAGGATTGAATTCCTGCTTTTCCTCTCTCTGGCCCCAGTCCTTAATAACAAAAACGTCAATGTCTGGCTCTAAAAGAAATAGCTTCTCTTTCCAGAAAGTTCTCTGTGCTGAGCACTGAGGGAGTCAGTCCAGGCGTGCTCGCAGACAGCTGGGACAGCTGGGAAGTGGACAGAGTTCTTGGGTTACATGATGTTAGGCCTGCTGCAGAGCGGAAGCTAGGAATCCAGGGGTGAAGGAGTTGTCCCTGTGTTCTCACCCCAGTTCTCACACACTGACCAACCGGGTGACCTTTAGTTCACTTCTAACATGAGCCAGCTCATTCGAGCAAGGTCCCCAGAAGGAATGCCATTCCCTATCAGACACTAACTATCCTGAGGTCTCCACGCCACCCATGTTTGTGTCTGGTTTTCCACTTCTGTGCCCACTCCTTCATATTTAATCGTTTTCTCCAGAAGGCTGTCTTTATGATTACCATTTTGTTATAAACTCAGGAATAGCCAAATCAGAGATCTAGAACAAGGTGGAGTGGGGCCTGGGGTCCTGGAGTTTCTGTCCCCTCTCCATGTGCACGGCTCTCTCATAGCCTCGGAATATACACTCATCTGGGTATGTCGCCGCACCTGATGGTCCAGGATTTCTATGTGGTGGCTCAGTCCATTTTTGTGTTGCTATAACCAAGTATCTGAGACTGGGTACTTGATGAGAAAAAGCTTATTTTAGCTCATGGTTTGGAAGCTGAAAGGTTTGGCCAGGTACGTGTGATAAAGACCTCATGAAGTGTCACAAGATAGAATCTAAGGACAGAAATGATACACACAGAAGACAGTAAACATGGGGTATTGGTGGAGGTTTCTGTCCTGCCCGGTCCAGCAATAAACACACAGAAACTATATTATTTACAGTACTGTTTGGCCAATAGCTTAAGCATGTTGCTAGCTAACTCTTACGTCTTAAATTAACCCATTTCTATTACTTCATATTTTACCATGAGGGTCATGCCATTTCTAGTATTTTATATTTTACCACAAGGCTAGCGACTTACCAGCAAGGTTCCAGCTAGCAGTTCATGTCTTTCTCCTCTGGCTCCATAGCTTCTCACTGACTCTACCTTCTTTCTCCCAGCATACAGTTTAGTTTTCTCATCTAGCTCTGCTCTATCACAGGCCAAAGCAGCTTCTTTATTCATTAACCAATAAAAGCAACACATACAGAAGGACTTCCCACATCAATGGGGTGTCCTTGTTTTATAGAGGAATCTACTGTCAAGGTAACTGATCCAGTCACTAGAAAGGCGTGTAGCACCTTGTGAAGTGGTGCCTCATGACACCGTTACCTCCTGTGAGGCCCACTTTTGTTCTACCCTCATACCTTATCCTGAGGACCAAGTTTCCGGCATACAAACCTTTGAACAACATACCATGTATGACCCATAGGATATGGGATTTTGTTGTGCACAATCAAATCATTGGTCACATGATTATACTCAATCTCCATAGGTGAGGCAGGCTCAGAACTCTAACCTTATTATGTGTTAGGGTTTTCTGGTGAGCAGCACCCATCTTGAAGTTTTCTAGGGGCCTACAATGAAGGATATAGGTGTGGGTGTGTGGTGGGGGTCTTGTTAACATAACAAAGACATCCTCTCAGCAAATTCCAAGGGCTTTCTATGCCCTCTGCTAAGAAATAGAGACAAATATATATATTTGAGACAGGGCTTCACTTTGTAGCCCTGGCTGAACCAGAACTCATTTTGAAGCCCAGGCTGGCTTTGAACTCATGGTGAGTGCTCCTGCCTCAAATTTCCCAGGTTCCTAAATACTGGGATTACAGGTGTGTACTACCACGCCTGATCATGCACAGTTCTAATTATTCTGCACCTGATCTCTGAAGGAAATTTATTTAGAAATCTCCACTTTTTATATGGCCAGTGATTCTAAGATTAATATCTAAAAGATTTTGAGGAAGTTTGGAGGAAGGACAAGCCAGAACTAGATAAATTAAGGCCATTCCAGATGAGTACCGAAGTCAGGGATCATACAGTTGACCAGGACAGTTGCAAAAGTACAAGGACCTAGGGCCTTGGAATATTCAGAAGACTGAACCCATGCACCCAGCTGGCAGGAAAGAGAGATCCGAGGTCCCAAGGAAAGTGAGGAGATCCTGGCATGTATGAGAGGAAAGCCCTTATGTATGTTTTTAAGTGAAGGAATTAATGAGTACCTCTTTTTTTTTTTTTTTAATCTCCTCCAACAGACTACAACAGCAGTGAATTAAAAACAGCCTGCAAAAAGCACGAGCTTTATGTGAGCTTCCAGGACCTGGGATGGCAGGTGAGTCCACGTGAGCTTCCAGGACCTGGGATGGCAGGTGAGTCCCCAGAATAAGGATGGGCCTCCATGGGTACCTTGTTCATACCTCACCCATGGCTGCTGCCATCAGCTTCCAGGAGAAGCTGATTCGGGAATCCCAGGAGCTCTCAAATACTCAGGCTGCTGAAGTAAGGCAGGAAAACCTTGTGCCCCTTTATGTGTTTCTCTCTTTCCTTATTCTTTCAAAGCCTGAGGGGCATTTGGACATTTAAGCAACTTTTACTTTGAAACAGGATTACAAAAAAAAAAAAAAAAGAATCTGATGATTAATAATTTCCCCAGTAGCTCTAAATTGGCTCATACCAAGTCCAGCTAAGTGTGCTGAGAAATGGGAGATAGGAGTTGTTCTCTATGTAGGTGGCGTTACATTGACAGGGCTGTAATGGGATCCTGCGGATGACCCTTTGGGTCTAATTTGGCACGACACATCCTGACCTACAATGTTTTAACCGCCCATTTTTTCAGCTATATGACGATGTAGATGTTCTCTAGATACAGTGCCCTGAGTTTTGAGGTTGAGTCTATCTGGGCTGGAGTCTCCTCGTCGTTGACCATGACGGGTGGCAGCAGCTCTCAGCCAGCCCCACAATGCACTGTGCCTAAGATAGGATGCTCGCTATTTTAGGTGTATAATGGGCATTTCCAGCTGGCGTTTTATTAAAATGTAACCCCCATCCTAAGTCAAGGAGCACTTAGTAAACAGTCTTTTTGTCCAACCGTCTCGTCTCAAATAACCAACGCAGAGGCTTATATTAATTAAAAATGCTCGGCTGATAGCTCAGGCTTGTTATTACCTAACTCTTACATTTAAATTAACCTATTTCTATAATCTATATATTGCCATGTATCTTATGGCTTTACCTATCCTCCAGCATGCCTTGCTTCTTAGGCCACTGGCTGGCTTCTCTCCCGACTCCACCCTCCTTCCCATCATTCTCAGTTTGGATTTCCTGCCTAACTTCCTACCCAGGTACCAGCTTGTCAGCTTTTTATTAGCCAATGAGAGCAATACATATTCATAGTGTAGAAAAGATTCCTCCACGGCAGCATTTGTCCATCAGGCCAGCCACAAGCTCAATCAGATCTAACAGGTTTGCCACAGCTAAGTCACATGAGCCCATGGAAAGACCGGGGCTCTAGGGTCAGACCAACCACATTCATACCTTAGCATCACTTGAATGTGAACTTGGGCAGTTCCCAAACTTCTCTGCCTGTCCCCACACTGTGCGCCATGACCAGGGTCTTCTCTTGGGGGTGACTGAGAGTGCAGATGATGTAGGGGTACCTGGTGATCTTTCACTGCCGTTTGCTTTATCTCAAGGACTGGATCATTGCACCCAAAGGCTATGCTGCCAATTACTGTGATGGAGAGTGTTCCTTCCCACTCAACGCGCACATGAATGCCACCAACCACGCCATCGTCCAGACCTTGGTGAGTGCCCTGACTTGGCAGTAAGAATGACAACCTGGTCTGGGCTCGAGCCTGCTAACAGTGCCCGCTCCCACTTCTATTTTGGAACAGGTTCACCTTATGAATCCCGAGTACGTGCCCAAGCCATGCTGTGCACCGACTAAGCTCAATGCCATCTCGGTTCTTTACTTTGACGATAACTCCAACGTCATCTTGAAAAAATACAGGAATATGGTCGTGAGAGCTTGCGGATGCCATTAAGGCGAAGCCCATTGCTAGTGACTCTGCCTTGGATTCCTGCCTAAATCTGCCTTAACACACACGAAGAAGCACAGCGAAGTGGGACGATGGCACTGGAAGCGTCTCCCGCTGGTGCCTTTGCCCAAGGGGGATCTTAGGAAGACCTTGCTGACGACGTCCCCAGGTCATACCTGAGCAGTTGCTGTCTGTAGGAAGTTGTAGTGCTTTCAGTACAGGCCTGGTAACTGCAGACCACTGCCCCCGGTCCCACCCAGACTAGTTTTAGCATTTAGATCTAGCTGTTTGCAGTATAAGTAGAGAATAACCTCGAAGGAATATGAAATACACCTGACGGAAAGAACGGCTGGTTCAGTAGCACTGGGAGATTCTGCAGGTAACAGAATGTAGAGGAAAGGGGAGCTCTATCAGATTCCATTCCCAGCAAGGCCAGCTCACCCTAGACCTGCATTCTGACCACCAGCATGCTCTGGGGAGGTGCCTTTTGTCTGCTGTTGCGGTCACATGGTTTTTGTTGTTATTGGTGGTGGTGTGAAAATGTACTAATTTCAGTCGAAACAAACTGAAGCACTCGTGCACCCCCTTCTTCCCTAAAGTCTTTACTAGAACCCAAAGTAGAAGGGCCATACTGTGTGGTAGGGCGTGAAGCATCTGCAGCAGCCTTCCTCTAAGCCACGGACCAGCAGAAAGTGACTGCAGCTCTCAGCGGGCTCGACAAGCACGTTCACACAGGAACACCGGCTCCCCACACCAGCTCTCCAACTGCTCTTTGCCTTTTCCCTACGGTAGCACCCACGGCTCAGGACTAGTCTGCAGCAGAGACCCAGAGGAAGGGCCCTGCCTCTAAGAATGGGTTTGTCGAGGTGAGCATGTTATTTGTGAACCAAAACCACAGTTTCCTCTTGTAGAAAGTAAGAATCAGATTAAATCTTAGGATATTTTTTAGATGTCTTTTTCACAATCATGTACTGGGAAGCAATTTCGTACTAAACTGATTAAATAATACATTTATAATCTGTAACTGTACTTACAGCTTTTTTTGTAAATAGAAACTATAATTTATTGTCTATTTTATATCCATTTTGCTGTAACATTTAAGCAAAGACCAGACCTTTTCTTTAAAAAAAATTTATTTAGAAAGTATAAACCAATTGTACCACTTGAGTTTTCTTTTAATACAAGACTCATGATGCAAAGCTGAAGCCACGGTGAGCTGGGCCTCAAGGACAGCTGTGAACCACACATGATTAATAATAAATGTCTGGAAGGGGCCGGCAGGGTGCCGTTGCTGATGAGGAAGTAGATGTGGTCTTGTTTCTAGTCCCCTTACAATTCATTCTGTGCTAGGTGCTGAGTTCACCTGCTCACGGAAGGTGGGTGCAGGGTCTGGGCACAAAGTGCTCCTGAGGACAAGCAACTCAATGCGAAAGACAGAGGCTCGCCACGAGCCTTAGCTGCATCTCTGTACAGGTGAGAGCGGCAATGTCTACCATCCAGGACGACAAGAATGAGAAGGAGCTAGTGTGATATCCAGCCTTGGGCAGTCTTTGGTCTGGAGGTCAGATGGATCCTCCTGCTCATACAGTACAAGGTCAGCCTCCGTGAAGGTGGACATCAGAGAGCAAGCTGCTGAGAGGAGTGCTTGGGAAGAGGATCAGAGCTGTAGCTAGAAAGGCCAGACAGAAGCTGCAGCATCTCCCTGGGCCTGAAAAGCCCATCGGGTGCTTTTGCCCTAGGAGGCAAATAGAATGGTGGTGACCACTGTGTGGCCCCTCCCACACCCTCACTTCCTGCAGAAGATAGCTACACCTTCCACCTATGCCAAGCAGACAAGAGGATCCTTTGAACCTACATCAAAGTGCCATTCACATGGCTGCCGTGGCTTACCTCTCTCAATGAGAGAAGTACTGACAGCCAGGAGCCCAACCTTAGCTTTGAAGGTATTTCTAAAATTCTGTGGATTTTTGTTTTGTTTTAAAATCTCCACAAACTATGGACCACCATATTATAAAGTCAACTGTGACCTTCAGATCAGAGGGACATCAATGTGCCACAGGCCACCTTTCCAGAATTCAGGCAGTTCAAAAACCTGCTTTGGATGATGCATTTCTGCCACATCCCTCAGGAGCCAACAGGGGTCAGCAATTTGGTTTTCCTTAACTATATTTTTGTTGCAAGGGAAGCCAATTTAATTTTGTCAAGAGAAGGTTACAGGACGGATTGCCACTGAAAATATTTGCCCGGGGACCATGAGCTATGATTAGAGAAACACAACCAAGGTCCGTAGTGTGTGGTGGCTGAAGCAGCACACATGGGGACGCTACACAGGCTTAGTACACGCAGCTTTCTGACTAACCCCAGCAGGAACGCGGGTGTCTGTCGGCTGTCACTCCTCTGCACAAGGTGAGGAAGCCAGGATGCACGACTTCCGGGGGTTTCTAGAGTTCATCCTTTGCCTGGCGCAGGACAAAGCTGTGTAAAGAATCAAGGTCTCTACCTCCGTTGTGCTCACCCACTTTTTCACCTCCTCGGAAAAGCAGCAATGTGGGATAGCCTCGTACCTTTAAAAGAGGGGAAAGTACTTTAAATCACACAAATTGTTCCTTGAAAACTGGGTGGCAGGAGAGATGGCTCAGTCAGTAAATGACACCCACATATGTAAGTATGAGGACTTGAATTTGGATCTCCAGCACACATAAAATTCAGGTTCTGGGGTACCCATCTGTAATTCCCGTGTTGGAACTGACTGAGTCCAGGAGTTGAGACTGGGCAGCCTAGCCAATCAGGTCTAGGTTTAGTGAAAGATCCTATCTCAAAAATAAGGTGGACAGCGACTAAGAAAGACATCGGACACCAGCTCTTGGGAGTTCACACATATGAGCACAGAGGTAAGGTTGGGAGATTCTGTGACTATTATCAGTAGTACAGGATGATTGGGGTATGTATGAGGCTGGTTCCATGCCCATCACCACACAAGAACGAATATAAACACCCCATAGCATCCATCGTGTGATGAGCACAGAAGAAACTCATCAGGTAGACAGACTGGTCCTCCAGTCATGGCCTTTTCCGAGGGTGGTTTAGGTTTATAGATTTCTTTAGCTCCATCCTTCAGGATGTTTGTTTATAACCGACGCTGAGCCCTCGGGTGGCTAGGGCAGGGCACCAGGCGGGGTCATGATGGCAGCAGCACACTTCTCTCAGCGCTTGGCACCTCAATACTGTACACTAGACCCAGCAAGGCCCAGAGCTTTCTCTGTGGCAGAGAAGGCTGGCCTTTCAGAGTGGCACAACTCAAGATAGAAGCCACTCTCTAGAGAGGCCTGGTCAGTGAACTCATTCCGTGCTGCCGACTGACAGCCCCAGAGGTACCCACCGAGTACTTGCTGCAGATATTCCGTTCAGCAGTGCAGTCCACTTCTGCAATGGTAACATCTGCCAAGCCAGGGAATTCCTTTTTAGAGAGCTCCTCCCAGGTAGGAGCCAGATTCTTACAGTGCCCACACCTAGAAGAGAACAGGGGCATCTAGGCTGAGATCTGGGTCAAGGTCAGTCTGTTTCTCCTGCATGACCATCACAACAGTATCAGAATCCATATCATCACTTTCTCCCCTGGGTACATAGGGGCCCTTCCTTTCCTAAAAAGGAACTGGAAGTCATGCCACATTTGGTAACCTCACCAGTATGGTGAGTAGAACGACAGGGTGGACAGTTTAGACTGGACTGCCCTGGTGTAGATTCCTGGATACTTCAGCCACAGCAAAGTTAGGCCAAATCTTGCCTTTTGTGCTGATAGGCACTATTTCTGTCTGTCCTCCCAAAGGAGGGTCTTCTTCCTTAAAGACTAACTCTAATGGCATCATGTGGGAGCATTTCTTTTTGGTTCTTTTCTGCAGCCCAAGCTGGCCATGAACTCAGAGTCCTCCAGCCTTTGCCTCCCTCGAGCTAGGATTTCAGGCATGAATCACCATGCTGCCTTTCTATTCAAGGGCAAAAGCTGCCCAAGTCATGCGTCATAGCCTCATTAACCTTACGCCCCCGAGTACACGGAGTGGACAAGCAGATAAGAGTGACCTAGTGACCTCGCATCTAACACTCTTCCCCAGACTCTGGTTCTTCAAATGACTGTTGTACTTTTGAAGATAAATTGATGGTGCAATTTTATAGCTAAGGAAAAGAGGCCCAGGGCATCAAAGGACATGCGGAGTTCCAGCCATTCATGAAAGCTATCTTCCTCCAATGCCGGCTATCTAGGTCTCAGTTTGCTCTCCATCTACTCTTATTCTGGTCCCTGAGGATCACATGGCAGGAAGGTTCGGGTAACTAGGTCATGTACTGAATGGCTTTAAGAGAAAGCTGAGCTCTCCGGAACTTTTTATACGTCCATCCCAATTCACTTCCATTTCTGTTTGTGCCTAAGGAGATTGAGCTTTAAAGTAGATTAATGTTTTTCTCTATAAAATAACTGTTGTTAGCCAGGGTACAGTGGCGTCATTCCCTGCAAGATGGTCTGTGTAAATGACTCTTGCCCACGCAGCTGAGAAACACACTGTGTGGCAGGATGCACTAGATCATATCGAAGATGGCCACTTACCAAGGAGCATAGAACTTGATGAAGGTTATCCCCTGTGCAATGGTGTCTTCAAAGTTCTTTTCGGTGAGTGCCAGCACAGTGCCCTTCAAGGGAGGAAGGTCAATTTAAAGACACTGATAAAAGAGAACAGGGCAGAAAGATGGAATCTGGCCAGAGCTATCTGCAAGTTATATGCAGGGCAGACACACTATCACAGACTGCCGGGGACTGTGGGCAGTAGGCTGAGATAGCCCTCTAGGCCTCTGCGCTGAGGACCAGTCCATTCTAGGCTTAAGCCTATAGCTCCCAAGCCTGCAGCTCAAGACGCCTATGGATCTGCAGGAACTAACTGCTAATGCCATTTTCTCGTCCTGCCTATCTTCAAGCATTTCTCTTCAACAGGAACCGAGAACATAGATGGGATAGCTGGTTATAATTTCATAGGCTATGTATTCTGATTTGCAGGCTGGGGGATGTCATACAGGCATTTTAAAGCATTTCTGCCTTACAGTTCTTCAGCTCTCATCTGTATTTCTCTAAGAGGGTGCCACTGTGGAGCAATGACTTCATAGCTCTGTGTACTGGTGGAGACTCCCAGACTGAGTGGGCCACTACCATCCTTATGTCCACAGTGAGCAGCCAGATTGGTGATGGAAAACTTGGTTATAAACAGCCATGGTGTATAAAGACAGCCCTGTGGGGTGTAATTCCCCGCTAAGAGGACCATCGTGAGACACATATTCCTCTAATATTTGTATGTGGTCATACTTCAGGCTACCCGTGACCAGTAAGAGCACAGCTAAGGAACGGGTCCCTTGCTGCCCCCCTAAGGGGTAGGGGCAACTGACACCACAGATTTTTTTTTCCAGTTTCCATGGCCTGGGTTTTCAAGCGTCGGCCCCAGTGAGTCTCCCTCTCTGCCACCACTGGGTAAATCGGAGTCACCTCCTTCCCTTGCTTCCTGCTCCCCAGGAACTATCCTCACTTGGGTGAGATCCTTAGCCTCCCTCCTCCTACCCCCATTATCTCACCCCTACTTTGGGGTCTCCTCTGGTCTCAGATCTCCCTACCCCAGCAGCTGCAGCTCATCTTCCTGAAGGTGACTGCTCAAACTTGCTAGGGCTCCACCTCCAGCTCCTATCCCTCCCCGTCTTGGGCACCCCACTGTACTCCTGGAACTGGGTCCTCAGTGACTGCCTGTGGCCCTGCTCTGAACACAACTGCTGGCTTTCCTGACGGTAGCTGGCTCACAAGCGCCCCCCTCTGGTAACTGTTGAGCTGTAGGCTCTCTAAGCCAGCTCTCTGCACACAGGCTTGTCACAGCCTCCTGCCACCTGCTCACACAATTCTCTCATCCTTTCCCAGTCTCTGCAGGGCGTGGGTCTCTGGAGGAAACAGTTGGAAGGGTTTTTGTTTGTTCTCCCTGGCACCCCATGGCAGTACCTAGAATGTGTCTGAAACTTGCTAAATGCAGAACTAAATGTCTAAAACCGAAGATCCTTTGGGGTTGGAGAAATGGCTCAGTGGTTAAGAGCTGCTCTTGCAGAGGACCCAAGTTTGGTTATCAGCACCCATATTAAGCAGCTCAGAGCGGCCTGTGGTTCCTGTCTAGAGGTCAGATGCCTCTGGCAGGCACCTGCACGTACACACTCCCATCTATGAACTGAATTAAAGTGATAAAAATAAATCTTAAAGCCCAGGAGCCTTGAATGAGTAAGGGCAGAGGCTGCCCAAACACACATGAAATAGTCTGTGATCTGCTGACCAAGCCCCTGTGCTGCCCTTCCTGCCGCAGATCTCCCAGGAGCCTCTGCTTCAGGGTCAGAGTAAAATGACGGCAGTCAGTTCTGGAGTAAACAGAATGGGGCCAGGGTTGCAGGAAAGGCTTCACATATACTGTCCCCAAGAAACTAGGGCAAAAAGGCAAACTCTGGAGGGATTTTCTCACATATTATAGCTCAGGTTTTTCAAGGGAAGCCTCTGCTGACCTTGGCCATGCACAGCATGTAATAGTAGACAAGAAATCATTCTGCACTGAGAAGTCTCTGAAGACGGGCAGAACCATCTCCCTCCATCCTGACAGACACCCACCTTGTCAGCTGTGGGTTCAGCAGCCAGCTCTGGGGCCTCTGAGGGCTCGATGGTCTCTGGGGCCACCTCTGGACCCTGCAGTTGTGACTCCACATAGTCTCTCAGTGACTCCAAGTCCCGCTTCCCCTTGTACTGGTCCACCTGTCCAAGACACGGGCCACAGCGATGCTGTCGGCGTTCTCAGTCACATGCCCACCCACCCCATTGGTCCAGCTGGGCACTGCCAGGGCTCTCAGCTCCAGCTGTGTCTCTTGTGGATCTGCCTGCTCCCATTCAGACAGGAAATGCACCCACTCCCTACCCCTGCACACACAAGCTGTACATCCTCAGAGTTTAAAGTAGAGACTGGCCATCTATCTATCCATCCATCCCATTTCCCTGAGAATTCTGAGACGCTGACCATGGGCAAGGCATGGAAGGGGCAGAGGACAGAATCCCACCCCACTGAGAGCTAGCAGTAATGCCGTTCCAAAGCCTGGAAGGTCTGTTCATCCCAGAGCACAAGCGTCCTGCACAGGTGTCATAGCCAATAAAAACCCAAGCTACCAAAAATCCCTCAGAGCAGTTTGACAAACGTCAGCTTTCCTGTTCACTAGGTCTTATCAGTTAGGGAGCACACATCACACTCCACTGTGCACATTTCCTAACCCTGTGACCGCAGCACCTCGGCCGCACTGGCGAGTGCAATGGTTACCCCATCCACACAGGAGGTGAAGGCGCACCTTCTTGCCATCTCGGAACCACAGCAGAGTGGGATAGCCTCGAACCTGGTTTTCTGAGCAGAGCCCATAGTGCTGTGTGCAGTCAACCTGTGAACAAAGAACACAGCACCAGTTAGTGTCTTCAGAGCCTAGGAAAAGGCATTATCAGAATTTATACTTTACAAAAACAAACAAAAAAAAGGTTTGAATCCAGATTCCACAGCATCTGTGGCAGTCTGTTGCAAGTTAGAAAGACTTTGCCTAGAAGCCGTGCACACCACCACCCACGCTAATGGCACATGCTGACAAGACTGTCTTAAGACACAGGATTCATTTGAATTCCACTAAAAATGGCAGGTTTAGGAAGCCTCGCCTGACACCTGGGAAGGGCGTGGCGTGAGCCAGGCAGCTGTGAGGGAGATGCTCACCCGGGCAGTTCCCAATGCCATGGAAGCTTACTGTCCCTTGTAGCTCTACCATTTCAGATCAAGACAGGGGACACAGTTCAGTGACGTGCATGGGCCCCTGTGCATGTACCCCCAGAAGTGGGAGCAAGCAGTTCACGTTTAATAAGAACATCTGCTAAGTGTAGCACTATAACTTGTCCCAGTAAGAATTACAGGAGCCATTTATTTTGGTGGGGACTGAACCCAGGTCCCTGTGTATATGAGGCAAGCACTCTACTGCTGAGCTACCTCCCCTGCCCTTGTTAAAATATTTTTATTTTGAGATACAGTCAGTAAATTGCTACAGCTGGCTTTGAATTTGTGACCCTCCTGCCTCAGACTCCAGAATAGCTGGGGTTAGAGACCTGTCCCATCAGGCCTGGCTCAGATTACTACATGTAAATCAAGATTCTGCTTGCCTGATATTTTTAACAAACATTTTAAAAATTTGTATCAGCATTAAAATTAGCCAAGCAGAACTAAGCCGTTTTTTAGTATGTCAATAAAGGGTTTAAACTATGTTAAGCTGTCAGGCTGCTGTGAGAGCCGTTAAGGTGTTAAAATGAAGTCCAGGAAGCTTTAAGCTGGGTCTGTGAGGGGCACAAGCACGCTCCAGGGTCCTGTCTAAAGTAGCTCCAAGTGCCCGGCCATGACGGCCCCTCACAGCCTGAGGCTGCTCATGCCTGCTTCTGCTCCAGCCTGGGTAAATCACCTCCCATAAAAACTCGCAAAATAATCTGAAGTAAGAATACAAAGACTGGAACAAGACAGAATGCACGGGGATGCACTTAGGTCCACACACTCTTCAATGACAGAAAGAAGCACAGCATGGCAAGCACAGGAGAAAACCCACACCCTGCACACTGAGAATTACAATTTCCTCAGCATCGCCCCGCCCCAGGGGCCATGCTACGTAGCAAATTCTCATCTTCATGACTACATGATTCGCCTTGTTTCCCTTCTGCAAAGTGGCAACTGAGGAGAGACATTTCAACCAAGGCCAGCCTACCAGGTCTACCCAACCCACCCTGAGGTTCTGCCTCTGACTCTCATAACCAGATAAGTAGCTCTGTTTCTGTATGCAAAGTGACAGAGTGGAAAAGGGAGATTTTCTCTAGAGGCTTTCCATAAAGAGTGAGTGTCTGGTGAGTGTCAGAAAAATCAATGAGATTAAAAGCACGCAGTAGTCCAGGAGCTGCTCTGGATAGTTCCAGAAGACCTGGAAACACAGGAGCTGTTACACATTACTTCTGGCTTCTCTGTATGAATGGTGGACAGTAGTGCAAAGCAGGGCTCGCCATGAGAAGCTCTGCCCCGAGCCTGTGTGAGTGCAGAACCCAGGACCCTTTAGGAGAGCCATTGGCTGAGCTCCACGGACATCCCGTGCACATTCTACAAGGCTCTGCCCCATATCTTTGCATAGCTCCAGGGCTGCCAACTCAGAATTGGCCATCCCTTCAGAATAAATCGGCCAAGGCCATAATTTATCTCCAGGCTGTGGAAAAGCCAGCAGACTCCAAAAACCAGGCTGCCATCTGTGAGGGTGAAATGAATTGTCAAGTGGCACACTAACTGCAATTAATAAATCAAGTTTTCGACTTTGCACACGGAATGAGTAACGGGCCACTCTGCTAATTAATCCAGCCCAAAGCGGACTGTTTCCAGTTTAACAAGGGCTTGCACTTACCTTGCCAATCTTGACAGTTTCGGAATGTTCAAGGCCCAGAGCCAGCTGCTCCCAGGTTGGAGCCAGAGCTTTGCAGTGACCACACCACGGAGCGAAGAACTTGATAAAGTGGTCACCTATAGGGAAGGCCAAGGCAGAGAGGAGGGGAAAGAAGCACTGGGGTTTACGTCACAAGAGACCAGATGCTGACCTGAAGAATACAGCTCTGTTCCTCTTGCCCACAGATCTCATGTCCTTCTGGTAAAAAGGGACTCACCACCATGTATGTTTATATCTGAGATCAAAACAGTAACTCACAATCAAATCTGTCCTCTCTGAAGGGTTATAGAGAACCAACTTACACTGCGAAAACTGGCAAAAAGGGAAAGAACTGTGCATTTTCCCTGCCTCTTTTACTACCCTAACTACAAGTGAGGAGGCCAGCACGGACACATCTGATGGGGGAGGGACCAGACAGTGGCTCCAATCACAGAAACAGACATCATAGTCACAGGCAGCCATATAGCCTTCCAGCATCCCAAAAGTGTATAAGGGAAAAACAAACCAAGGAAGTGTGTTAATCCACAGCAGAGTCCAGATTGGGGAGTTCTGCAGACCCGCAAACCATGTGCTCAGTAAACACAGACATGCTGGAGAGCATGCAGATCAGCAGGGCCTTATAGATACTCTCAGCCTTCAATGAGGCTAAGTAAAAGCCAAAAGAAGGGGAAAAAAGAAAGCTCTTAAGATCCATAAAATCTAACAAACTTGGGGGAAAAAAAGAAAACCATTAAGCTGAGCCATGACAAGTCAGATGACTAAAGCCTGGTGTTTAGTAATACACACCTGAGCTATGAGGCCATGGGCCCACACAAGTGCCACGGGAGAGAGGATGGCAGAGAGCCCTGGAAGGGGGTGGTGCACAGTGGGCTGCGGTTTTTTGATCTGGACAGTGGTCATGGAAAAACTCTTAAAATTCATTAAGCCCTACTTTTGCTTTTTGTGCTTATATATTTTACCAAAAAAAAAAAAAAAAAAGGTTTAAAAAAACCCACAAAACCAAGTCCTCACAACATTATTTTCTGGACACTGGGGACTTTTATCTGTCTGTTCTGCTTTACACAGGCTGACAGCACCCCCAAATCAGGAGAGAGCCCCCAGTGGACAGGAGGCAGTGTGGTGGTGACCTGAGCACTGGTGGTGGCTGAGGTCTTCTTGCTATGACAATAAAGCATTCAGGAAACACGGAATCACTTATTTGAAATTATGAGTGACTTATCTTCAAGGCTAATCCTTGCAGACAAGTGGAGTACGAACCCTGGGCAGCAGGGTGGAGACGGAATCCCTAGAAGCCAAGCCGCTCTGATGGGAAGCCAGCAAGGGCAGGAGCCTTAGTGAGCCCTGGAACAATAGTACCATGTGGGGTCTGCAGGGTGTGTCCTGCAGGAGACACTGGGGCAGGGCGGGGCGGGGCGGGGCGGGGGAGACTGTCTATGACATTTGGATGTACATTCTAACAGAACCCAAGTTAGTTTGACTTCCCAGTAGGGAAACTCCCAAGGTCCCGGGGCTGGAGAGCTAGTACAGATTACAGACCTCATTCTAGTGGTAAGGAAAGCCACCATGAAACTATTTCAGTAATACAGGTGTTGAGGGGGCGGTCTGACTCCCAGCAGGCAGGCTTCAGGGCAGGTACAGTCCTACGTTCTTTTCCACAGTGTGCACAAGCCAGTCTTCCAGGGGGTTCTCCCCATGGCAGCACTTGATAATGGAGCCAGCAAGGAAGCTTTGTTAGCAAGTCTAGTCACACGTGCTTGGGCCAACTTCTGAAACATGCTCGTGCACTAACAAAGGGAGGCTTGTGCTTCATTCATAGTGGAGAGTGTAGGAAGTCATTTAGGAGACTGCTTCCAAAAAGGGAGTATAAAGAACACCTAATTTGATTCATGGTTGAACAGTCCTATTACACTGTTTAAACAAAACATGTGCTTGTTTCAGCCTCCAGCCAGTAAACATATGACCACCATAACGAGGGCTTTCTTATCCCCGGGTGTTGTGTGCCCCCGGTGTGCTCACAGCTTCAGTGTTGTGTGCATACCCAGTGTGCTCACAGCTTCAGGGTGCTGTGTGTACCCGGTGAGCTCACAGCATTGGCAGGCAGGCCCACAAGGATGAAGGAGGAGGGGGTGCTATTTAAGAGCAGGCTTATTAAGCAACAGTCCACTGGTGCTGAAGAGACAGCAGGAGTTGCGACTCGATGTTGCTACGAGCGTTCAAATGGCAAGAGGAGAAGCCAGCACAGAGCCCCATGGTCACCAGTTCCATCCTTACCTTGAGAAACATGCAGCGCAAAGTTGTTGGCCGAGAGTTCATACAACCCCTGCTTCAGTTCAGGGGCTTTGGGAGGTTCCGCTTCAGGCTCTGGTGTCTAACAAGAAGCAGCAAAGCAATTATCTTTGGTTTTGTCCTTGAGGATGTAGCTGATGCAGGCAGGTGACCTGTCCCTGTCCAGAATAGTCCCCGTCTGTCTATCTCACAGCTATGCTGAACAAGGCCAGAGAGACAGGCAATCACCTCCACCAAGTACTCTGGGTGCATTAGCACCAAGCCCACCCTATAGGACTGAGGGTCTGGGGTAAATTTCCAATGTGCCGCTCTGAACAGGTAGGCGCTAAAGACACAAAGGTGGAAAAACAGCTAGAGGTGAAATCACAAGAGAGCAGGTCCTGGTGACCTTCACTTTGCACAGGGGGCAGGAAGAACAAGAAAGAGATGCTACCAAAGAGTGACAAAAAGCCAGTGATAGGAACCAAGAACCCGACAAGTCACGGGAAGGAGAAACGGAGAGACGTGGAAGGGATGGCCTTGTGAGCTAAACCTTAAGAAAGCAATTCACGTGACAGGTTTGGGACAGAAATGCAAAGAACTTTCTGCCAGCACAGCAGGTAGGTGACATCCCAAAAGCCCCCTTGAAACGATGAATAGAACCAAGCCCCAAATCTGCTACTTTCCCTGAGCATGCATGCCTGTGGCAGTTTAATTTGTAAATGAAGCAAAGGGGAGATTTAATAATAATGATAAAATAGAAATCACAACAAAATGCTAAAATAAAAACGACTTAAAACTTGTGAATTGGAGAGAGTCTTGAGCAACTCCGGCCTCCTTCCCATCACACCCAGGAGGAGCCTCCGCTGGTCCAAGTCATTTCATCATCATAACCACGACCATGAGGCTGAGATCCAGAAGCCACAGCCATGCCCAGAGCCACTGACACCAAGCCAGGCACCACAGGCAACAGAGGCCCAGGCGACCTCAACACACAGCATATGCCAGTGGAGACCAGAAGCCATCCCAATGAAGGTTTGGAGAACAGTCCAATGTAAGAAACAGGTATGTTTTCACCAACAGGAACATACAGCAGACTACCATAAAGAAGGAGCCGAGGAGTGCCTTCACAGTGTGGGAGACAGAGGGAGACTGTAGTTTGATGTTGCTGAAGGAGAAAAGAGACTGGGGGCAGCAAACGTTACAGGCCTTGGTTGAGTTCCAGTGCAAGGCAGACCATAACCTTCATAGACGCTATCTGCCTTGTAAGCGGTGCTCCACACAGTGATGATAATTCCCAGAACAGTGAGAATGGGGAGAGGAGGTCTGGAGAGACCACAACACTAACCCTGTCACATGCGAAAGTTCCCACCTTAGTGCGTGTGGGGAGTACACTGAACACACAGTAGTGACGGGGGACACTAACAATCAGGGTTCAGCATAACAAAGTACACCAGAGACACAGAATACACATGGGTTACAGACTACAATCCCTCAGGGCCCTCTGCACCAAAGGCAGCCTAGAGAAGATGACAGTGAAGAGGAGAAGGGACAGTAAGGAGATGAGATCAAAGTCAGCAGCCACCCCATTGTAACTGCCACTGCAAATTTATTTACTAATACAGATGCCCAGAGAACCCAACACAAAAAGATGCCAGAGACGAAAGCAGCTGTTCTGCCAGTGGAGAATTTATCTGCTCCAGAGGCTGAGCAGGGCAGGGCTAAGCAGATGGCTTACCATCTCCACCAGCATCCAGTCAGTCACCTAACAAGAATAAATGACTATACAGCTCTAGCAGTAAGAACGAACAAAGGAGGCTGGAGAGACGGCCCTGCAGTTGAGCTTCATCGTTCTTGCAGAAGACCAGAGTTTGGTTCCCAGCTCCCACCTGGCAGCTCACGGCCACCTATAACGCCAGCTCCGGGGGCTCCAACAGTCTCTTCTGACCTCCAAGGCAACTGCACTCATCTGCACACACCTCCACACACACATATGCACATACATGGTAAAACTATTTTCTAAGAAGAAATGAAGAGCAGGGCTGAAGACCCAATGCTTACTCTTCTGCCCCTTGACCACATACACGAGACCTCTCTGAGCTGCCTATGCAGCACGAGCATTTTAATATATTTACCTTCTGGTAAGGATAAACATTTGTAGAAAGGCTGCTTTTTCTCAATATCTTTAAATGCTTTTAAATTGCTTCATATCTCGTCAAGTTAAAAGTTTTCAAGAACTCGATTTTTAATTTAAATAAAAGTGTATGTCCTAGGTTGCTTTCTATTGTTATAACACCATGACCCAAAACTAACTTGGGGAGGAAAGGATTTGCTTTATAATTCCACATCATAGTGGGTCACTGAGAGAAGTCAGGGCAGGAGCAGAGGCCATGGTTGGTTGCTGCTTACTGGCTTGCTCCCCATGGCTTGCTCAACCTGCTTTCTTACAGAACCCAGGACACCTGCCCAGAGATGGCACTTAGTGCACTAGGCCCTCCTACATCAATCATTAACCAAGAAAATGTCCTATAGACCTGCCTACAGGCCAATCTTATGAAAGTAAAACTCTCTTCCTAGATTATCTCTAGCTGGTGTCAAGCTAATGAACATGACATTGTCTACATTACAAACTCAGCATGCCTAAAGCCAACCACGGATATTCCAAAATCTGAGCTTTTGAGCAGGCACCTGTAGTTCATTTTTTCATTCTTTGGGGCCAACCACCCAGCTCCCAAATAAATACATGGAGACTTATTCTTGGTTATGAATGCCCGGCCTTAGCTTGGCTTGTTTCTAGCCAGCTTTTCTAACTTAAATTATCCCATTTCTCTTTAACTATGCTTTCCCTCTGGGCTTTTTACCTTTATTTTATATGTCTTTCTTTCCTTCTTACTCTGTGGCTGGCCCCTGGCGACCTCCTCTTCTTCTCTTGAGCCTAGATTTCTCCTCCTATTCTCTCTGCCTGCCATCCCCACCTGTTTCTCTCTCCTGCCTAGCTATTGACCATTCAGCTCTTTATTAACCCAAACAGGTGTTTTAGGCAGGCAAAGTAACACAGCTTACAGAGTTAAACAAATGCAACACAAAGAATGCAGCACACCTCTGCATCATTAAACAAATGCTCCACAGCATAAACAAATGTAACACATCTTAAACTAATATTCCACAACAGGCACCACAATGGGGAACCCACACTGGCCTCATGTCCCAGACTGAAGTCAGAAAGTAGGCATACTGAAAACATTGTACAAAAATTACCTTTGGGACATACAGAAAAAGCACATATAACAAAACTAGAAACATTAATGAATTTCAGGTCTAGACTTGGGGCTCTCATCCCCAAGACATTTCATTACATATATGTGAATGAATCAAAATACAATCTTCCACTCCCACCCCCAGCACATGCTCACAGACACAAATAAACAAATACAATTTAAAAAAAAAAAAAGAAGGCTCTATAGAAAGACTGCCTATTTGGGACTGAGAATATGGCTCAGGGATAGGATACCTGGTTGAGTCAAGGCCCTGGGTCTAATTTACAGCACCTCAAAAAATGTGCATATTTAAACTTTTCAACAAGAAAGCATTCTTCCTGGTGATTGTCTGAGAGCCTCTACTGCTCAGAGACACTAAACATGAAGCTTAGGTGACTGGTTCTAGCCTGCAGCCATCTCTCTCCTACACTGAAGATGAAAACCCTCAAGACATCTGTGCTGAGCCCTCCCAGCCTGTACTTCCCAATTGGAGCCAGGCCTCCATGTACATCCATTCTGCCACCTGCCATCACATACAGGACACAGCATCCCATTAGTAGGCCTCTTTGTGCAAAGTTTATTTTAAAAGTTTTTTTTGAGACTATTACCTTCTCTTTAAAATTTTCTATGAACATAGTTGCTATGAACATAGTTGAGCACATGCCCTTGTGGTACGATTGAGCATCGTTTGGGTATATACCCAAAAGTGGTATTGCTGGGTCTTGAGGAAGGTTGTTTCCTAATTTTCTGAGAAATCGCCATATTGATATCCAAAGGGCACGTGTTCAACTATGTTCATAGCAGCATTGTTTGTCATAGCCAGAACCTGGAAACAATCTAAATGCCCCGCGACTGAAGAATGGATAAGGAAAATGTGGTACATTTACACAATGGAGTACTACACAGCAGAAAAAAATAATGACATCTTGAAATTTGCAGGCAAATGGATGGATCTAGAAAACATCATACTGAGTGAGGTAATCCTGCCCAGAAAGACAATTATCACATGTACTCACTCATAAGTGGCTTTTGGACAAAGTAAAAAACAAACAAACAAAAAAAAAGCCTACAATTCACAATCCCTGAGAACCTAGACAACAAAGAGGACTGTAAGAGAAACATACATGATCTAATTTACATAGGAGGTAGAAAAAGACAAGATCTCCTGAGTAAATTGGGAGCATGGGGACCATGGGAGAGAGCAGAAGGGGAGAGGAGCAGAGCAAAATGTATAGCTCAATAAAATCAATAAAAAAAAGAAAAGAAAAATTTAGGTAGTGTTGGATTTCACACTGCCAGGAATGTACGTCACTCAAGAATCTTGTTGACTGAATAAATGTGGTGGTTCAAGTGTTAAAAAAAAAAAAATCTTGCTTAATTCATACCCACCCCTCTGAAAAAAGAACTTTCATAGAGAAAACAATACTGTTTCAATCTACATGAAAACCCCACCTGCCCCTGCAGCTTTTCAGCATGACAAAGATGCAAATTCACCCACAAGCTTGTGGGTTCTGGTTACCTAAAATGAGGCCAGCTCCTCGATACTACGGACACAGTAATGGTGGTTTCAAATGTGAGGTATGGAAACACTAAAGGAAGCAGCGACTTTCTGATGAGCTGGGACATCCAGAGTGAAGAACACAGCTGCAGGGTCACACACCCTTGAAAGTGGCACCAATGTGAGGTGGAGCTCAACCCAGTGCTGGGACCACAGGCAGCCACAGTCAGTGCCCAGCTCCGACACAATACAGAGCCCTCAGTAACCTGTTCCCACTGCAGTTGTACTCAGAACTCCTGATGCCCTGACAGTTGTCGGAGACGGGAAACAATGCAATGCTAGCTACTTTTCCAGTCCCATGAACACGGCACCACAAGCCATCAAGTCCACCTACCCTCATGTAACCATCCACATACAGAAGGACCCTTAAAGGAACTGTGTAGCATCATTATGATTTAGAGCAAAATGAAGGTTTCCATATCAGCCTTAGTAAATAACACTTACAGTGTTCTGATGGTGCCTACACACAGACAGAAGGAAAACACTTGAGCATTTACTAAGGGTTTTTAGTTTTACATTATTAGTAAAGCCAGTACAAGCCTGGAAAGCTGAGGATCAAGAAGCAAAGGAAAAGAGCCACACCACTATGGACAGACAGTAGAAGCAAGCCCAAGTGAGCCCCGGGAGCTGGAGACAGGAGAAAGCACTGGAGATTCAACAGGGCCTGGTCTTGCCTGTCTCACGGTGGTCAAAGGCAGCCCCTGGTACAGATGCATGGGTGCTCACTGCACTCATGTGGAAGCGACACAGTGCCTATGTTACACAGCAAAAGTGTGTGTCTGTGCCCTGAATATTGACCAGTGACAGCTCTGGATGGATGAAAGGGATCAGGAGGGAGATGAGGCTGGCAAAACAGTGAAAATGGCACTTTCGTACATGTTTGAATATCTTCCTATGAAGAACTGTGTTCAGGTTATTTATCAGTCAGTTCTGAGACAGGTGCTTAGCTGAACAGGAACCTGGAGACGGCAAGAGGCTCCCCTCCAGCCTGGCAGTCCTGCCTTGCCCTAAATGGGATAAGAAAACTGAAAAGTAAGCCCATAAATCGGAGGCAACACCACCATTTGCCAAGGACGGTCACCACGCAGCAGGCTGCTATACACTAACGATATTTGTAGCTTAAATGAAATAATTCCGGAAAGCATGAAGGCAGATAAATGTTATGGACGGCCTCCATGACAAAGCCATTTGAAACAGCCTCCAAGGGCTGTGAGCTGGCTTGCCCCAGCTGCCATCTAAACAACTCAGCATGGAGTAAAACACCTATTATAGCTTACTAAACATCGAACACTCATATAAAAAATTCATAGAACTCCAAGACAATCATGGCAAACTACTTAAAGGAAAAAGTAGACAAATGAAAGATAAAGTTATTGAGCTACAAAAGGAGCAATCAGAAACAAAAGCAGAGACATTCAGTATGGTGGCACACAGCAATAATCCCAGCTCTAGGGAGGTGGGGAAGTGGGGGAGGACCTGAGTTCAAGGCCAGCCTGGGCTACACACGGAGAAACACAGTGAAGTACACAAGAGTCACTTGACGACTTTAGATAGAAACGAAAGACTGTTAGGAAGAATCTAATCCCCAAGGTTCTTGCCCAAGGAAACCAAGAATAGTTCAGGGGATCAGTATGGTGAACTGCCTGTTCCCAACAGTGGGTCAGAAATCTGCAGCTGTCCTGACAACAGGAAGCTCCCCACAGTCCAGTGAACATGCTGTGGAAATTCCACCATTTAAGAACAATGATTCCCATTTACTCAGTATCTTGTACTTAAGGAGAACATGCTCGGGTGCTGTGAGCTCCTCTAAGCAAATTTAGACTCATTCAGTCAACCAGAAGCAGCACAGGGAGAGATCTATTTACAACTTCAAAAAGAATTGTAAGCTTTCACCTCGCCTGGCCTCTGGGCTGTAAAAGGAGGGAGGAGGGGACACTTACAGGTGGCTCTTCATTCAGCGTCTGCAGCATCCAGTTTTCTAGTGTT
The DNA here is from genome assembly GCF_014885135.2 of Alexandromys fortis. NCBI lineage: Eukaryota > Metazoa > Chordata > Mammalia > Rodentia > Cricetidae > Alexandromys > Alexandromys fortis. Next base: position 4,243,540 of record NW_026067924.1, on the reverse strand, counting down.
TCGAAGTCTCTAGGACCCTGGTACTTCACCGCTTCTTGGCCAGGCTTGAAAAACTTCAGGCTGAAAGAACAACAACAGATTAGGGAGAGCAGAAGTGTACAAGTTTAAAGCTGCACTGGGTTAAGAGCAACCCATGCAGGGAAACAGCAATGGATCTGCCAGGGGCTGCAGCCAGTACCCATCTGCCACTCAGATAGGACTTCAAAGGGAATCAAAACCGATGTTACAGGAGTTGTCCCAAGCTCCTAAACTTTCACACATTTCCGATGTTCTTCAAGGGAAATACAACTGGGGTGAAAACTTGCAGATGCACGCTGTGAGTTAAACCTGCCCTCAGTACTTCTGCCAGGCTTCACTCTGGTAGCACCCCGCATACTTCCTGGCCTCCTTGTTGCTCCCGCTGCCTGCAGGCCTCGCTTAGGCTTGCCGTAGACAAAACAATTTTGCAGTAGGTGTGTTTGCAGAGCACCGTGGCAGACGGAATCCCAGTCCCTGAGGGATCCCAACTATCAGGACCCTCTAGCTGCTGCAGTCTATCTGCTCACCCCCCCCCCACACACACACATTCACTCCAGCCCCAGAGCTCCGCTTGCATCCCCTGCATCCCTGCAGAACAAAAATCTTTTCTATTCACTGGCCTCTGCAGAATCTGCAGCGATGAGGGAACAGTTCCTCTGATGGTGAGCATAAGACATCACCAGAGGATGAATGTCACACATGCTGGTCTTGGATCACTCCTGTCATAACATGCCTTAGAAGTTGTCAAGACTGTATTAAACTTGTGGCTCCTGTCAGAAGGAAAAATGCAGACAAGGGCTAGGAGCCCTCTAACACCTCCCGGAAATGATTTGGGTTTTGTGAGGTAATACACAATGTTCAGAAACAGATTTTTAAGATAGGATGTGTACAACTCAGGTATATAGGTGGAATGTCACAGGCAGCCCATAAAGCACAAAAATTCATTTCTTAGTTCTGGAGACTAAAGTCATAAAGTAATTTCATAAATTCATAAAGTAATATATTTAATGTCTACAGTGGCTTTCTGGTTCCCTAATGGCACCTTCTCCTTGTGTCCTCATGTGGCAGGAAAGCCAAGAGAGCTTCCGGAGCCCCTGTAATAGCATGTACCTCCAGTACCAACACAGTGGGGTTAGAATGTCAGCATGTTTTCCCAGACACAAACATTAACAGACAGGTAAGTTCCCTTTAAATGAAGTTCCACGGCTACACAAGGAAACCAAACTACATGGTGGAGTTTGGCAAAGGGTGAGACAGGAAGATAGCAAGTCTGAGGCAAGCCTAGGATACACAGTAGAGCCCTGTCTAGAGAAGAACTGAGGAGTGCTTGCTTAGCACACACAAGACGCTAGGCTCCCTCTCCAACATCATGAAATGAAGGGAAAAACAGTCCACTGGCTATATCTGGCAGCTAGAAGGACAGAATGGCCTTATGGAGAACATTTGAGCAGATGTCCAGCGTCCTTAGGCTCCCAGAGACAATTCTCTTAAGCTTACAGTAGGTTTACATCCTCACAAGCACATCCTAAGTTAAAACAACAGTAAGCCGGACCACTTAAAAAAACATCCTACCCAGCCTAACTCAGGCACACACAGGAGCCTCAGGTGGGTAGTCACTGGACACCAGAACAATATTTAATGTCTACTGTAATTTACTGTGCTGAAAGCGGTGGGTGGAATGGCTGTATGGGGCTGCTTCTTCTGCCCCATCACGAAGGTGAAGGATCGCAGGTCCAACTATCTTTAAATGTGGGACCATCTACACAAGGAAAAGCTGAGGTCTGATAAGTAGATTTAGGCACTATACTGTGCCTCCAATAAAGAACATATGAAAGCTAGGCATAGAGGCACACACTCAACATCCCAGCACTTTGGGGCCCGAGGCAGGTGAAGCTTATGCACAAGGCCTAGAAACTGAGTTCCAGATCATCTTGGAAACATAGTGAAAATCTATCTGAAAGAAAACCACCCAGCAACAAAACCAAAGTCTAAGCAGGCTAAAAGTACATTGTCATAATCAGAAAGGAAGCAAAAGCACTCGCAGGTATACCCGCCTGCCTCATTGCAACCACCTACGCAGCACTCTGCCTCCTGCGCCCTGTAAAAAACAAAACCAAACAAAAGTTTGTTCTTGGGCACTTCTGCAGGCCGCTGATCAACATGGGAATCCCTCTCAGACCACATTCACTACAGTCTCAGCTTATTTCCAATTTCTTTAACCACACACAAACACACACACACACACACACACACACGTCTGACTTACTCAGGGGGACTTGATTTCTAAATAAGTCAGGATACAAACTGCAAGGTGTTTTTAAATTTGTCAGTGGCACCCATGGGGTCCTGATGTTGCAGTACAGAACCCCGTTAAGCCTCTGCAGTGGTTGGTTTTGTCAACATGACACAATCTACAATCATTAGGGAAGGGAGTCTTGGTGAGGGATTGTCAGAGTTTAACCAGTGGGCACGTCTGAGGGGTTGTCTTGATTACACTGATAAAACATGCTCACTATGGGTGGCTCCATTCCCTAAGCCAAGGATCTTGAACTACTGAGTAACTGGCTGAGCAGGATCATGCATGCGTTCATTCTTCCTCTTCTCACTGTGGATGTGACGAGATTTCCCCTCTACTCAACGTGGATGTCACTAGCTGCTTCAACTTCTTTCCACCTTGATTTCCCCACAAAGACAGTCTGTAACCTGGCACTCAGAGCTATAATAAACATTCTCCTCTCATCTGCTTTAGTCAGCGTATTCTATCACAGCAACAGTTAAGACGGCTTCCCCGTCAGTAACACCCATCCTTCTCGCCCACTGTGATTCCAGTTTCAGCCTCCCCATGGCATGTTTTGTATGGCAGGCAGTGTAGAGAGGAAAGGGGCACAGTCAACCCATTTCATATCGTCCCAGCACCCTAGAAGTACTAGACTCTCGCCAGGTGAGTATTTACTTCCCCTGCTACTTATCAACAGCTTCTCTAGAATGCTTAAGGAAACCAAACAGGAGTTCATTCATTCATTCACTTGTTCATTAATTCAGATCAGTGATGGAGTCTATGGCCTTGAGCTTTACCAGCTGAGCTACATACCCAGTCCCACAATTCACTTTAAATCTGTGCACTGCACAGCAGTGAGTGAATGCTGTTTACAAGGTACACACACCAGGATCTTTTTCTCTCCAAGATCTGACTTGATACAGGTCTGAATGTGGTGCTTATCAGTAAGCAATCGCTAACACCCAGAAGGTCCAGAGTCCTTTATGGAAAGGCTAAATCTCAAATGTAGAACTCCACTGAAGCCCTGTGCTTATGGAAAGCAAGGCAGAGGCCACTGTTGTCACCCTTAGACTCAGAGGTCAAGAGACGTAGCCAGTGCTGCACAGCTATGGATGGCAGACCTGGGATTCCACTGTGGCCTCCACTCTCCCTTGCTGCCTCTAAGGATCAGAGACTTCAGATTTCATACTTAACTCCAGGTCCTATGGATTAGTCAATTAAATTATGTATTACATAGACTTGACTTGGTACCCCAACTGTAACGAATACTTAAAAGTCGAAGTTATTAAGAGTTCCGCTACAGGAGGAAGGGCATAACCCCTTGGTAAACTACTCTTCCACCTCTCCACAGGCCACAGGGCCTGAAAGGGGAGGCTGCTATCTATGAGATCCTGCATCAGCACCACAATGGCTATTTCTGGAAGACTCCACCAGACACGGTGCCTGGTCATGAGCCCATGTCCTCCCTCAGGAGAGAGAGACAGGGATGGAAAGTTCAGTCACCCCAAAGCAGATGCGGTAGAAACAATTTCCACGACCTCTTGGCTGGAGTCCCTAAGACTCACCCACAGTGTGATTTAATTTGATTGTCCCCACCCAAATCCATGAAAATTAGTTCCCATTGTGAGATTCCAAGAAGTGGGACAAGGTAGGATCTTTATGAAGTAATTTGGATTAGATAAGATCATATTTGCAAGGCCATGACTCCATTAGTGATTTCATATGAAGAGACCCAAATAAGCAAGCTTTCTTTCACGCTATATGATGTCTCGAGCCACCCTGGGACTCTGCTGAGTAAGAAGGCCTTCATCACACGAAGCCTATCAATCTTGACCCTCCAAACCTGGAGACTCAATACAGCTTTTCTCCTGTGTAAATTATCCATTCCACAATGCAATTATAGCAACAAAAGAGGACCAAGACATCCTCTTTTCTTTAAGAAGTCAGTTTGTTGGCCAACTTTCTTTTGCTTTCTAACAAGGAGCAGGGATCATCAGCTTAGAAAGAGAAATAGTGTATTTTGACTCCCTGGTTTAGAGGACTGGCTTTGGTCTGTACCCACACAGAACCTAACAGACCCTCTCCTCACAACAGACATGAAACAAGCAAACAAAAAAACTAAAGAAAACACAGAGAGGGCTGAGATCACAATATCCCCTTCAAGGATTGTCGTGAACCACCAGCCCCCACGTCCTAAAGGTTCTCTATGCTCCCCACAGCACCACAGTCTACTGGGGAGCCTAACACCTGGGTTTCCGGAGGACATCCATCCAGAGTGCAGCAGCCAGTCATCATTTGTTCACCCCATCATGCACACGCCCATCAAGGGAGCAACTGGCTGCTGAGACGCTTATTGCACTCTGGCTTGTCACAACCCAACCCCCCCAACAGAAAGAGACCATATACTAGCTGCAGAGGATGTAAAGATCTTAAATCAGTAAGAAAAAGAAGAACGGCAGTGGTGGTAAGAGTTCAAATCAAAAGGGATGAAGTCTGAACGGGCTGTGTTAAACTAAGTGGAACATCACCCAGGGCTGGATCTCAGGCAACTGGACCCCACCATTGCCCTGCAAATGCTCACTATCTCAGAAACGGGAAAAACTAACAAAGATTAAGGCTTTCCCCATGCAAAATGCAAAAGGCGTCTACAATAAACAGTGCTCAATATAATCTTGTCCTAATAGCAGGGACCTGCTTACACTCAGCGGGGCAGAGCTATGAAGGAAGTTAGCACAGGTTCAGCTTGGGCATTCCTCGGTCACAGACAACAGAGACACACATGTGGAAACCCCAGCACAGAGATACACTCATCCTCCTTCTTCCTACTTACGTGGGGTATCCTCGCACACCCTGGGCGGAGCACACGTCAGAGCTGGCCGTGCAGTCCACTTTAGCCACGTAGACCTTGGCATCCTCCATGCTGTTGTACTTGTCTCCCAGGTCATTCCAAGTTGGCTGCAGTCGCTGGCAGTGTCCACACCTACAGTGAGGTCAGGGGAAGAGCACATTTGAGCGCCAGGTCCCAGGCGTCCAGGTTACTACCTCAGCCTTCTCCACATCAACTCCCCACCCTTGCTTTTCTCAAAATGCAGCAGATGGATAGCTCACAATGACAACATTCTCCACATTCATCAAATTTTGCAGACTCCTGTCCTAACATGCTTTTTTGACCTCTATGTCCAGATACCACCTCCTTGACTTCCAGCCAGCCTACGGGTACAATTGCACTATTTCAGTTTCCTGAAACTTATAAACTTGCTGTGCCCCTGGAACTCAAGGCATACATGCACCCTACCAAGAATTTCACTAAACTCCACCTGGACGATTTCTGTTTGCCTTCAGATCTAGCTTATGTATCATTTCCTCCAAGAAGTCTTCTTGTCTTTCAGGCTACTTTGTATCCACTCTCTTCTCTTTCTCCTTTTCTGGAAGTCTCTCTTGCTCTCCCAAGTGGCTTATCACCCTTCTTCTGTAAACTCCGTTATTTACAAAGACAGCCCTCTTCTATTACATAACCAAATGTACACAAATGCAAGGAGATCTCAAAATTAATCAGCTCTGCACCTTCTCCAGCCAGAACCCTTAAAATATATATAATTTATCTAGACAGGTCTTGGGTAACCAAGGCTGCCTTTGAGTGTTCTATGTAGCTGAGGATAAGTCTGAACTTCTGCCTTTCTGACCATCACCTTCCAAGTGTTGGGACTGTAAGTGTGCACAGCCACGCTCAGCCTAATGTGGTGCTGGAGATCAATCGAGGGCTTTGTGCATGCTCGGCAAGCACTGTGCCTGAGCTACATCCCCAGCCCTCCAATCATTGGTAGAATCAAGTATCTGGTATTGACTGCATGAGTTTAGTTATCCGCTCATCTTCAAACCATCTATCTCTAATACCAGCAAGGCCCTGACTTGCCTCTCTTTGCACTGCACTACAGCATCAGCATCTTTCGTCACAGGACCTACAGGGCAGTGCTGATTACTGTCTTGCTCTCTAATCTGTATGCTGTACCACATGTGAGTTCTGAATGAGTACAATCACACAGCATTAAGGCACAGGGCTGGTTTATTCTCTCTTATCGAATAAATGAGTGATGTGTATTTATAACATCACTACTTGCTGTGCTGCTTTCTGTAAGGCTCCTTTAAAAAAAATGCTCACTCACAAAAAAGACAGGCACTGATAATTGGTATTGACTCAATAAAATCTGTGGTAAGCCTCTTTTTTGACAGAAGACCTGACCTCCAAAACAAACATCTTAAGGTAGTCCTGAGAAGTCAGCTTCAAGCTAATGTGTCTTCCCAGCAGGACTTTCTTGGGATGCTAAAACAAATCCCTGTTTTATAAAGGCCCAAATAAAATAGGGCTGGAGAGAGCTCAGTAGTTAAGAGAGCACTTGTTACTCTTTCAGATGACCCAGCACCCACACCAGGCAGGTCCCAACTGTCTGTAGCTCTGGTTCCATGGAATCTGACACCCTCTTCGGGCTCATCGGGGGATGCACACATATGGCACACAAACCCATAGAGATATACACATGCACAGAAATAAAAATAAAACATATAAGCAATAAAACCCTAAAACCAGCATCATTCCCTTTTTCTGGAAGATTGTCAGTATTCTTTTTATGTATCTGGTATAAGTGCCAAGAAAGCCAGCACAGTCCTGTCCAGATACTTGGTGTGCAAAGTGCTTGGCAACTCCAGCAGAATGAATGGTGTGAAAATCCACACACAATATAACTGTATTGCAGGATTTAACTTCTGTGAATTCAGCAAAGTTAGTTCAGCAAGGTGTGGGTTGGGGAAGAAAGGACAGTAAGAAAGAAAGGGGGGGGGAGTTAAGATCCAAGGACTCCTTAAGTGTGTACACAATCAGGCACATGGACTTTTGCTCCCCAGCTGGCCCACATTCCTGTTTGCTCCTCATGGCATCTGGGGCTTAATCAAAGAAAGCTGGCTTGGTTCTCATGGTGGAGCAGAGCCCAGTTACGAGATGCTGCTGGGTGACTAGAGGGTGACTGCCTTCAGGTGGCCACAAGGACCGTCAAGGGCAGTTCAGACATTACAGGAATCTGATTGCCTCGTCTTACAATTGGACCCATCCTCTGCATCCTTGAAAAGGTTCTTATGACGATACAAGATTAAAAACGAGGGTATTTAGTTCCCTGCACCCCAAATTAAACTGACCACCTGGGGCCGTCACCAAGCAGGCACACCCTTCTGCACCCAGGAACAGTGATGAATTTACGGTCCTATCAAGCTGGCATTTCTGGTTCAGAGTCCTTGTGGTTACAGCACTACTGAGCCAGCCAGCTGCATTTAGAAGGTGGCCTGGGGCCAAGTCACAGCAAAGGCACCTAACCTTAATCTTGACCTTACTATCCCCAGGTTCAGTGTGACCCAAAAACTGGCACTATAGACACCGTGCTCTGATGCTGGCACAAAAATCAACAGCAGGACAATCCTGTGGCCACCAAGCTTAGAACAAACAGACACAGGTCAATGTTTTCGTTACACGGTGTCCTTGCCCCCAGTATCACACGTAGGCATCTAACATTCTAGGCACGCAACCTGAGAAGTGGGGCCGAGACCCAGTGTATTCTTTCTTGAGCTTCAAATCATTCTTAAAAGTCTAATTTTGACATCTTAGCACTCCATAGGCTGAAACAAAAAGATCATGAATTCAAGGTCAATGTAGATGGGACACAGAGAGGTCCTATCTCAACCTCCTTTCAAAACAAACGTCTAGCTTTCAAAGGCCACGGTGGGCACCTACTCATCTCTCACATTTTTAGCAGAGTAGCAAGAAGCAAACAACTAAAGGCTCACCTTGGGGAGCAGTGCGTACCTAAATACAACTAAAAAAAAGAATTTATGCAATACCTATTATGTGGACTGACAAAGACTAGCTGGTTATTTATTGGAAATATTCCAAAATTAAAACTCCACCAGCACTGCAGAGAGCCTAACTCTATCTGCACGTCGATTATGCTTATAAAACTAAACCTCGCAGATTCATTCCACTGAAATTGGCCCCAGTTAAGTCTTGCGGTGTCCTTAATTGGAGTCACTACTCTGAGAATACTCGTGCAGAGTAACTATTAACACCCACTGGCTGTTGCAGGCTACCAGTATTTTCTCTTTCATTGGAAGCTACAGATTCGAGTCAGCTGTTCTCGGAAAACAATGCATCCATTCGCGGATTCTTAATAGATAATGGCTGTGAGCCAGACTGACGCTTAGAAGTTAATGTAACCCTAAATGAGTTGAAATGCAAAAATAACCCACTACAGGGTTAAAAAAAAGAAAGTTTCTACCACTTTGGAGGCACAATCACTGAATAAGTCGCATTCCACAGATACACTGTTCTTAACCTCTTAGCCCCCTTTCCTTAAGGGGCCCCTACCGAGCAAGCGAGGGGAAAAGTACTTTGCTCAGCAATAAACAGTCAGCATATCCCCACACCTCAAGTGGCCTGCGCTCTGAACACTATCTGCTCTGGACCAGAGAAACTTGCTTCTCTGAGCATCTAGGCCCAGCAAGAAAGAACTGCTATGTCAAGAACAATTCCTGAGGTACAGTTCTCTGGAGAACGCAGCGGGGTGCACCAGGAAGCCCCAACCGGAGAATGGAAGCATGGAGGTGTAGGGCTTTTACATAAACTGTTCCACCTCACACTGTTCCTCCCAACTGACTGGGGCCCCAAATAAGCAAAGACGAGGAGGTGACAGAAGACAGCTTTGTCCACTCCAGCGTGTAGCGGGGATTCCAGAACCGGCACTACTCCGGGCTCCCAGGGGTCGGGAAACCCCAACTCCTCAACCTAGGTGATCTCTTCCCACCCTCGACACACAGAGTGGGAAGTCACATTTTGGGAGGGCCTTAGATTTTTCAACCCAACCCAATATTGAAGGGCCAGCAGCGAGGACCCTCCGGGCGAGGGCACGTGGTCGCCGGGCTCCCACCGCGTCCGGCCAGCACAGGAAGTTTGGGGAGCTGGGCAGGGGACTTGTGTGTGTACGTGTGTGCGCGCGCGCGAGCATGTATATGTGTGTGGGGGTGGGGGGCCTGGGCTCCAGCTGCGTGGCGGGGCCGAGAGGCCTTTCCGGGTCTCCCCCTCGGGGTCCGCCCTTCCTCGCGCTCCGCCCGGCGGCTAGCGCCACGTCAGCGGCGAGGCCCAGACGCAGCGGCCCACGCCCCTCGGATGGCCCGCGCGGCCCCGCGCCCTCCCCTGACCCCCGGTCCGGGCCCCGCCGGTCTGCGGGAGCTGCAGTTACCAGGGCGCGAAGAACATGACGAAGTGCGCGGTGCTCTGGATCCCGTGCGTGAACATGTCGGCCGTGTACAGGTGCTTGGCGTGCGGGTCCTGCTCGGCTTCGCCGTCCGCCGCCAGTTCCTGGGCCCGGGCGCCCTTACGCGAGCCTAGCAGCAGAAGGAGCGCGGCCAGGGCCGGCAGCCCGGCCAGCGGCGGGAGGAGGCGTCCTGGGCGCGGGGGCATCGCGGCGGGGCTGGCGAGCTCTCGCCCGGGCCGCGGGTCCCCTCCGCGGCACCACCTCCCGCCCCGGCTCCTCCCACGACCGCATAACCACGCCCCCACCCCAGAGCCCCGCCTTAACCACGCCCCCGCCCGCCTGGGCACGCCTCGTGGCCTGCCCGACCTCCCGGGGCAACTAGTGGCGTTCTGCTGAAAGCACCGGGGAAGACCTCGTTCAGATCCTCGGGTCCTTCGTGCAGCACCTCCAGCGCTATCCCAGTCCAGTTCCGGTCCATCTCCCGGAGTTCCTCCACCTTCCCAAGTCCCTCAGCAGCCTTTTCCCTTCGTTTCCCTGTTGGGAACGAAAAGGCCAAGCTGTGAAGGCACGGGGCAGTGGCAGCCTCTGTTGATCTAATCACACACCAAGACCCCGAGATTTCAGGACCACCTTGAGCTGCTGTCAGCAGAGAGGAGGAAAATGGGCAAAAGTGGGTGGGGTTTCACTCGCATGAGTCAGATTCTTAGCCAGAACTGAACTGTGATTTGAGGGCCTGGCCTCAGGGGCTGTGATGAAACCATTTCCTAAGAGCGCCTCCCTGTTATTCAGCCCTGCCCTCACTTAGGGTGAAAAAGAAAGGCAGTCAGAGCGGCCCCTTCTTTCTGCCATATGCGTTCTAACTCACACTGGCTACAAAAATGAATGCCGCCAGCTGCTCTGACTGAACCGGCCTTGAGCATGGCTGAGAGCCATTGCCGGGACTGAGGTATAACTCAGGCCAACACGCTAATCTCATGGCAGGTGGCAATCAGAGCTCCCGGCCCCGCCTTGAGAAACTGAAGTTAAATTAGGGAGATTGCAACACCAACGTGAACACTTGAGAGTGTTCCCAGCGCTCTGCTCTATGCCGATGAAAAAGAAATTGACATTATAAGAAGTGTAGATGGCGATTTTTAAAATCGGGGCTTCTCAGCAGCATTTCTGAGAATCACCTGGCTTTTATTAGTCGCAACCTCTCTAGACCGAAAGTCTTTATTCCTGGGTTAGCAACAGGGGCAACTGGCAGCATCTGTAACCGCGGTCCTCATCGTAGGTTGAGCCTCCTGCAAATGTTTAACAGTGGTTTGCCCAACACCGAATTTCCACAACTATTCTCTCGGGACTTCAGGCAGCATCTCTTGCTCACTCCTTCTCTTCCTTTGTGTCCTCGAATTCTAAGACAGCAGGTTTCAAACAAGCACTTCTTCCCACTTTCCTGACCTGAACGAACCTGAGCTTGCCTGCGACAGGAGGGGATCAAAGAGCTTCCTTTGCTCACATGGTCTTAACTATGGTAGTTTGCTGCTCAAACTTGGACCAGCACCCCCTCCCTGCCCAGTGGCCTCGGCATACAGCCTGAAATAGAAATCCCTCGGTTTGCTGCTGTTCAAGGCTTTCTGTGATGCACCTCCGTCATGCCTCGCGTCCTGTGAAACTTTTACTGGTGGCTTAAAAACCCAATGGTTCTGTCCAGTGATCCTGTCCAGTAAGCTGTGGAGGCTGAGCTCGAAGCTTTATGCCCCTCAAGACTTCATATCTCAATACCCCTCTTGCTGTGCTGCTGATAAATATCAACAGAAGAACACCATACACACTGTTTATAATATCAGTGCCTTTTTCATCTGCATAGATCAGTGGTTCTCAATCTGTGGGCCACGGACCCTTTGGAGGTCGCATACCAGGTATCCTGCATATCAGATATTTATATTACAATTCATAGCAGTAGCAATATTTGATGGGGGATTCCCCTCTGTATGCTGTGAATGTCTTATTACCATTGATTAATAAAGAAGCTGCTTTGGCCTATAACAGGGTAGAATAGAGCAAGGTGGGGAAAATTAAACTGAATGAAGGAAGAAAGAAGGTAGAGCCAGGCAGATGCCATATAACTACAAAAGGAGAAAGATGCCAGAACCTTACTGGAAGCCCACAGCCTTACGGTGGTACACAGACTAATAAAAATGGGTTAATTTAAGATGTAAGAGTTATTAATAAGAAGCCTGAGCTAATAGGCCAAACAGTGTTGTAATTAATATAGTTTCTGTGTAAATTATTCAGGCCTGGGTGGCCAGGAAACAAAAAAAATCAGTCTCCATTTACTAAAAATTAGTTATGAAGTAGCAACAAAAATAATTTATGGTCACCACAACATAAGGAGCTATATCAAAGGGTCACTGAATAAGAAGGTTGAGAACCATTGGCATAAAGCGGGGCTCTGGGAACCCTCTCAAGCATTGACTGCTGGTTGTTTGACACATGAGTCTTGCAGTTGAGAAGGAAGGCAAGTGCCTTCCTTTACCGAATCGCTCCCTCCTGTCTACAGAACACCATCTCCCATTATACTGACATCAATTCTACTGAGTGTGGCTCCATCTGCCCTTCTGGTTTTTGCCATTCTTCCGGGACACTCCCTTTACGTCCCCGAAGACTGTGGTTCCTTCCGGCTAACAGAATCTCTCTTCACTCCTTCCTGTCTTTATTCCTGGTGACTGCAGCATCTAGGTGCTATCCCTCCTAACAGGAAATCTTTCTAATATCTGAATAAAGATGCTATGGTTTGAGTCTCGAATGTCCCCTCTGTGGGTCCGTGTGTTGGAGGTCCAGAGTGGTGCTAGTGGAAGGTGGTGGCACTTTCAGAGGAGGGAGGGGGTAAGATCATTGGAGGTGTATCTTCACAGGTCTCAGGACCTCCACCTCTCATTCTATGGCTCCTGAGGTGATGGCTCATCATTGCCCAGAACCTCCAAGCCTGTGAGTCTCAATACTTTTCTCTGTATATGTCTCAGGTGTTTATTGTAGTGGCAGAAAGCAGATCAGCATGAAGGCATCCCAGTCTGATTGTGAACACTGCATCCCAGTCTGATTGTGAACACTGCATCCCAGTCTGACTGTGAACACTGCATCCCAGTCTGATTGTGAACACTGCATTCTCTTCATCCCTCCGGGCTTCTCTGCGGGGTTGACACAATCAGCTCTCACTCCACCTGAATGAGTGACACTCGCACATCTGCCATCCTCTTCAACGTCTCTGATCCACTTTCCCATCCACTACTCCTCGGGCTCCCTCTTCACGTTAGTTTCCCGGGGCTTAGCCTCCAGATGGCCTTCTGTCTACACTCACTCTCTTGGAGACCTCGTTCATCCCCAGAGCTGTACACACGTCCTTGGCATACAGCACCTCACGGCCTATCTCCAAGAAGGACTTGTCTGGCCTCCGAAGGAAGGTACTCCTGTGTAGCGAGCTGCGTGGAATCACACCTGATGGAGATGTATAATCAACTCCTGAGATGGCTAAGGCCTGACCTATGCTATGATCACGCAATGATTATCAGCTGCCTACATATGCGTGAACCTATGGGCAGTGCCCACCTGGCAATCCAGGGTTGGTAGCCCATGCCTACTTAAGGGCTGGGAGAGGTTTGCCCGGGGGGGGGGGAAGAGGGAGAGAGGGAGAGAGAGAGAGAGAGAGAGAGAGAGAGAGAGAGAGAGAGAGAGAGAGAGAGAGAGAGAGAGAGAGGAAGGAGAGAAGGGAAGAGAGAGAGAATGTGAATAAAGTCCTGGAATAAACTGCAGTCAGAAGAGCTCCGGTGGTCGCGTCATCCTTGCGGGACGAGGGTGGCCGTGACACTCCCGTGTACCTGTGCCAAATTATCCTTTCCAGGCTCCTTAACAGAACACTGGTTCCCGCTGCTACCGTTTCTGTGTGTGGCAGATCTTGCTCAGTGTGGAAGCTCCATGGTGTGAGGATTGTGAAGAAGATGTCTGGTTCTCCGCAGGCATTTGACACCTGTTTATGAAAGGAACACCTGGACAATCCTAGCTGTCTACTCTCCGAATCTGACTTCCTTGAGAAGGTAAACCAGCCATGAACATGGGGGGTCATCACTGAACAAAGACATCTCAGTACACCATCTTCTGATTGCATATTTTGTGCCTTCATGGGGTTGCAGCCCCTTCCAGTAGTAGTCCGTCGGGTGCCTGGTGAAGCCCCTGGTTACAAAGCTTTCTGTGTCCCAGGGCATCCCATGAAAACTGAAGCAGGAGGAATCACTACCAAGCAGGAGAAACTGCAGCTTTCAGGACCCACCTCCTCTCAGTGCCACGTACCCCTAAAATAGTACTCTGAAAGGAGGGCCCCACAAAAAGCTCAGAAACTGAAACTTGCACTCATTTAACAGGTGTATCCTAAGTTATTATTGGGCTTGAAATGCTGCTTTTAAGCAGGGACTGAAAGTAAATACATCCGGTTGTTCTAACTTTCAGAACATTCTAGAAGGTGCCTCTAAAAAAGGATATTACATTATTTTTTTTAAAAAAAATAGCTTGTGATTACTCAAATATGAGATATGGAGAGGAGGTCAAAGAGATTATTATGATCACCAGAAGAAAAAAAATCTAAAGAACAAAGCAATTTCTCTGTCTGGGATCACTCAGGGAAGTAGTGCCGTTTTCAGTGTTTTAAAATGGTGAAAGGAACTTAATATTTACTCATTATCCACATAAGTTCTTGAACAACACAGCCTCCTGAATAGTTAATAAGCACAGACAAACACATTATAACATAATAGATCCGGGATTCTAATGGAAGAGAAAAGCTTTTGAAATCCATATGAGATCATTGTGGACAGCGGAGAGAAGACAGAAAGCTTCTCTGTTGAATGAATTGTGGCCACTGAGGTCTATGTTGTCTGGCGAAGTCCACAGAAGCCTGGCTCCCACTCCCCACTGGCTCACCGAGTCTGTACTGATACTGGTTCTGCTTCCCAGCCACCATCTCTCAGCCCTTTGACAGTTGGATGCTTCCATGGAGGCTCCTCTGTACTCCTCCCAGAGAAACCCTGCACTCAGGGCCAGCAAACAGAGGCACAAGCTCACCAACCATTGCCCTGGTTCCTGCCAACCTTCCCCTTGCTGTCATTGCTGATGGCCATCTCTGTGGATCTGCAATGTACTGGTTTGGCATAGAGATCTATTTCTCTCATTGTGCTTAGCAGACAGCTGTAACGGGCTGCCTGAATGGGCTGCCTGAATCCCAGAAGACTATTCCAAACTCAGAATCCAGGAAAATGGTTTGACTAACACAGTGGCTCTCCACTGTGGTTGCCCCAGAATCACTTAGCTCTTGAAAACAATATGGATGCCCTGGCCCAGCTTCCAAGGCTTCAAAGCACCGAGGTTCAGTGGTGCTGCCTCTGGTGCTCTTGGAGAAGGTTATGGCTGGACTGAGGAGCACCTGGAAATAGGTGCTGATTCAACTATGTTTGGTGAATACTAAATTTATATATCCCTCCAATGAATATAAAACTGTCTCATCTGTCTCTCTGTGTGTGTCTCTCTGTCTCTCTCTGTGGGGGGGGGGGCACATGGGCCTCAGTGTGCATTTGAAGATCATAGGACAGTTTGTGAAAGTCGATTCTCTTCTTCAACCATGGTTCTGGGTTTCAAACTCAGATTGTCAGGCTTGTGTAAGAGCTTTTACTGACTGAGCCATTTTACCAGCAAAGAGGTCAAGTGCTTGCGCAACATTAGTATTGACCTAGGTTCAAACACAGTCCTGAAAGAAAAGAAAAGAAAGAAGAAAGGAAGGAAGGAAGGAAGGGAAGAAGAAGGGAGGGAGGGAGCAGGAAGGAGAGAGAGAGAGAATAACAGAGAAAAAATGTTTTATTTGTGGTAAATGCAAAGGGAAAATAGGGACGGGGTATTAAAGTTTGGGGTTCAAGGTGACAGGGTTTAAACTTCTAATAGAAGGTGAAGAACAGCACATAAGATCATTTGGAGGAAGAAAACTTTAGCTCAGAGAACAGCATCTACAAAAACTCTTGAGTAGAAAGAATTGAGGGGCAAGTATTACTAGGGGTAGTGAGGGGTCAGAGGCACAGGATGAGACAGTTTGTAGTGTGAACTTAGCTTCCATGACCGAGAAGGGATGTCCTTAGAGGACTATCAGCAGAACGATGACACCATCTCATTTCTGTGTCAATAGCATCACTAGGGGAGATGCCAGGGTTCAATGAAGGACATGTCTCAATTGTGCCATAGGAGATGCCTGTGACTTCGACCAGGGTGGAAGCAGTACTAGGTGGTAAGAAGCAGTTGGATCCCGTAGCTGTTTTGATGTAGCTGCCAATAGGATTAATGAATGGGCAGATGTGGACTGAGAACTGTGGGACAGAGAGGAGTCAGGATCACGTTGTTGGGTTTAGCTACAACAACCAGGACAACTGAGTTGTCATCAGTGGAAATATGTCAGAGTCACTCAGCACTGAACACAGGAACTGGAGATGTGTGCAGAGACTACCCTTCATTCCTGGCCATACAGACCCGAATAATCACACAGAAACTATATTAATGACAACACTGCTTGGCCTATTAGCTCAGGATTCTTATTAAGTACTCTTACATCTTAAATTAACCTATTTCTATCAATCTGTGTATCACCATGAGGCTGCGGTCCAGCAGTATGGTTCTGGCATGTTCTCCTTCGGCAGCTACATGGCGTCTTGTTGACTCTGCCTACTCTCTTCTATATCTACAACTCCTCCAGCCTAGCTATATTCTGCCCTGCCATAGGCCAACACAGCTTCTTTATTAACCAATAAAAGCAACACATATACAGAAAAATATCCCACATTATTACCTAGAGTTGGCACACAGGTATTCCAGTCCAGAGAAGAGGTGTTGGCCAGCATACATAATAATAACAAATAATAATAAATGCTTCATTTGAGAAGCATTAGGGTGGAGGTAGCATTTAAAGTTATAAGATGAGTGAGATCACTGTGGAAGTCTGAGCTGAGCTGCTGGGAAGAGGGGAGGGGCTCTTACTGTTTCAAAGCCAGCAGATGAGACGTGAAGGAAAGACTGACTAGGAGCAACCAGGAAGGGAGAGGAAGGACTGATCACTGTTATTCAAATAGAGACACAAATAGAATAACAAGAAAGCAGTGAGCAGCTGCTTCAAATCTACCAGAAGATTTGCTTTTCCAAGAATAGTCCCAGTTCATGCCTAGTGACTGGTTTTTCTGCTTCTAATTTGCAGAAGACGATTGATTTGAACTGGGTTCCTAAACAGGACAGGCAAACAGCCCAAACTAACAAAGAAGTTAGCCACAGTGACTATGTTTTGGCTGGTTGCTGGAGGCCCTGGAGCCAATTAACTAATTGAGTTGTAATCCACTGACTGATTGATTAACTAAGCTGTAGCCAATGAAAACTATGCCTTATTGTCAGAGGCGGCTCATTCGTTCCCGGCCACTCAGACCCGAAATAATCACACAGACTGTATTAATTAAAACACTGCTTGGCCAATAGCTTAAGTATATTGCTAGCTAGCTCTTATACTTTAAATTAACCCATTTCCATTATTTTATATTTTACTATGAGGCTAGTGGCCTACTGGCAAGGTTCTAGCTGGCACCTCGCATCTTTCTCCTCTGGCAGCAACATGACATCTCATTGGCTCCATCTACTTTCTCCCAGCATTCAGTTTAGTTTTCCTGCCTTGCTCTATTCTGCCCTATCACAGACCAGAGTAGGTTCTTTATTAATTAATCAATAAAAGCAGCACATATACAGAAGGACTTCCTACATCATCTCCCCTTTTCTGTCTAAATAAAAAGGAAGGTTTTAACTTTAACATAGTAAAATGACATATGACAAAACAGGTATCAAGCAAGAATCATAGTTACAATATTTTTATCTACTTTATCTTTGATCATAACTAAGGAAAATTATAACTATCTATTCTTCAACTCCATCAAAGACTCCAGAAGGATATAATATTACCTAAGTAATCAGAAAGTACATTGTAAGCATCTTCCAAAACTTTAGAATTGACAGAGACATCTCACTGCCTAGACAGTCACCCAAAGTTCTTCTGTAACATTCTTCTAGGCATCCATCTTGAACCAACAGGCCCATAGTATCTGGCAGACTTTTCCATGAAGCAGGAAATTTCAAAGACAGTTACACCTGTATTGGCAGTTTGTCAGTCACTTTCTTCTGCCTGCAGAATGTCTGGCAGACTCTTTCATGAAGCAGGAACCCCAAGAACTGTCTCACCTTCTTTAGGCAGCTTTAGCAGTCATTTTTCTATGGACCCTGCAAGTCCAGTCAAGCAGTCGTGCAAGAGCAGCTTCTTGCCCAAATGGCTAGCAAACTCCCTAAGAAGTCTCTTCGATGCCCACCATCCTCTTGTAGCAATTGATGCTGCCAAGAGCAGATGTGTCTCATGTCATGAAAAGTCCTAAGTTCTTAAAATATTTTAAATGCCATATTCCTTAGGTCTTTGAAAGGTTTGAAGATTATCTAACTGAAATATATCTTTTTTTTTTTCTTTTTGGTTTTTTGAGACAGGGTTTCTCTGTAACTTTGGAGCCTGTCCTGGAACTAGCTCTTGTAGAACAGGCTGGCCTCGAACTCACAAAGATCCACCTGCCTCTGCCTCCCAAGTGCTAGGATTAAAGATGTGCACCACCACCGCCCAGCCTGAAATATATCTTTGTATATCTAGAAAACCTAACTAACATGACTACAAGCCCGACCAGCACAGATGATTATCTATTAGCCTATTTCATAATTATACATTACATTTTTAAGTGAGCTACACAAACACGATAACTTAATCAAGAGCAGAAATATACATATAACAAAATTGAGCTTATATATGCATCAATAAACCAAGATCCATACCAATGCAAATCTCTAGATGATGTAGGAAGTCCTTCGGTATATGTGCTGCTTTTATTGATTAATTAATAAAGAAGCTACTTTGGTCTGTGATAGGGCAGAATAGAGCTAGGCAGGAAAACTAAACTGAATGCTGGGAGAAAGTAGGTGGAGTCAGTGAGATGCCTTGTAGCCGCCAGAGAAAGATGCGAGGTGCCAGCTAGAACCTTGCTAGTAGACCACAAGCCTCATGGTAAAATATAAAGTAAAGGAAATGGGTTAATTTAAGATATAAGAGCTAGCTAGCAATATACTTAAGCTATTGGCCAAGCAGTGTTTTACTTAATACAGTCTGTGTGATTATTTTGGGACCAGGCTGAACAGAACCCTCTACCAACAATGCTTCATTTCAGTTTTTGTAAATGCTGTCAGATGATGTTGTTGCCAAGGTCTGCTAGCTACCTGGTTTGTGGATCATTCTTATTTTGCATTGTTTAAATAAACTCTACTAGCTGGATATGGTCACAAAATGCACAAACACACACACACGCACACGTGCACATGCACGTACATGCATGCGTGCTACCCCAGCACTAGAGAGGTACAGACAAGAAGATCAAGAATTCAAGGTCACCCTTAGGTACATATCAAATTTAATGGCAGCCTGGGCTATGTGAAACCTTGTAACCAAAAAGATAAAATGACAACAAATAAGCAAAACCCTAATAGGTTTATTCAGTCTAAGGAAGGCTCTCTTTGAATAGTTTGAGAGTTTGCCTCTCCAGTCACTCTTAAATGTGTCCCAATTTAGCCAACAAGCAGAGAAGCCACCCTCCGAGAGGAGAAATAGAACAAGCTCTCTGGATTAGGCAATGTACAGATGGTGACCTTGAGAATAGTCATTTCAGGAGGCATAATAAAATCTGATGGGAGTGCTTTGAGAGCCGACAGAGGAATAGGCACAATGAGGGCACGTGGGACTTTCAAGAACTTACCTTGTTACGGAAAACAAAATGAGGAGGGCAACTAAGAGGGTTTTGTTTTCTCACCATGAAAGAAAAGTCAACCCACCTGATTTTGCATCCCAAGGGTGATGACTTGAAACTGGATGAGTGTACAGGGATGTCCCCAGGCAACACAGAGCACGGATGTTACCTGTGATGTGCGCAGACACAATGGGTAAGCATAGATCCAGAGAGGCGGGTGGATGATGGTTGGGGGAGCTTGCATCTGTCCTCTTCCAGCGTCTTCCACTCTCTGGCTTTAATGGGAAACAGTATCTGGAGTGGCAACTGAAGACAGAGGACATATTGAGGTTTGGGAGGGCGGAGAAGGTCTGAAATGGAGGTCTAGAAATGAGTGGGCAGTGAACCGGATCAGGGTGGTTTAACATTATTGCTGGTAGCTTTGAGCATCCACTTGAGGCCATTGTGACGTACCAAGTATGTTTTACTGTACGGTTCATCCCCAAAGCATACAGAGAGATGGACTTAGTCAGCTTGTGACATGGCCAAGTGGAGTAGCAGAGGCAGAGAGATAACAGAGTGAATGCTTGAGAAGAGACTTAATAAACTGCACCATATAATCTAAGTCAGCCAGATAATGTGATTGATATCTTAGAGGTTGGAGTACTCAGCCATGAACACAGAGTATGTGAGTCCATTACCTCTTTGACCTGTTAATAACTTTCAGTGAATCATCTGCCGATTCATTCACTGAGGCATCATATTCTATGCGAATTAGTCAGTTCCCTTCTATGACAAGTGCTTAATATAATTTAATTACAAAAGGTATGGTTTGTTTTGGCTCTCTATTGGCTTCTGGCTTTGGGCCTGAGGTGACACACATCATGATGTCATGGCAAGAGCATTCACTAAAGCAATGCCACTCACCTCATGGCTGGGAAGCAAAGGAGAAAACGAGGAGGGGGCTGCCATCCCCTTGTGGACACACCCTTAATGATCTATGGACTTCCCATGATGCTCTATGTCTTCAAGTTTTGCCCAGCTCCCCATAGTATTTCAGGAGAGGGACCAAGGCATTACCACATAGACCAGCAGGGGACAATTAAAACCTACACTACATGGTTTGGGCCCAGCTTCTAAAGTACTAGCCACACTAGACTGACGCCCCAGTTCCAATCCTTAGCACCCGTGTATAAAGGACATGGTGGCATAGATCAGTAATCATAGCATCCATTGGGGAATTAAGGACTAGAGGAAGCCTGGAGTTCACTGGCTAACTAGTCTTGCCAAGTTGGGGAAGTCCATACTCAATAAGAGACCTTATTTCCAATTGATAATAATAATAATAATAATAATAATAATAATAATAATAATAATAATAATAATGTGGAGAGTGGCAGTGGAAAATACCCAACATCACCCTCTGGCCTCCACGTGTGTGCACACGCACATGAATATGTACACACCAACACACCACACATACATTTGAATTTTGCATGCCACTTTTGCAATTTTAATTTTAAAGATGATTTCCTTGCTGCTATTTGTCATTAGATATTTTAAATTTAAGTATCTGTATCATTGAGCATGGTGGTACATTCTTGTAATCCCAGCCCTTGGAAGGCTTAGGCAGAAGGGTCATGAGTTCAAGGGCAGCCTTAGTTACATAGAGAATTTGAGGATATCCTGGGCTACATAAGGTGGGGTAGGGGGAGCTGAATTAACAAATAACAGGAACAAATACAAGTAGGCACCAAATTCAATGGGTGTGTTTACGACATCTGTGTGGCATGGTCTATTCATAAATACTAAGCAGACTTCCTGGAAAGATGATCATTAGAACAATCTACTTATTTGAGTATAATGGGAGCTCAGAAGAATTTTGGTTTCTTTTTTATACTTCCTATATTCCTTGAATTGATGATTAGCAATGCAGCCCTTTTCACTGTCTAAAATCAGCTTGCTTTTTTCTCCCTCTGGTTTGCATTTAGTTTTATAAAGATTATGCTCTGATTCATTTACTTTTAAATTTAGCTTTCTTATTATATAATTTTCCCCTTCTCAAATAGTTTTCCATATAGATAATTCATAATTTGGATATTTTTGACCTTTAGAAGGTTAAAGAATATTATCAACATCTACCAACTTAAAGAGTAAAGCATCCCCACATTAGGGCCTCTATTGAACATCTTTAAATTGGTTCATTTTATGTCCTATACCCATTCTTTCCACCGCTCTAGTTTAGGTTTTGACAGCATTTATTTCCAAGGCATTGGTTTACAGTTCTGCAAAGCAGTGTGCTGGTTACTAACATGCTTGAGACTGGGGGCAGCACACTCACAGGCAACAACTGACATGGAGCAGATTGACTACTTGCAGATAAGCAGTAAGGAACAAAGTACCCAGCCTCCATCCACTGTATACCAGTGCCCAGCCTCCCATTCACTGTGTACCAGTACCCAGCCTCGCACCCACTGTGCACCAGTGCCCAGTCTATCACCCATTGTGCACCAGTGCCCAGCCTATCACACACTCTGTACCAGTACATAAGGCCCAGATATTAGCAGGTAAGGTCTAGGCTGCACTTGCCACACTTGCCTCACAGCTGAGGACAGAAGTCAGCCTGACTGAATGAGATAGCCTGGCAACCTAAATTCCACCTCTAGACCCCACACGGTGGAAGGTAAAAACCAATTCTCCTAAGTTGTTCTCTGACTTCCCCACAAATGCCATGATATGTGCAACACACACACACACACAGAGGTGGGGGGAAGGAGAAGAACTGATTCTACATATTCATTTTGGGTGCTTGTTAGAGCCCTTGGTTTACATCTTGATCAAATCCTGGGTTTCCTATTGCCTTCCCACCCTGCTCTCATGTCTTTGGATGCATAGCTATTTGCCCCCAAAGGCCAAGGAGGACGACGCTAAGTCTCCTCCTCTATCACTATCCACTGAACCTGGAGCTTTCTACTTCTGCTCTAGGCTGCCAGTCAGTGAGCCCAGCAATCTCCTGTCTCTGCCACAGCCCCAACACCCCACCCAGTTCCAGGTGCCCGGCACTGTAACAGCTTTTCATGTGTGTGCTGCTGATTCAAACTCCAGACCGCATGCTCAGACAGCAAGTGCTCCCACCCCCTGAGAGCCATCTCCTTAGCCTCAGGTCTCAGATTTTAATGTGCATATAAATCACACGGAAAGCCTGATAAATGTCAGATTCTGATGTAGTGGGTCCGAGATGACAGCTGGGATTGTGTATGTGCATGTGTACGTGTTTTTCTGTTTTATTAATTACATTTGTTCTTTGAAAATTTCTTACATGTACATAATGCATCCTAGTTGCTCTCACTCCCACCACCTCTCATCTTCCTCCCTCCCTCCCATTCTGCCCCCTTCTCCTCCCCCTACTTACTTCCTCCCCACATTCACGTGTTTGTGTTTTCTTTGTGTCTCTCTGGGGGTTTGACCGCAGTTGTCTCTGTGGCCTTGGGATCGGATCTATCCATTGGAGCCTGGCGATGTCATCAGTGTGTACACAACTAAAGACAATGGCACCTCCTGAGAGACCCAAAATCTCTCAGGGGCCAATAGTTCTACAGTCAGGGGGAGGGGCCCATGAGCCTGTCCCCCATTGGTGACTCACTGGTGAGAGGGCCTGTCTTGTATGGCATCGGTGCCTGTCACCTGATCAACCGAGTTCATGATTCCACGATCCCTGGGATTTCTCAGATGCCCCCAGGTGACAGGATTCTGCTGGACTGTGGAGCACTGTTTGAATCCTTCCATGAAGAATACATAGATACATAGATGTACATTCACAGATCCTGGGTCTCTCTGTACTGGGTCTCTCTGAATCTCTCCGCTCTTGACAAGTGAAGAGAAGCCTGACTGTGAGGAATTTGGAGCCACAAATTTCCCCCTCAAAATCATTCATTGCCTTTTGCACTATCTCGTAAAAAGTAGGGTAGACACCTCTGTTGCTCCGAAACCAGCTTGTTTCCCTGTGTGTAACTTCCTTCAGAGTGTGAATGATGTTATTTATTTTTATGCTTATATTTATACATGTTTCTGAACTTTAGCCAAGGTGTGTGCTGTCTGTCATTCTCTTTATTTTGCTTAATACATGCTGGTCTATCTTAATCGGGAGATCTAGATTTCTAGGAAATTTTGTTTTTTCAAGACAGGGTTTCTCGATTACGCCCTGACTATCCTGGAACTTACACTGGCTTTGAACTCAGAGAGATGTTTTGTCTGCATGTAAGTCTGTGCACCATGTGCATACAGTGCCTGTGGATGCCAGCAGAGGGCGTAAGATTCCTAGGAACTGGAGTTACAGTAGGTTAATAAATTGCCATTGTGCAGTGGGAACAGAACCTAGGCCCTCTAGAAGAGCAGCTTGTGCTCTTAACTGCTGAGCCATCTCTCTGGTTCCTGGAAATTTTAGTTCTTTAAATATAGCTTTCCAGGGTAAGAAGATGACTCAGGGAGTAAAAGCACATGCTGCCAAGCCTGACTACCTGACTTAGAGACAGCCTCAGGATGTTGTCTGCTGGCCACCACATGCATACCCACATGCAGAGAAATACATAATTAAATATGTGTTTTAAAATAATACCTGTTCCATTAGTTCTGATGGTTTTGAAAATATATCAGATAGTCTGAAAAATAGCTCAGTAAATTGCCAGTGAGCCTGAGAACCTGAGGTTGATTCTCAGGTACCCATATAGCAGAGAAAGAGAGAGAGAGAGAGAGAGAGAGAGAGAGAGAGAGAGAGAGAGAGAGAGAGAGAGAGAGATCCTCTGTGTCAAGTTGTCCTCTGACACTGTGGCACATATACACACACTCCTGCATGCACACAGAATAAACAAATAAAACTATTAAAAATATCAGCTATACATGCATTGGCTTGCCATTGCATGGCTATAGGAACTCCCATATTCTTTGATTCTTTTTGCATTATGGTGTGTGTGTGTATAAATGTGTGTGTGCATAAATGTGTGTGTGCGTGTGTGTGTGTGTGTGTGTGTGTGTGTGTGTGCCACTTCCAGTCTGTCTTCTCCATTACTGAAATAATTCTTGGCAGGATTGATTCTGTTTTTTCCCACTAAAGTCTAAAGCTTCTTGAAAATTTGATGTCATCTTCCTGGTTCTATTTCTTCAATACCCCATTGATTTCCTTTTACAGTCTGACTACTTTTCAGTTCGCTCCTCTGCAGTCACCTCACAGTTCATTGTATTTCATGGGGGAGATACTCCTTGAATGCTATTGAGGTTTAAAATGATGTCTGTAATTCATTGATTTACCAAAAAATCCAAAAATATATGCTTTCTCTGAACCCTACCTCAGATTTTGTGATAGAGAACATTTTGTGTGTGTGTGTGTGTGTGTGTATAGCATAGTTTTGGGTGTTTTTTTTTTCCTTACTGATTGGTGCTGACCCAGTGGGTGATCAGTCTAAGTACAGCAGAGACCATCTGAGCCACTGCTATGTTGATGAGGGAACTCTGTCCCTGTGATTTCTTCTGTGGCTACAGTGACACTCCTCTACATGCCTGCTCCTCAGCCTGATGTGGGAATCCCCTCTGTATGCTGTGAATACCATTGGTGAATAAAGAAACTGCCTTAGCCTGTGATAGGGCAGAACTTAGCTATGTGGAGAAAACCAAACTGAATGCTGGAAGGAGGAAGGCAAGGAGATGCCAGAGAAACCTTGTCAGTAGGCCATGAGCTTTGTGGTAAAATATAAAATAATGGAGATGGGTTAATTCTAGATGTAAGAGTTAGCTAGCAATACACTTAAGTAATTGGTCAAGCAGCGAATTAATTAATACAGTTTCCGTGTGGTTATTTCGGGTCTGAGCTGCCAGGTGGCCAGGGAAACAAACAAGAGGCCTCCTTACAACATCAGCCTAGTCTCCTACATAGAGGTTCCCGTTTTGTTAGGCCACGGCTTAGCCTGCTTCCCTCTTACTGTGATAAATCACAGATCAAACTAGAGGGAGGAAAGGGTCCATTTGCTCATTGGTGACAGTCAATCTATTATCAATGGAAGCTGTGGCAGGGAACATGGAGGCAGGAACTGAAGCAGAGACCAAGGCGGAATGCTGCTTACTGGCTTGCTTCCCCTGGTTTGCTCAGCCCATTTTTTTTTTGTTTTGTTTTGTTTTTCAAGATAGGGGTTTCTCTGAGTAGCTCGGGCTGTCCTGGAACTTGCTCTGTAGACCGGGCAGTCCTTGAACTCCGCCTTCCTCTGCCTTTTGAGTGCTGGGATTAAAGGCGTGTGCCATCACCACTTAGCCTGCTTTCTTACAGCCCATGGATACCTGCCTAGCGATGGCACCTCCCACAGTTGGTTATGCCTCTCTACATCAGTTAGCAATCAAAAGCTTTCCAGCAGACACGCCCATAGGCCAATGTGACAGAGGCCATTTATTTTCAACTAAGGTTCCCGCTTCTCAGGTGTGTCAAGTGATAGCCAAGATGAGCCGTCGCCCTTACTCTCCAGGGATGCTCTTCCCATTGCTGGCAGCTTCATCTTTGATGCAGTGGTTTCTGCTCCAAAGTCTCCAGCCCAGTTTTACCAGGCAATTTCCATCACGTTAGCCACCATCTTTCACTAATTATAATCATGGATCTCAGTCCACTGCCCTGACCCCACAGCAGGGATCCTAGCAGTTCATCCACTGTTCACACCACTTCCTGAGTGTCTTATCTATGTTGGTTGCTGTGACAAAAGATCACACACCGAGTGGCTTATCAACAATAGATGTATTGCTCACAGTTCTGGAAGCTGACAGTCCCAAATCAAAGTGTCAGTGTCTGGGGATGACCCATTTTTCGGTTCATAGAGATCACCTTTCCCTGGCATCCTGACATTAGGGGCGAGACAGCTTTCCAGGACTTCTTTCATAAAGATGCCACCACAGTTCATGGGAAACCCACGCCAATGACCTCCCCAAGGCCCTGCCACTTTAGACCAGCTTGTTGGCTTCAGCACAAACATTTTGAGGGGACCTTAGCTCAGGCCACCAGCTTCCTTTCATGAATCAAAGTTTTCTCCAGAGCTCAGTCCTCTAGGTCCAGACTTCGTGGAGCCCACGGTTTTACCCCTTCCCTTCCCAGAAGGCTGTTTCACTGCTGATCTGATGATGTCTGCATCTTTCTGTGAAGATTGATGTTTTTCCTAATTTTATATTTCTTAGCTTACCTGTTTAGATTTGGTGGGGACGGAGCAGTTTGATCTGAGTTACATTTCTGACTGTGTGCTCGCTGAGGGCACCATCGTCTCTGGCACAGTGATGAGGCAGTGCCCTGTTGTTGCTGTTTGTTTGGTTTGTTTTTCCTTTGTTGTGGCTTTGAAGCAAATGGCTCTTCCAAACAGCACATTCTAATTTGGAAAAGAAATAGAATTCTCAGTCTCCATTATTCCACTTAAATCCACTGTGGATTGCAACTTAAATATTGCCCATACAATTAAAGAAAATATAATTGTGGGTTTTATCGTTCTGTTTTTTTGTTTGTTTTTTTTTCTTGTTGTTGTTGTTGTTTCTCTTACTCTGTGATCTGTCCTCCCATTTCTTTTCTTTTTCTTTTTTTAATTTTTTTTAAAAAAAACTACTTTTCTCATTTTATATTCTAATCCCAGTTCCCACTCCCTCCCCTCTTCTCCTTCCTTCCACCTTCCCCCCTCCCCACTCCCCAACCACTCCTCAAAGAGGATAAAGCTTTCCATGGGGAGCCAACGAAGGCTAGCACATTCCTTTGAGGCAGGTCCAAGGCCCTCCCCACTATATCTAGGCTGAGCAAGGAATCCTTCCAAAGAGAATGGGTTCCAAAAGCCAGTACAAGCAGTAGGGATAAATACTTGCAGACTTTTTATTATTATTATTATTAAAATAGGAAATTCAGCTCTAGAGAGATGGCTCAGAGGTTAAGAGCACCTGCTACTCTTGCAGAGGACCTGAGTTCAGTTTATAGATTCTATTATCAGGCAGCTCACAGCCACCTATAATTGCAGCTGCAGAGGGTCCAATGCCCTGTGCTAGGCTTGTTGAGTACCCACACACATGTGGCAAAACACACATACATAAATATAAAAGAACAAGAAAAATAAATCTTTAAAATAAATTAGTTCACACCAGATAGTGAAGGTGCATGCCTTTAATCCCAACACTGTGCAGGCAGAGGCAGGAGGATCTCTGTGAGTTTTAGACCAGCCTGGTCTACAGACAAGTTCCAGGACAGTCAAGGCTATACAGAGATACCCTGTTTCAAAAAAACAAACAAACCAATCAATCAATAAATTACTTCAAGCAAAAGTTAGTAGTCTCTTTTTGCACTAATGGCTGCCTCGATTCTGTCATATTTTGTTTTAGAAATAAGCACTTCTAAATGTTGTGCCACGTGCTCTTCCAGGTTGGACTAACTTGGCATATACCTCTGAAGAACAAACCTTTGTAAAAAACAAAAAAATGTTCAATAAAGTAGCAGTTTATTTCTCTTAATTCCCAATGAAGTCCTACCTGTATCAATAGATAGGTAGACGGATGGACGGACAGACAAACCCACAGACAGACAGACAGATGGATAGACATGTTCGCTGTACCTATTTCACCAAGGGAACATATTCAGTTTTCTTGTGTTTGAGCCAAAATGTCTGGTAATGAAATTCTAAATTGTTTATTAACAGAGCCAGCTATTAGGGAAAATGGAAATAAATGCTAAACTCTAAAATCCTATATAAATGCACATTCTCTTCTCCCTTCAGTTATTAGTACAATTATATTTCCATGGAAACAAGATCTCATTCTGAAGAATTTCTCAGTTGGTTAATGTGCTGTCTCCATCATTGTCCTGTTGCTGAACCCCCACATTTTCCTTTTATCTTCTTTTAGAAAATCTATTTGCAAAAACACTAAATACGCTGCATTTCTTCCCGTTTTGCTGTGATAATAAAATACCCTGACAAAGACAACTTAAGAAAGAAGGGGTTTGCTTTGGCTGGTGGTTCCAGGGTGCAGTCCATCAGGGCAAGGAAGACCTGGCAGCACCAGATTGGGACAGCTGGTCACATTGCACCCACACTTAGGAATCAGGGAACTATGGTCTCCTTCCCCCTTTTATCATTCTGGGATCCTAGGTGATGTGGGATTCCCCTCTGTATGTTGTGAATACCATTGGTTAAAAAAGAAGATGCTTTGGGCCTATTGCAGTGCAGAATAGGGCAAAGCAGGAATTCTGAGTAGATAGATGGAGAGAGTAGGCAGAGTCAGACGCCATGTAGCTGCCGCCGAAGGAGACAGACGCCAGGAACTTTACCGGTAAACCACTAGCCTCATGGTAAAATATAAAATAATGGAGATGGGTGGATTTAAGATATAAGAGCTAGCTAGCAGTACACTTAAGCTATTGGCCAGGCAGTGTTTTAAATAATATAGTTTCTGTGTAATTATTTCAGGTCTGGGCAGTCAGGGAACGAACAAGCAGCCTTCTGGCCACACCAATGGAAAGGCACTGCCTGGTTACAGAGGGTCTTCTGTTCCAATTACCATAGTCTAAATAATCCCTCACAGGTGTTATCCTAGGTGAATTTAGAACCTGGCAAGGTTGACAGTCATTGTCAGCCATGATGGACCCTGTAAGAACCAATTGTCTCCAACTAGGGCAATTACATTAAAGTCTTAGTTCTTAAGATTTACAAATAACTGGAGAGCTGTGAAATTGTGTACCTTTGAGTCAACATTCTAGGTCTTGAGTGTCTGGTATTTACTCAGTTGGGCCTTCTTGTTTGGTGTTTAACTAAACATAGAAGATTCCATAGCTTCATCCACGAAAGTCAGACATAATATAAAATACACCAAGTATATGTAATGGTGGACGCACCTCAATGATGTAATGAAGACTTTTCTACTAGGTTAAAAAGCCTCTGTGCTTTTTATAAACACAGTGGCATGATTCCTGTTGTCCAGTCAAAACCTGACACTCACTGGCTTCCCCTTACCAGCAAGACTGGCATGGCAGCCAGAGGCAGGCTGGTCACTGGCTACAGCCAGGAAGCTTCTGGGGACCCCAGCAGAGAGAGCAGCATGTCGGCAGAGGTGGTCACTCACATCTGTGTCACTGAGGCTCACAAATGGAATTTCTGACTTAGAGGCTAGCTCTGCCAAAGGCTTGCTGGCAGGGGTTTTTGTCTGCAAAATAGGCATGCTAATGAGGCCCTCAAATGGATATTTTTTTATGCTTTACACTCTGGAAACTTCTGTTGGCAGAAGGGAAGGAAGAAATCCACTTTTGCTGGGGAGGAAAAACGTTTCTACTGTTCCGAGCTTGTCCCTCACGTAAGACACTAAGAGGTGGTTTTTAAGTGCAAAGAGGGTTAGTGATAAAATTTTACCTTAGGGCTCTGAAGCCAGATCTACATGGAACCATCCCCAAGAGTCTTGAGTGGTCCTTCCTAGTCACACCACTCAAATTCTGCCCAGGCAGACTGAGTGGGTCTGGGCTCAGAGCCCTGGGCTGTTCAACAGGCTGTCTATCGCTAGCCACAGTCCTAAACAGGGCCATGAAAGAGGCAATTAAGCTAAAGTGAGGCCATTTATAGTCCTTATATGAAGGGGCTATAAGACATAAACACACAGGGAGGTCACACAAGAGGACAAGAGAGAAGGTACTTCTGTGAGCCAAGGGAAAAGGCTTCAGGAGGAACCAATCCTGGTGAGTTTCCAGTTTCCACATCTCTGCTATGAGTGTGTGTGTGTGTGATATATATATACATATGTGATATATATACATATGTGATATATATATATATATTCCTGATGTTTATGCTCTTTAGATTGTGATACTTTATTATGAAGACCTTATCCAAGAAAACCACCACTATTTCTCTTGGTAATACAGACCCCAGAATATGTTGTCATTTTGGAGGCATGGATTCCCAGAATGAATGATTGGTGTCTTAATTAGGGTTTTCTATTGCTGTGAAGAGACACTATAATCACGGAAACTCTTATAAAGGAAAACATTTAGTTGGATGACTTTCAGAGCTCAGTCCATGATCATCGTGGTGGGAAGCATGGTGGCATGCAGGCAGACATGGTGCTGGAGAAGGAGCTCAAAGGTCTACATTTTGACCCACAGGCAACACTAAGTGAAATGTTTCCTACACTGATCATAGCTTGAACAAAGGTGATCTTAAGGCCCTCCCCCACAACGTCATGCTTCTGTTGTGAGATATTTAATTACACTGTGTAAAGATCTGTCACCATGACTGGTTTAATAAAAAGCTAACTAGCCAGGTGATGCGGGATTTCCCTCTGTATGCTGTGATTACCACCGATTAATAAAGAAACTGCTTTGGACTTATAGCAAGGCAGAACTTAGCTAGGTGGGGAAAACTAAAATGAATGCTGGGAAGAAGAAGGCAGAGTCAAGGAGAAGCCATGTAGCACCACCGGAGACAGATGCCGGAACTTTATCCGGTAAGCCACAGCCTCATGATGATACACAGATTACAGTTTCTGTGTGGTTATTTTGGGGCTGAGCCAGGCAGCTGACAAATAAACAAGCGACCTCTTACTACAGCTAGGCAGGAGGTATAGGCAGGACTTCTGGAGAGAGAGAACTCTGGTAAGAAGTGGCAGGGGTAGGGTGGGATGGAAGGGTGTTGCCCTCTGACCACAGAGGAAGCAAGACACATAGGAGGAGAGGTAAAAGCCACAAGCCATGTGGCAGTACATAAGTTAATCAAAGTGGGTTAATTTAAGTTATAAGAGCTGGCTAGAAACAAGGCTAAGCTAAGGCCAGGCTTTCACAGTTAATAATAAGTCTCCACAGGTTTTTTTTTTTTTTTTTTTTTTTTTTTTTTTTTTTGGTGAGCTGGCGGCCCAAAGAAAAATCCGCTGGCACCCTTCCTCCAACAAGGCCACACCTATTCCAACAAAGTCATACCACCTAATAGTGCCACTCCCTTTGAGGGCCACTTTCTCTCAAACTACCTGTACTGGCTGGTTTTATGTGTCAACTTGACACAAGCTAGAGTCATCAGAGGAAGGAGCCTCAGTTAAGGAAATGCATCCATGAGATCCAGCTGTAAGGCATTTTCTCAATTAGTGATCAAAACAGGAGGGCTCAGCCCATGGTGGGTAGTGCTATCCCTGGGCTTCAAGTCTTGGGTACTATAAGAACGTTGGCCAAGCAAGCCTAGGGAAGCAAGCCAGTAAGCAGTACCCCTCTGCTTCAGCTTCTGCATTAGCTCCTGCCTCCAGGATCCTGCCATTTGAGTTCCTGTCCTGACTTCCTTCCATAATGAACAGCAATATGGGAGTATAAACCAATAAACCCTTTCCTCCCCAGAATGCCTTTTGGTAATGGTGTCTTCACAGCAATAGAAACCCAAACTAACCGGGCAATGGCGGAGCACGCCTTTAATCCCAGCATTCAGGAGGAAGAGGCAGGCAGATCTCTGTGAATTTGAGGCCAGCCTGGTCTATAAGAGCTAGTATTAGGACAGCTAGGACTGTTACACAGAGAAATCTTGTCTCGAAAAAAGCAAAAGAACGGGACGCAGCCTGCTCCGTTCTTACTACAAACAACAACAAAAACAGAATGAAAGAAAGAAAAGAAAGAAACCCTAAGACACCACTGCAATTGGTGATACCACACTTATACACAGCTCTGTGAAGGAAGTGTCATGTACCACCTCCTCCTCTTCCATCTCATGTATCCCAGGCTGGTCACAAACTACCTAATGAGGATGACCTTCAGCTTGAAATCCTTAAATTCTGGGATTACAAATAGGTACCTTCATGCCCAATTTATACAATGCTGGGGTTTAACCCAGGGCTTCCTGCATGTAGGCAAGCACCCCACCAACTGAGCCAAACCCCCAGCTCTTTCTGAACTTGCTTGATAAGATAATGAGGAGGATGAACAAGAAAAAAAGTTAAGAGAGCTCTGGCTGCAGAAATGTCTGTGGAGGAGGATCTCCTGCAGTCATCACTGCCTAAACCTTCTGCCCATGACTCTGGAGGTGAGCATCCCAGGCTTCTTGACACACCGTTTGTAGAGAAGTCGTGGGTGAAGTGACTACCAAGTAGGCATTTCTGTTGTAGGCTAAAGGAAGTGCCATTTCTTCAACCCCCCTTTCAGGCATCTCTAATCCCTTCCTATCCACCCTGGTAGCATCGGAGCGTATATCTAACACCAGGGTAGTTCTTTGGTTTGCCCCATGTTTCGGTGGCTTTTCTGTTGGTGTGATAAAATGATGACCAAGAGCAGCATACAGACGAGAGTTTGCTTTGGCTTCGAGCTCCAGAGGGCAGGGATGTAATGGCAGGGGAGGGTGTGGCAGCAGGTGGCTGGAGCTGGAAACTGACTGATTTTACACTTTGTAGCACATCGGGGAAACAGAAATAAAACTGAAGCCTGGTGAGGCTCTACACTCTCAAAGTCCAGCCCCCAGGGATGTACTTCCTCTAGCAAAGTTCCCTGTCATACCCAGTCCATAACCCCCACAAACAGGGCCACCAGCTGGGGACCAAGTGTTCAAATATACGAACCTATAAGAGACACTTATTTAAACCTCCACACCCTGGTACATAACAGCACTTCATCAATTGTGTCTTTGTTGTATTTACTTGATGGGCTCTGGGCTATTGCAAAAGGTACTCAAGGTTTTCTGATTCTGACAACAGCTACAATAAATGTTTCTGAAACATGTGGTGCTCCCTCTCTTGGTTATCAGCTGGCAATACACCTGTTCCCCAAGCTCAGCCAGATCTCAGGGACCAAGGGTAGACTAGCATAGCAATGGAGGCTTTCCCTGACTGTCCAGGGTATTCCTGCGGAGACTTACAACGGGTACTCAGACAGGCATAGGAATCATGACAAGAGCCCAGGCCTGGTTCAGAGTTCCCGACCTCTCTCCCGGCTCATTTGCAGCAGCAACCGCTCTCGTATTACATCCTTGATGTTACTCTTAAAAAGGCAAGCCAATTAGTATGTGCCTGCAGGATTTCACCAGGCTGCCAGCAAACATGTTTTATTTGCACAGCTGTGCTCACATGCTTACATGGTGCTATTTCAAGGGAGATAGCATGACATAATGCTGGTGACAGTGCAATTGTTATCCCACTCAAGAGAGGAATGTTGTGATTGCAATGGAAAAGAAAAGTGTGACTTTCATCTGAAAGCCTAAATCCCATTTCCAGCCGTCATCTCAACCTCTGTGCTAAGCTGGGAGTGGAAATTACCACAAGCTGCAGAGCAGCGGTGACGTCATCTCGCCACCCACCAATGTTACGGGTTTGACAGCCCAGACGAGGGCTTATACTTGGTGGAGCACAGCTCCGACTAAGTGTTGACAAATTTCTTGGGTATTTGAAAGGAAATATATTCGTAAAAAAGTTATTATGCTTGCTGTTTTCTCTTTTGGTTTGGCAACTACTACTCCAGGAACGTTATAGCTACGACAAGAGCCGTTAGTTTCCCGGAGAGCCATGGCCAACAGCAACCCCTGCTGTTGGAAAATTATGAATTTTAGGTCCCCTTCTGATTGGGGTTTTCACAACGTGGGGCTCTGGAGACAAGGCTGTAAAGTGTATGTGCTATGATCTGTCACTCCTTCTGCAACTTCCTCTGCTATAACGCTATTCTCCAGGGCTTTTCAGGGTGACTGCTCAGACACGCCACCATGCACTGAAGTTGTCTTGGATGATAAAGAGGATTTCCTGCCTGCTCCTCCTGCAGCTGATCCTGTTGTTTGGGGAAAGGCAAGCATGCTTCTCTATGCTCCCCTTCCTTTCTGTGAAAGGACATGCATGTCAGCATCCTCTACAACTTCTGCTACTTGCAGCACTGCACTCACGGTCAGCTAGAGTGGAATACCCATGCACCCCCAAACCCTGCTGTTGGAAACCTCATCCATAGTGTTGGGAACGTAGGCCTGATAAGAGGTGACTAGGTCATGAGGGCATGGATTGATGTCACCCTCCCAGGACTGTATCATGAAGCATGAGAGTGACCTTGCTATTGCCGTGGAATAATCCTTCCGCACACTGTGAATATGTATTACTCTCATTGGTTAGTAAAAAGCTGACAGGTCAGTAGCCAGGCAGGAAGTATAGGTGGAACAGTGTGACAAGAGGACTCCGGGAGGCAGAAGGGCAGAGTCAGGAGAGACATCAATAGCTGCAGAGCAAGCAGGACATGTGAAAAATGAGGAAACAAGCCATGAGCCACATGGCAAGGCATAAATAGAAATATGGGTTAATATAAGTATAAGATTTAGCTAGTAACAAGCCTGAGCCATCAGTCTATCATTTATAATTCATATTCAGCCTCTGAGTCGGTTATTTGGGACCAGGCATTTGGGATAGGAAAATGTATAGCAGTGAGCTGCCTCCCTTGCTTCCTTTTGTGCGTGTTCTCCTGCCATGGGATGATACAGCATAGAAGCCCACAAATGGTTCTGGAGACTGAAAAAGCACCTGGTGTCAAATATGACTATTAGTTTGATTGTCATGGACGACTAACTTCTAACCTATCCTTTTTTATTATCCCAAATAGCTTCCAAGAACTAAAACTTTACATTTTTAAATAAGCTCCCTAGGTATAATACCTTAAACAAGAGTAGAAACATATAGTACGGCATAGTAAAAATAAACGTAACTTTATATCAAAATATAAGATCTATACCAAAGTAAAATATTTGAGACTAGTAGTTGTTCAAAAGTAGACTCAACAATCCACCCTTTTCCACCATTTCTATACTATATCTCCTGCTTTTCCCTCCAGAAAGAGATCCCTGAATCTAATATGCTTTGTTAAGCTTTTTTACTGGCCACAGCCAATAACAATTTGTATCCAACCCTCATAAATGATGATAAACATCCATACTCCACTGATTGACCAAAACCATCCATTCTACCTACTAGGAATGTGGGTGTCCTGTTCTCTAGGCTGCTTCCTATTATCTGGGGCAATGGCATCTTTAGGGGACCCTGAGAAAATTGGGATTATGGTCAAGTGCTGGGAGAGCTAGCTATATTATTTTTTTGTTTATTAGTCTCTATATAGAGCTTATCTGAAATATTGGCTGCATAGTCCATGAGCTTTGATCATCTCAGCTAGCAGCTTTGAAGTTGTTGTGGATACAGAATTTTGAGGAAATTACAGCAGTCATTCTTAGGGGCTAGATCACCTGGGTTACTTGTCTTGTTTTCATTGCTATCTGGTCCTTTCTTTTTGGAAAACACACAGACTTTTAAAGGCAACATAAATACCTGTATTAACACAAATATGGAATGTGCGGTGTTCAAAACATTCCATGTTTGAACAGATAAAGTTGTCTGTTAACTTTATAAGTCTGTTAGGACTGTCTACCCAAACCTCTATCCATGCCATATGAAAGGATATCAAGTAATAATAAGTAATAAGGACTTTGTAGTCAACAAGATTCATCATGTCTCATGCAGTTTCAGAGATGTTCCCATGGAGAAAAATCAGCATATGTATAACTTGTCTTGTAATCTTTCTTTTTTCTTTTCTTCGTGTTTGTAACCAAGATTTTTTAGGAGGTCTCCCCCAATCAAATCTGATCTTCATTCATTTTGAAAAGAACCATAACCTTTTATTTCCTGTGGAAGCAAAGGAATAACCTCTCCTCAAATGCAACATGTTTTCTGACTTCCATTCTGAAGTTAAGACTTTCTTAAAATATATAGATAAGTTTAATTTAGCAGTTTCCATAGTTCAGTGTTTCTCAGCAGCTATCAATTTTTGTTCATTAGCATTTAAAAAATTCAAAGTCAACAAAGCATCATACAGGATCCAGATGCCCTTTATTTCTCCTCCTTGTGTGATGTAATCATTTTATATGAGTTTGCTCCTTCTTTAAAGACTTTACTATATTATTTTAAACTATTTATTTCTTTCTGTGACTGTCTATATCCATTTCTTTACTGTGTCTATTAAAATGTTTTTTTGATCTAGACTATTTCACTGTGTGCCTGCAGCCTTCTCTTACCATGTGAACCAAGCCTCAAACCCCCCATGTGACTGGCTCTACACATGGTGCTGCCTGATTCAATCCTGCAGGCAATGGCTGGGAGTCACATCTCTGAATGCCATGGTTCTCTAAAGAGACTGTGGGACTGGGAATCTGCATCTGACTCTGTGTTTGTGTGTTTGAAACTTTTTTTAAAAAGCTTTCTCAGTTCCCATATGGAAATACGTGCCCCCATGTTGGACGCCATATGTAACAATTCTTTTTCTGTCCCATCAGCCAGTTCCCAAATAATGGCATGGAGACTTGTTGTTAATTATGAAAGCTTGGTCTTAGCTTAGGCTTGCTTTTAACTAGCTCTTATAATTCATTTCTATTCATCTATGTTCTGTCACATACCACCCATCCTCCTTCTTCTGTGTCTCCTGGCATCTTGCAAGCATCTAGATTCATCTCCTACTGCCCAGACATCCCACCTATACCTCCTGCCTAGCTATTGGCCATTCAGCTCTTTATTAAACCAGTCACAGCAATGCATCTTCTTCACACAGTGTTCAAATATTCCACAACAGTGCACTCTCTTCTTATTCTCAGGGCTTAGTCTAGCCTAATCAGGGATTAACAGAAAAACTATTTTTAATTCTTTAGCTACTAGTTTCTTTCTTCCCTAGCCACCATTCATTCAGTATATTTACAACTTGTATGTTCAGCAGCCAAAAAAGTGGGACTTAAATATTACCATTGAGGGCCAACAATCATGTCTGAACCCTTGATCTAAGCAGTAAGGCCCTTCTGCTACAGGGTCCCCTAAAGTGAAGAAGACTCTCAATATAATATTATTATGAGACTACCATTACATAACCAGCAATGACAGGACCACTTGGTGTGTCTCGTCACCCTGTTTAATGGGTTGTGGGTGTTGATTCTTCACACCCATTAGCTGTCACAGAGAAGGTGGAACAACAGAGTGTATTTCTTAAGAAGAAGTAGGGATTATCAGGCCTGAAATCAGTCTTCTCTCTCTCTCCCCCTGGGTGGCTCTCTGGTTAGCATTCTGCTCAACATTAAGCTAATGTAATCTGCATCAAACTGAAGTGAGAGTATATTCCCCATGGGCTGTGAACGCGGCTTCCATTCTTAAAAGCCTTTTAACGTCTCTTTCTGTGACCGTGCATCCTATTGATTTATACCCTCTAAAAAGTTACTAGATCTGAGATGCTTACATTTCCTTTCACTAAATCTCCAAAAGGAGTCCCTATTGAAAGTATTTGTTTTATCCATCAATTTAATATGCTGATTCGAGTAAGTCATTCTTCATATGAAAGTTCCATAGTCAAGATATTTAAGAAACTTTTAATAATGAACAGAGCTCCTGTTTAATGTACTGTGTAGCATGGTACCAGTCCACACATGTTAAGAAGGAATAAGGCTGGACTCACAGTTGCTTAGGTCCCTTAGACCATCAAAAAAGCTTGCTGAAAGAGAGCTCTACTTGAAAGATTTCTGTGTTGTAATAGGAGCGGCGGGGCTGCGGGGCTGCATCCCGCCACCCGGCTAGCTTTACCCAGAATAATTACACGGAAACAGTATTCTTTTAAACACTAGTTTAAAAGAATTAGTTCCAGCCTCTTATTGGCTAGCTCTTACATATTGCTCTAACCCATTTTTAATAATCTGTGGCTTACGAGGGAAGATCTTAACCTGCGTCTGTCTGGAGTGGGAGAATCATGGCGACTCCTCGACTCTGCTTCTTTCTCCCAGAATTTTGTTCAGTCTACTCCGCCTACCTAACTTTCTCTTCTATTAAAGGGCTAAGGCAAGTCTCTTTATTTAACCAATGAAATCAACACAAAACAGAAGACCCTCCCCCCATCATTTCTGGATTTCAGAATAATAATAATAAAGAGAAAAACAACTGAATTATTTCTTTTACATTCAATTTCTATAAATGATAAAAAAACATTCCTCTTAAATATACCATAGCGTAATCTTTTTTCAAAAATTATTTATATTTAGACATATCTTCTCTGACATTCTTTCTTCTCACTGATCCTATTTTCCAGCTCTCAAATCCTGAAACCCACAGGCTACCCTCAGCCAGGGAAGCAGGTAGGCTCTTGGCAGATCTTCACTTCTCCCTCCTCCCCTCCAAATCCAATCCCAAACCCACCCCCCAGCCAATGCAGTAGACCTCCTACTGTGGCCTCCCCTCCTTTCCTGCCACCATCTCCAGCAGATCAGGTCTTGCAGATCTTCTCCTCTAACCCTCCTTCCCCCTACTCATCCTGTTGGCCCAGCCCCCAACTCCAGCTGGCATCCCTTGGGAATCTGCCAGTCAAGCCTGCCAAAGAAGCAAGTAGGCCAACAAAACAACAGGCAGGCTAGCTTCAGATCTTCACTGGGCCTCCTCTCTTCAAAATCCAATCCCCAGTCTTCACCCCCGGCTCTGTAGCAGACAACCTACTGTGGCCCCTCCTAATTCTCTACCCCCATTTCTAGGGGACTAAGCAGATCCTGCTGGCTTTCCTCCCTCCTGTGGCTTACTGTGTAAAGTTCCCAGCATATGTCTCTGGTGGGGCTATATGGCTTCTCACTGTTTCCACCTTCCTCCCAGCATTCAGTTTAGCTTCCCCTGCCTAGCTAAGTTCTGCCCTGCTACAAGTCCAAAGCAGTTTCTTTATTCATTAGTGGTAAACACAGCATACAGAGGGGAATCCTACATCAGGAGACCACATGTTCATTCTCTGGGGCGTAGTCAAATAGCCTGTGGGAGTGACCCTCCCTGGAGAGGGGTCACCATTTGGCAGGCTTTCTTGGAGGTGGAGTCTGGACTGCAGCTACTCCCAGGGAAGGGGGCCTGGAATGGAGTTTTCCACTCAACATTTTAAAATGGATGCCAGGGGGATGGGGATAAACCGCCGACTAAACATTTCAGACTCTTTGTATAAAAGGAGTGTTGGGGAGCTGAGGTGATGCTTTTAACCAAACATTAATTATCCTGAGTAATCAGAGATGATGAATTATGTGGAAAAGTCTGTGTATGTCATAAGCTAAGACTATGCCAACTGTTTAAGGTACTTGAACAATTCTTGGGGTTTAATAGCCATGGGACTCCTGGGACCGTTCCCATGGTTACTGGGGGCCAACCTGTATTCCTGAGCCATACAAATCTTCAAATATAACTCAACTGAATAAAGAAAGTGCTTGAGAATGAAGGGTTACCACGAGAGATGAGAGCTCATTTCAGCAGGCCTGCATCAGATGCCATCTGTCAAAAGAGGTTAGTCCACATTAGTGGAATCCGGCATCAGTGGCTGCCCTGAATAGAACACATTATCTGCAAGAGCTCTTGAGGAATCTGTTCCACTACACAGAACAATGGAAGGATGCTTTTCACCACGGCGTTCTTAGAAAATCCTCCTCATTCTGGTCATCTATATTTTAACTACGTTTGAACTCTTGGCCACGTTCCAGAGCCATCTCTCCAATCATTCTCCTTTTCAACAGAACACAGACTCATTTTTCCTCTACAAGTGGGCTGACGTCTTCAAAAGTCCTTTGCTCTTCAGTGAAATGTTTTAACTTGCCAGGCATAATGGCACGTGCACTTGGGTAAACTCAAGGCCAGCCATGGCTACAAGGTCTCGGAAACAAATCAATGAGCACACAGGGCTGAGAACGCAGCTCAGTTAGTAGTGTGCTTGCCAAGCTAGCGTCAGGAAGTGCAGGGGTTAATCCCCTCGTGCTCTTTTCAAGACTGAAGGCACAGAGATAGGGGAAAATAAAAGCAACAGGTGGCAGGACAGGGGCTCCCCCAGATGAGGGCAGTTATCTATAAGGGTGAGGGTGCACTCTGGAGCAGAAGTGAGGACCCGGCAAGAAGTGGATTGGTTGCTTTGAAGCAACGGCCTCAAAGTAAGGCCTGTGTGTGTTTTCCTCAGAGCCAGAGCTGGGACCATGATCAACCAAACTACACCTTAGCCAGCACACTTCATTTTGCTTTTGCTCTTGCTCCTGTCCCAGTGCTCCCGCTATTACACCTAAGCCTTACGTCAGTCCCTGAGACTGGACCTAGAAGGCACCAGAATTTGTTATTCCCAGGATGGCTGTATTGATTAAATTTCTTCTCACTGTTTTTCACCTATATTCATCTTTTAAAATGACAGACTGGGGCAGGCGGTTGAGCCTTGCACACGCTAGAACTCCAGTTACATGAGCTCCATTGTTCTTGCATGGCTCTGTGCTAATATGCACTTAAAGGACACAGGAAGAAGCAAAGCCAAACATGGAAGCCACGAGAGCAGCACACGCTCGATAGACAGGAGTGAGAGTCAGGGAACTATCAGGTGGTATCAATGTGGGCCTAGGGCATGAGGGTTGGAGAAGAGATGGGAGAGGGGCGGCTTTAACTGGATCCTACAGTTTCTAGATTGGAGGTCACTGAAAGAGTGATGTGGAAGCTGGGTGGAGCTCAGTGGTCCAGTAGAGTGCAGCTGCTGTAGGCCCTGGGTTTGATGCTCTGCATCAAAGGTAGTAACTTGGGAGATGGGAAGAGAGCGAGAAATAAGGGAGGCAGGAGGAGGCTTGAAACCAGACTGCCTGGCTTGGGATCGTTAACACGGTGACTTGGCCATTCAGCGCTGTGTCCATACGAGCATCCTCCTCAGCAGTTCTGGGAGCTCTTCGCGTCTTTCCATTCCTCTTCCCATAGCTGGGGTCTCAGTCTCCCTTGCCTGACTTGTGGATGACCAGCCTCTCCTGCATGTTGGCAGGCTAGACCACTTCTTCTGCATGCTGGCAGGCTAGACCACTTATCCTGCATGCTGGCAGGCTAGACTACTTCTTCTGCATGCCGGCAGGCTATACTGGTCTCCCCTCACACTAGCATGCTAAACCAACCTCCCCTTCTAATCAGCTCTCTTGATAATTCTTCAGCCGCATGTCTTAGAACTTGGATATTATGATGATAGGAAAGGGATATGGGAAAAACTGCAGTGTGGATTTTAACCTATAAAAATCTTCATTACGTATTCAGACTCATAAAAATTTATAGAATTCATTTGTTTGAGTGGAAAGAAAAGCAACTGCACCATCTTTCCTTCTGTTACTATGAGCCTGATAAAATGCCACATGAATTTGCCAGACTTATGGCAAATTTGGGAGCTCAAAATCTGAAGCCACCGAAAGGAAAAGCCAAGTGGAGCATGTCAGTTTTTCAAGGTTATAACAGATGCCTAAGGCAATAGACTTTCAAAATGGAAAGGTTTATTTTAGCTCACAGGTTGGGAGGTTTCAGTCCATTGCTAGTTGACCCTGCTGTTTTGAGGCCTGTGGTGAAATGGCACCTCACGGAAGTAAGCATATGATGAAGGACACTTCATTTCATGGCCCAAACATGACAAGGTGGAGGAAACAGGAGTCCCACCGTCCCTCTCAAGAACACATCCCTGATGACCTGAGGCTTCGCATTAGGCCTTACCTCTTAAAGTTGCCAACACTTCCCAAAGCACCACTTTGGGGTTAGGCCTTTAACACATGAGCCTTCAAGGGCATTTCAGATCCAAACCACAGTGAGAAGCCATACAGTTCACCGTGTGCCTTAGTTAGGGTTTCCACAGCTGTCAACAGACATGATGACAGTGGCAACTCTTATAAAATAAAACATTGGTGTGGCTCGCTTGCATTGCAGAGACTACCCCCAGAGTGACACACTTCCTTCCACAAGACCATACCTACTCCAACAAAGCCACACCTCCTATAGTGCTGCTCTCTATGGGGGGCCATTTTCATTCAAACTACCACACTGTGTCCTAAAATAACTGTTCATACCATGAAAGAATAGCAGATAATCATTAAGTTGTTTTGTTCTATGAATATAAACATTGAATGAAAAAGGAATAATTGACTTGGCAATGTCTATTAAAAGCCTTAAATACAAACAAAGCAAAACAAAAACCATCCAAGTAAGGGCTGGAGAGATAAGTTAGCATGATGGACCCAAATTCAATCTCTATCATCCATAAAAAAAAAATAATAAACCAGGTATGGTGACATGTATCTTTAATCCTAGTTCTGGAGAGGTAAAGACAAAAGGATCCCTAGAGCACTTTGGGCAGTCTCACTGAACCTTCAAGCTCCAGGTAAAATGAGAGAATCTAGCCCAAAAGCAAGATAGAGAATGGTTAAGGAAAACATCAATCATCAACTTCTATCCTGCATGCATACATATGTGCACACACACACACACACATACACAAACACACACACACATACACACACACACACACACACACACACACACGAGCCAGGCAATCCAAACTGAAAACTCCCTACTTTA
Organism: Alexandromys fortis; assembly: GCF_014885135.2. Lineage (NCBI taxonomy): Eukaryota > Metazoa > Chordata > Mammalia > Rodentia > Cricetidae > Alexandromys > Alexandromys fortis. Next base: position 4,200,758 of record NW_026067924.1, on the reverse strand, counting down.
TAAGTTTTCAGAAGGCAGAGATATTTCTCTTTGATCCTTGTATTCTCTGAGTATAGTCTTAAATACTCCCTACTGATTTAATTAACAGGTCAGTAAATGTCTAAATATATTTTACACAACCTCTAAAACTCTTCTATTGCACATAATTAAATCATCATCACCATTATATACCTTTACTTACATTAAGAAACAGTTTTCTCTTGAAAGAAGTGTAGAAATTGGTCAAAACGACCTGTTTTATCAGTGGAATATTACTCAGACTTAAAAAAGGAAATTCTGTAATTTGTGACCCATAGATACTGATGCCACCTTTATGTAACTCTAACATAGAATTAAACTTGGAGAAACAAGGAAGTTACCAAGGGCTTATAGTGGATAAAACAGGAGCGTTGGTAAAAAAAAAAAGGGGGGAGGTAAATACTTTAATGACAAGTAACTTCTGAGAATTGAATGTTCTGTGAGTTAATAATAGTTAATAATAATGTATTGATATTTAAAACTTACTAAGCTCATATGACATATTTCTATCATCTCCCCTCTGGATGTGACTATGTCAGGTGATGGACATGCCAACACCATGCTGTGCACTTGAAATATCAGCTTCCTTCTGTCTGTCACATCTCAACAGTCCTCAGTGCAGAAAGACAGTCTTTAGAAAGTGACTTCTAGGGACTGGTTTCCTCTTGAGTTAAAAAAGTCTGGTTTGGTAACAGCTGTAAATGATTTAGTGAATTGGTCAAGGATAATGCTGTGGACATGGATAGGCATGCTTCCTCTCCTGTAAGCAAACCAACTCAAGAGGACCCAGTATCCTTGGGCCCTTGATCGTCAGTCAATCAGGTACCTTTGCGATAGTCTCTCAGCCAGTAAGAGGCGAGTGGGTGAGCCATCTTGTACTTAGCTACAAGGACAGGACAGGACCACTTTTGCACTCTTTTCTTAAAAAAATGATAAAAGCTAGGATGGGTGGGGCTTCTGGTCCCTATTTAAAGCATTTCCAAGGTCATCACTGCCATGGAGTTCCTGGGTTTGGTACCTTTTCACATGGGCAAGTTGCTCCCTACTTTCCAAAGATTACACCTGAGTGGAACCCACCCACCCACAGTGCTCGTGAGGTCAAAAGCTCTGCTCAGACAGGAAGGTATTAACTGCTGTCTTCCAAGGCCAGTGTTAGAGGTATCACGGCACAGAAGGCACTGGTGCTGGCCACGTCCGTTATTTTCTCATGGCAACCCCGAGGGTCTAGTATGCAATCCCCACTACAAGCCGGAGAGGAAAGGAGCGACTTCAGATGACTTTCCCCTGTTAGTCAGTGACACCCAGTAACACGCTTCCTCTCCTAAGAAAACATTGACTTTTGACATCTGGCATTGGAGCTCTTGTGCCTGTGGACGTGGCTCAGTTCCTGGAGAGAGCGGAGTTAGTTGCAGAGTGAGTCACTGGGCCACACCTCAGTGTACTTATCCACGCCACTGGTACGGGATGGAGTACCTTTTCAGACTTCAGTTCTGCCACTGGTGCCACAGGGGAAGAAAGTGTCCAGGGAAGGTGGGAACATTTTTTAGTATTAATTCAGATTTGGTTTGGTTACTCTGCGAGGGTAGTTTAGCACTAGGGTAAACAATAGCACAAGGATGAGCTTCATACCCTGTAGGGGGAACTATCGTAGGCAGGAGCAAAGGTATTCTAAACAGAGCAACAAGACTCACTTTGGCTATCAGACTGTTGAGACAATGAACCCCACGAATTGCGATTCTCTCAGGAGTCTCGTGCTGGGTCAAAAACACTGAAACCTTGTGTCATCAAGGAAACCTTGTTTCTTTGCAGAGATTTCACACGGTTCTGATAATTTCTCAGTCCACCTTGCAGGAGAGACTGGAGCTGAGATGGGGATGGGCAGGACCACACCTTGACCAGGACTGCTTACCTATGTACACCTCTTGCCCTCTGCTTAAACCTGAATCAACCTCATGTCAAGGCCCAGAAAATGGACTTGGGGAATTTCCAAATGTTACCACATTAAGTGCCTTGTTCTCTGATTTTCACTAAATCTTGGAACATGTGAGACGGGTGGCTGAGCCTAGCCTACTAAGGCTGTGAGGACCAACAGGGTGGATGGAGACAGCAGGACCAGTGGGGCCAAGAGGACCAAGGCTTTGACCCTAACAACTCTGGAAAGAAGGGCTCGACACACCACCAAGCTGCCGCAGACTCCCTTTGTAGCTTGTTATAGTTCACATTCTTCTCAGGTCTTACTGTTTCCTTACTAACAGGATGGAGATTCTTTAGAATTTCCTGTGATTAATGTTTTAAGTATAAAGGGAAGGAAAATGATCTTTGGGTTTAGATAAAGCATCAAACGGGATTCTGAGGTCTTAAGGTATGAGGCTAGGAATGAAAAATATTGAGAATATACATTGGACACAGCTAATACAGACTACAATCAGCTATGCAAAGAAACTGCAAAATATATTCATTCCTCAAAGCTTTTTATGAGAATTTATTTTTAAATTACATTTAATTAATTTAGTGTGTGTGCACACGTGCATGCATGCGTGTGCATGTGTGCGTGCGTGTGTGTATGTGTGTGTGCGTGAGTGTGTGTATGTGTGTGCGTGTGCATGTGTGTGTGTGTGTGTGTGTGTAGACAACCTTTGGACATCAGTCCCTCCTTCCACCTAGTGGGGTCCCGGGGATTAAATTCAGGTGAGCAGAATTGGGGAACAAACACCTTTACCCACTATTTTCAAAGCTTATTAACTTCATTTTAGCAGTGAAAATAGAGATTTGAGAAGTTTTGATTTATCAGTCATAAAGTTCTAATCATTAAGAACTGGAATGAGTCTCTTTTAGTTGTTTGCAAAATGAACTTAGCTTTCAATTCACTCAACAACAAATGGCTACAATATGCCAATAAATCAAAATGAGGCCCCGAGTTCTTGCTTTCTATCTGCCTACTGAACTCCCCATTAACTTTGAACTTTCTGTAGCCACCTCATGGCGCCACAAAATTATCTAACACCTTGCTGGCGCTCTGAATGAGACATGTCCCTATAGACTTACGCATCTGAACAACCGGTCCTTGATTATTATCCCTGTTTAGGGAGGTTATGGTGAGGTTCACCCTTGTTGGAAGAAGCATGTCACCTGATCAACACATTTAAATCTTGTTTCCTTCTCCTCACTCGTGCTGAGTTTATGGTCACTCTAAAGAGAGAGACTTTGGGGCCAAATTGAAACAATAACCATGCATGTAGGGCAATGGATGAAGGGACATGGAGGTGTATGGAAGAAGGTAGTACCTCTCCGGATGGTGACAGTGAACCCTGACTGAGATGTATTTAGGAATGGGAAGGGCAGAGTGGCTACGCAGTGAGGGAAGCAAGAGCAGGAGGTGACAGGATGAGGAGGTCACCAAGGGTAAAGGCACGCAGCACCTCCCTGACCCTGACAGGGACTGGAGTTTAACTGTGAAGATACGAACTGAGTGCACATTCAGAGGAGGGTGACATGAGGGAACGGTGCAGAAATACCCGAGCTTCTGGAACTCTTTTCCAGAAAAGCAATCTGAGCAAGGCAACATTTTCAGAACTCTGGGAATCAACCAGAGAATTACAACAGTCTAGGGAACATTTATTTGAAGAAAAACGCTTGAATTTGAATTAAAACAGTAAGCCTTGAGGTGTTTTAATTTGCGGTGTACCATTTCTTTTCACTGTTATCCGTGGTCACCTCGAAAATGAAATGCCTCATCATCCCAGTGAAAGAATCACAGGGAACCATTGGAGGACAGACAGACTGAGCTTCCTCTAAGGCCCATTCCTAGAGAACAGTCGCTATGTGACCTCCATGGCATTCCTTGGGAAGCCAGACTTAGGGAGCTTGTCTGTGTTTAACCTGACCCAGTTACCAAGTACCAAAGACTTCCCGAACCATTAACGAATTAGCCAGTGTCTGCTGTTTCATACCGAGGATGCCTGAGGAGTGGAAACAGGTGGAGAGACGGTAAGACCAAAAGAATTTAAAGAGGGAAACCTGGAGAATGAGATGTCCACAGAGATTTGAAAATGTCCAGGTGGATTCTGGGTACATGCTTAGAAAAAAAAAACAGGTGGCCCTGGGGGCTCGCTATGAGCAGCTCTGCAGGAGTCAGGAGACCAGCACTGGCACCTGCCTGGCAGAGTGCTGAAAACATGTACAGCCAATCGGTAGAGACTATAAAGACTGAGAGACTTAGCGGTCCTAAGTCCCTAAGGAAATCTTTCTAAGCCTTCATTGACAAAGGAAACAAATAGAGTGGCTATGCAGAACAAAGCCACAGGCTATGACAGGAGAAGGACAAAACAGTCACCAAGTGACAAAAGTATGTATGCACTGGATTAACTACCATTCTCAGCCCAAATACACAGCAGGAAGCCATCTAAGGGAGGAAACGCTGCTTTTTATTTAGTTCTGATTCTATCATAAAGTTTTCATCTTTCTCTGGGAGATAAGATGTGCACAAGAATATATCCAATAGTTAAAGTCTAAAGTCCCATGTGAAAGTCCACAGCTTCAGAATTTCTATTCTAACTGTATACAATATTTATGCAATAAAGTGTCAATATTTAAAAACTGGAGAAGCTGGGGCAGAGTAGTGCATGCCTTTGATTTCAGTATCCAGAATGTAGAGGCAGGTGGATTTCTGTGAGTTCAAAGCCAGCCTGGTTTACATGGTCAGTTCCAGGCCAGACATGGCTACGTAAGTGAAACCTTGTCACAGAGAAAAAATGTTTTGGCAAAAACAAAACAAAACAAAACAAAAACAAAAACAAAAACAAAAACAAAAAACCCACACCGAAGAACTAAATAAAAACATAAAAATAAGGTGGTGGTGATGCACACCTTTAATCCCAGCACCTGGGAGAAAGAGGCAGGTGAATGGATCTCTGTGAGTTTGGGGCCAGCCTGACAGAGTGAGTTTCCAGAGAGCAAGGCTATACAGAGAAATCCTGTCTTGAAAAGACAAAAAAAAAAAAAAAAAAAAAAAAAAAAAAAAAAAACATGAAAATGATACTAAATAAAATAGAAAATATCAATAAAGAAATAGAAAACATATAGCAAATAGCTAAACAGACATTTTGAAATTAAAAAATTCATTAACCAAATTTTTTTTTTAAAAATGAGATATTCCACAGCAGATTTAGGCATGTGAGAAAAAAAAAGAATGAATCTGTGAACCTTAAAATAGGTCAATTGAGTTTCTAGTCTGAGGACAGATGGTGAAAGATGAAGTAATATGATCAGACCCTTGGAGACTTGAGATACCAATCATAACTATGTCTGAATGTGAGTTTCAGAAGAAAAAGAAGAAAGAATAAGTGAAAAGGTAATGGATGAAAAGTCCACAAATTTAATGTAAAACATTTAAATATGTGTAAACTGAAGTTTCTCATCCCAACTGCCTGCTCCCAAATAACCACTCTGAGGCTTATATTAATTGTAAATGCTCAGGCTATAGATAGCTCAGACTTATTACTAACTAGCTCTTACATTTTAAGTTAACCCATATTCCTTATTATGCTCTGCCACATGGAAGTACCTTTATTAGCATGACATGTTCATCTCCTGCTCCCTCTGTGTCTGGCTGGCCCCTCCTCACTTCCCCTTTCCTTCCCATCATCCTTAGTTTGGTCACCCCATCTATACTTCCTCTCTGGCTACTGGCCAATCAGTGTTTTATTACACCAATTCAAGTGACAAATCTTTACAGTGTACAAGAGCATATATGACATTTAAAAAGCACTATGTAGGATAAACTCAGAGTCTCATATGAACACATCATAATCAAGTTGTTGCACATTGAAGCTTACGGGGGAAACTTAAAAGCACCAAGAAAGTAGTTGCCTTTCTAGTGGACAAGTAATTCTCGGTAATAGCAAATGGAGGTCTCTCATCAGGAGCCAGGGAGAGCAGAAGGCAACAGAATGTCATATTCAAAATGCTAAAAGAAAAACACCTGTCAAAAAAAGAATTCAATACCCAGCAAATCTATCATTAGAAATGAAAGAGAGGTTGACATACTCTCCAGAAAATAAGAGACAAGCCACTGGCAGAACTAGTCAACAGAAATAATTCTGGAGTTGCCACGATGACAGAGAAGGTAAGGATGTTCGCCACCAGGCTGTATGATCTGAGTGTGATCCCTAGGTAGAGGGGAATGAATTGACTCCCGCAAGTTGTCCTCTGACCTCCATGCATACTTCCCCCGAATAAATAAATAAATGCACTAAAAATTTAAGAAATAATTTGGCAATTGAGAGTCTTCTAGGATTAAATAAAGAGATACCTGACAGCAGCTCAACAAAACAAAGAACAGAAGACCAGCCAAGAAAGCAATATGGCTGTTACATAAGTAAAAGTCAGTACAAAGATATTTTTGTAACTATTTTCCTTTTGTAACCACACTGAGAAATCATATATATATATATGATACATATATTAAATATATTTGTATTGAGGGGCATATGATAAATAAAGATGTAATGAATATGAAAAATAGCCTATAATAGGAGATCAAGAACAGAGTGGAATGAGAGAAATGGTTTTTATATACTATTGTGATTCAATTGGAATAAATTTGAACAATAGTGTAATAAATTAAGACAATGGCAATCTTTAGGGAAACAGATAAGGAAATAGCTAAAATAGGTAGATAAAAAGATAAAAATGAAAACTAGAAATTAACACAAAAGAAGAGCATAAAGAAGGAGGAAAAATAAGCAAAGAACACACACAATATATATGTACACACATATATAATACAATACAGAAATCAAATAGAAATAGACATATCTAAATCCTGCCATACTAGAAATTATATTAGATATAATATGTGAAATACTTCAGTGGAATACAGAGTTGACAAAACATATGAAAACAAAAAGATAATGCTTAGATTCAAAAGGATGGAAAAATAAATGATACAAATAATAAATGAAAGGAAACTATCATATAAGCTACTTTCAGAAAGATCAGACCTTAATTAAAAAATTATTACAAGAAACAAAGAAATTTAATAGAGATAAAAGGATCAAGTTGTCAAAACTATACTATTTTAAACATACATTACATGTACCTAGCATCAGATACTCAAGGCCTGAAGCAGAAGCTTACAAAAGTGGAGGAAGCACTAGACACGCCAACATGAGTAGCTGGAGACGTCAATAGTCCACTTTCACATTAATTAACTCATTGATTTGTGGTGTCGGGAGCTGAACCCACAGCCTCTCACAAGTTAGAAAAGTGCTTCCCTACGGAGCCACACCTCAATCCTAGCGCAGCTTAAATAATGGGTAAAGCAAACAACAGAAGGTCAGTTACCACACAGGTGATCTGAATGACTCAATGAGCCAGCTCTCCCAGATGTTGTAGAACACTCCACCCAGGAACAACAGAATATCCATTCTTATCAAGTGCAGACAAACTTATCCAGAGAAATAGCACTCTCCCATAAAACTGCTCTCAAGAGATGAAACTTTCTGGAATCATCAAAGTGTGTTTTTCCACCATAAGACAATGAAATTAGAGGTCGGCAACAGAAGAATTTAGTAAATTCACACCATACAAAAGTCAAGGGGCATAATCCTAAAATAATTTATGTATTAAAGAAATAAGGTAAGTGGGGGCAATTCTTTAAGATAAATTAAAACTTTAAGTTTGATGAGGTGCAGCTTATGTGCTATTTTAGAAGGAAAAGCATGTTTAAAGGGAAGCTTATAGCTGTAAATGCCTGCATTTAAACAAGAGCCGGGCGATGGTGGCGCACGCCTTTAATCCCAGCACTCGGGAGGCAGAGGCAGGCGGATCTCTGAGTTCGAGACCAGCCTGGTCTACAGAGCTAGTTCCAGGACAGGCTCCAAAGCCACAGAGAAACCCTGTCTTGAAAAACAAAAACAAACAAACAAAAAAAAAAGAACTATCACAGACTGTGGAGGAAGTCAGTTGGCCCTGAGTTCAGTCCCCAGCATTTCATAAACCAGGCGTGGTAAGCAGACCTATAATCCCATGCTTGGCAGTAGAAGCAGGAGGGTTAGGAGTTCAAGGCTTGACTGTATATTGAATTTGAGGCCAGCTTGAGCTACTTTTTCAAACAAACAAACAATTCAAAAATCCCAGATTGATAAACGTGATAGCAAAAAGGAGCACACTAATCCCTGGCCATCAGAAGGAAAAAATTATAACAATGAAAGTATAAAAAATGAAAGTAGAAAAACAATAGAGAAAAACAAAAACAAAACAACTAAGAAGATTTTTAGGTAGATTGATCAAAATAAAAAATAGTAAGGATTCATATTATTAATCCTGAAACAAGAGAGCATGTCACTCCGTATCTTAGATATGTAGAGAGGAAATTCCGCGGATAATCACATGTCTAGATAAAATGAACAAAGGGCTAGAAAGGCAGAAACTAGAAAACTCACTTTAGCAGTATGAAGTCTGAGTATATTTGTATCAGGCGAGGAGATAAAGGTAATAATAACAATAATAGTCGATAAACTACCTACCAAGAAGAAATATAGGTTCTTACCTAGGGAACCAACACTAATCTCTTGCAATGTTTCTGGAAAAAAAAAAAAAAAAAAAAAACAACAACAACAAGAAAAAAAACAACCAGATTCGAGACACTTCCTGGATGTCTGTGAGGCCAGAATGATACTAGTACCAAACTGATGGGGAAACTATGTATTTCCCAGAAGTATGAGTGTAAAATCCTAAAAAAAAAAAAAAATTTGTTCCCGCCCCCCAATCCAGAGATATAAACTGCATTATACACCTAAAAAAGGAGGATTTATGTCAGTAACAAAAGTCACCTGAAAACAGTGTCATAGGAAAGACAATGCCTACATGTTCCCCTGTAAGACCCAGAAAGAGCACTTAGCAAACTACAACCCTTTACTAATAATGACACTCAATAGCTAGGAAGAGAGGAGAACTCCTGGAATCCGCTAATACCAGCTACAAGGAAGCCCGTGGCAAGAATTCTCAACCACAGTGAAGGCAAAAGCTGCCCTGAGACAGGAGCCCAAAATGAAGTGTGTTTTTACCTCTATATGGCATGGAATGGGCATCCCGATGAGGGCAATTGGATAAGAAAAACATATAAAAGCCACCTTCTTAAATGTAAGAAGTAAAACAGAGATGGGAAGAGAAGGGAAGGCTTTCACCCAGAAGCCTAAGTGTGTATAGAAGCATTGTCGATAGTAACTGCACGCTGAAGACAAATGTTCAGCAGTTAATGAACTGATTTTATATAGTATAATATATAATGTCCCTCTCTCTATATATATATATATATACATATATATGTACATGCATACATACACACATACATATATGTATGAATACATACACAAGATGGATGAACTTTGAAAATATTGTATCATTCTATTAAGGAAAAGAAGCTCAGCATTACAGTCATTTTATAATATAAAAAGTTCTAAATAGGCAATCCACAGAGGCAGAAAGTTAATGAGCAGTTAACCAATGTAAACCAATGGGACTGGGGAATGCATCTCAGTTGGTAGAGTGCTTGCCCAGCTTACGCGAAGCCCTGTGTTGATCCCCTATACCGTGGTAAACCAGGGGTGGTGGCACACACCTAAAATCCCAGCATTCAGGAGGTGGAGGCAGGAAGGCCAGGCATTCAAGGTTATTCTCAGCTACGTAGATGATTCCAGGTCAATCTATATGTGGCCCTGTCTCCAAAAGAAAACCTAACAAGTGAATCAATGTATCTGAAGTTTTGCTGAGGGTGAGGAAATGTCCTGGGATTAGGTAATGATGATGTTTGTACTGAATGGAGATGAACTGAAAGCCAATAAATTTTCCTACTTAAAACCGGGTAAATTACGGGGCTGGAGAAATGGCTCTGTGGTTAAAAGCACTGGTTATAGTTTTTCTATCTACAGAGTGAAAAGGGCCAAGGAAAAAACACCCCAACCCCGACTAACCCAGGACCAGGGCTTGAAATCCCACCAATCCCTGAGCTTCTCCCAGAATCAGATGGGCTGCAGAATCCCACCAATCCCTGAGTTTGCCCTAGAATCAGACCACAAAAATCCACCAATCCCAACCCATCCTGGAAAGCCCTGCTCCCCCAAGAAGTCCTATATAAGCTCAGTTCTGGGTCCGGGAGGAGTTAGAATTGAGAACTAATGGTGGCGACAGTCGTACAACAGTGTGAAGATGCTCAATTGAGAACTAATGGTGGCGACAGTCGTACAACAGTGTGAAGATGCTCAATTGAGAACTAATGGTGGCGACAGTGTGAAGATGCTCAAAGCCACTGGGCTGAGCATTGAAAATGGGAAATGAGATTAATTTCACAACAACTTTAAAAACTTGCCTCTAACAAGTAGGTACCTGATTCTGGAGGCTCTAGAATCAAGCTCCCTGCAACCTAGCAGCAACTCTAAGATAGTTCCAGTCTATCACTGGGTTCTGTTTCCCGGAGTGGCGCATTGAAAGCAGTTCTATCCCTGTGAAGAATGCTTCCATAAAGCAGAAAGACGCTCACCCAAGAAAGAAACCATAGTTTCTTGGTCAGAGGAGCAAGGAAAACATAAAGCACACAAAAAATAGCATAAAAGCAGATGGAGTCCTGGAAAATCAAACTCTAATGTCCAGGTGTCTGATGGGTATCCTCTGGCAGGGGATATCAACTGTTAACAAGAGAGAATGCAGGATATGGCTGCCTTACAACCTGACGACCAGGAGCCCTGCAGAAGTACCGTGGCTAGCTTTTTTGGTGACCTGTAAGAGCAAATACCAACCAGCCCTGAGATCATAAATTGAGATGTCAAAAGAACATTGAAGTCAACAGTCACATCCATGATACACAGCCTATGGGACAGCACTTTACCCCAACACCCAGTGCTTAAGGCAGTTGACTAACTGAGGCCGAGGGCAGGAAGAGCCGTGGTTGCATTTCTGCAGGCTAGCACCCTATGAGAGGGTAAGAGTACTAATTATTTAAGGTATGAGAACATTTTGAATGCACCTTGTACTCATTCATGCGCAATTGCTTTAGTCATTCTGCAGCACCCTTATTAAGGACTCCTGAGGTGGCATGTACCTAGTAGACCTTATTTGTTTAGTGACAAATAAGAAATCGTTGTTTCCCACAAATAGACACAGGAAAGAAAAATGGAAAAGCAGTTCTAATGAGCTATTCATAACCTATGGTAAGTCCACAAAGCAAGAAAGAGGATTGGCCCTTGGAGCCTCAGTGGCCTGCCTGGAGTAGGGTCTTTTTTGTGTTCTGAAGGAAAGGCGTGAGTTAAGGGGCAAGTGAGGCAATAAATAAATAAATAAAAAGACAGCCTATATTAGAAAGCTAAGAATCCTGAGGAGTACGAGGCACCCCAATGCTGCTCCAAGCTAGATGTAGCTCCAAGCTAGGTGTAGCTCTGAGATGGTGCCTTCACCTCGGATGAGCAACGCTGCAAATTTACTCCCCAGGTGAGGGAGTGAGGAGACTTTGGTGGGGAACAAACTCAAATCCAGTATTGACTTAGCAGCTACATGAATCAAAAAGTCCAGAAGTCCAGACAGCCGCCAGTCCCTTGCTCCCTGCATCTAGCAGGCAGTCTCTAACATTTAAGAACCAGCAAGAAAGAGTTCCAACACCTCCCTTACCCCTAACATTCTTTCTTTATGGTATACAAGTTGGCCAAGATTTTGAGTGGAAGTTGTTTAGTAATTTTTTGAGGCAGAATCACACACAGGCCAGGCCAGCTTCAGCCTCACTGTGCAGCTGAGGGATGACCTTGAACCTCAGCTCCTCTGGCTTCTATCTCCCACCTGCTGGCATTACAGACAGGTGCCTCGCACTCAGCTTACCCTGCTGGAGATGGAAAACAGGGTTGGGCACGCCGGGCACGCGCTCTAATTGAGCCACATCCCTAGCCTGGCTAGATTTTTACTTCCTTGTATTTTTACATTTTTAAAAACCAGCTTTTCTCAACCTTTCTAATGCTGTGACCCTTTAATACAGTTCCTCATGTTGTGACCCACTCCCCCATCACAAAATTATTTCCGTTGCTACTTCATAATTACAATTTTTGCTACTGTGATGAATTGTAATGTAACTGTATTTTCCTGTGGTTTTAGATGACCCTTATGAAAAGGTCATTTGACCCAAAAGGGTGGCGACCCACAGGTTGAGAACCACTGCTCTACACTGAGTAGTAGTGTTTGTATTGACCTAGTTGGTTTTGAATGGTCTTAAATTTAAATTTCATTCGCCTAATTACATTTATAGTTTTGTTTTTGAATAAGCAACTGAGAAAGTTCAAATAAAAGAAACATGCCAGTCTTTGAAATTAGTCTAGCAAACCATCCTCCCTAGCTTAACTTGCAGAATGAACATCAGCCTGAAGACATCTTGGGAGGTTTTTTACTTGGAATTAAACCCAGGGCTTCATGCCTGTTAAGCAGTACCATTAACACAATCCAACCAGTTCTATAAAAGAGCCAAAATAATTGGTTTCATTTTGTTTTTTTTTTTTCTAAAACGTTGTTATATTTATTTATTTGTGTGTGTGTGTGTGTGTGTGTGTGTGTGTGTGTGTGTGTGTACACAGCATGGCATAAGAGTTGAGGTCGGAGGACACCTTTGTTTGTTGGTTCTCCCTTTCTACTGTGTGGGTTCTGGGGATCAAGCCAAGGTTGTCATACTTGGTGTCTGAACCACTGCACAGGTCCCAAAATAACTTAAAAAAGGGAAAAGTTAGAAGCTTACTATTGCTTGATTTCATTTTATGATTCACTGGTGATGATATAAGACTCACTGTGGAATGGGAAGGGATGGGATGGGGTGGGGTGGGATGGGAGGGGTGGATGGAATGGAATGGGATGGGGTGGGTGGAATAGAGGACCCAGGAACAGACCCACAATACTAAGGCCAATTTAGAAAATAATTTTTATGTGTATGGCTCTTTTGGCTGTATGTAAAGTCTGTGCACCACACCGTGTCCTTGGAAGCTAGATGATCCCCTGGAACCTAACCTGCTGTAAATGCTGGAAATTTACCTCCAGAAGAGCAGCCAGTGTGCTAAACCACTGAGCAATCTTACAAGCCCCCAGAGAAGGCCAGTTTTTTTTTTTTTTACAAAGTCACAAAGAGAGTTTAATTGAGATGAAGAGGGAACATTTTCAGTCAATGGTATTTGTAAAGCTGAATAGTCACATAAGGAAAAAAAATGAACTTTGAATCTAACTTCTCTAATGTGCAGCCTCAAACTACAAAATTTCTAGAAGATAATGTAGGAAACAAATATTGCTACCTTGGGCAAATATTTTTCACAACTTTTTCTCAAAGGAATTTGAAAATCAATTACTGTGAGGGTTAATCTTGTTTGTCAACTTCACATGATCTGGAATCAACTAAGAGACACACTTCTTGGTAAATTAGGAAGATATTTCCGGGAAGGATTAATGGAGGCAAGAAGACACTCCCTCGGCATGAATGGCCTTCTCACAGGCAGCCCAGATGCAGAGGTCCAACATTAGTGCCTCATGCCCGCTTTTGCTGGTGGGGAGTGTCTGAGCATCAGGTTCAGGGCTGTGTGTGTGATCTTCCTGCTGTTGCTACCACCCACTAAACATTGGGTTCCAGCTTCTTCTGCCTTATAATGAAGACTGATACCAGAGGTGTTAGAGAGAGCTTCCAGGCCCTCGGAATGAGACTAGGCCTGCTGAGCATCAGTTTCAGGACTACAGCGTTCTCAGTCTTTCCAGCATGAAGACAGCCACTGATGGACTACCCTGGCACATTCTATGGGGTGTAAGCCATTCTAGTGAATCGAGCGTGTGTGTGGAGGGGGGGGTTGTGAGTGGGTGTGGGTATGCTACAGAACCCTACCTAGTTAACAATTTTGCATATTTGAAATTGGTTCAGAGTAAACCTTAAATCTTAAATAGTCTCATCACACATAGTTCCTATAGGACGTGAGCTGTATGCTTATTGGCTCAACCATGATAATCATTTCATAACACATAACATTCAAGCTACACAACCTCTTCCAAGTTTTGTCAGTTTTATCCCATTTAAACAGAAACAGGTGGTGTGTGTTGTATAGCTTTGTCCTCTAAATTGAAATTTCCCTTCCTGGAAGGAGGTGGGGGGGTGGAGCTCACCAGACTCAGAAAACTAACTTTACAAGGCTCAGGAGGCTCTCGAGACTTACAGGAATCATAAGGATGCTCCCCAAAGTTATAGACACAGCAAGAGAAGGCTGAGTTCAGACTCAGTGGCCCTACGTTGCCTGAGAGTTGTGCAGGGAGCAGCAGGGGTGTGTTTTACAAGTTGTCCCCCATGTTGAGGTGATACAACGGCCCCCGATACACCTCCATGCCTGTAAATAACCCCAATAAACTCATTGGTTAAACAAGTCAGGCTCCAGGCTCCAGTGCAGTCTGTTCCCTGCTCTGTCATTAGTGCCTTATCTGGGGCAAGTAAACATCTGATCATCCCACCCCTGGAAAAGTCACATAACCCAGGATAAAATATAGATACAGATATGGTGCTAATGTGGCTGGGTGTGGCATGTACACCTGTAATTCCAGCACTCGGGAGGTGAGGGAGGAGGGTCATGAGTTTGAGCGTGAGATGAACCTCAGCTATACGGTAAGAACCTGTCTTTTGAAAAACAAAAAAAAAAAAAAAGAGGAAAAAGAAAAAACACAAACATGAATACAGATGTGTAGATGGCAAACTATTGCCTTAGGAAGGATACACAGAGATATGCATACACTTGTTTTGCCCACATTGTCTGAGAAACGCTTGCCTCCTCCTCCAAGATTGAAGTGGGCAGACCCTGATTGTGTTCATATCAGGACGACTCTGAACGAAAGGAAAAGGGAAGGTCACCACACTGGAGAAGGCAGCGGCAGCTTGAACAGAAAACTGAAAAGCTTTAGCTTGCAGTGGCTGTGAGATGCCAAGCGAGAGAACCTCGCTTGTGTTGGGGCCTCGGGGTCCCCAAATGCCATCTTCCTAAGAACAGGTCTGCAAAAGGCCGACTCATGTTCAGAGTGGCAGAAGCAGTGGGTCTCAGAGAGCAGGAATGGCAGGTCATTGAGACAAACAACACAGAACAGAACAAAACAGCAGCAACAACAAAACCCCAAACAATCCTATGAGCCTCAGCTTGATGATGGAAAGACCCTGATTGGCTGGGTATGTATACGTAAATGAGGCAAAGAGTAAGGACCAATCAGGAGTCTATTAGCCCAGGAGGCTAAACAAAAAGCCTGCCAAAACTTGGGGGATGGGACCAAAGTTCTCAGTCACAGCCCCTCTGCTCTCCCTCATTGCTGCAGTGGAAGTCAGGACAAAGGAAGGCTGGGGATCCCCGAAACTGCCTCCATCATTGCTGGGAGCTCCTGATGCTGCTGCTGGCTGACAGCTGTAGCTGGGGCTTTTTCTACCCGTCATTCGGTTAAAAGCATTTCATCCACCACTGACATGGACATAGAACTGTGATAGCTACGCAGCCCGGCACCCACTTTCCCCACATTCATGGCTACTCTTCGTCCTTGTTTTCAGGACAGACTCAGAATTGATTCCACCAGAGCTCCACCCGTTATGTCACGCAAGCCCATAGCTATCCCTATACCCGAACACCACAGAAGTCCACTCTTAACTGCTGAGCCAGCTCTCTGGCCCCAAGACACCATTCTGAATACAGATAAAGGGGAAGAACTCTGATTTTTTTTTTTTAAATACGGAGCCTAACCTGATTCTGATCCACTTTCAAGCAGGTAGAGCAAGAAACAACAGCTTGGTTTTAAATCTTTCGTTTAAACGCTCCCCGCCCCATCCCAGTTTAAAATGAAGATTAAAACCTGCCCAAAACTTGTTTTTGAAAGAGAAAAGCACAAGTCACCAGAGGTAGTTTTATATTTAATACAATTGTAGTAAGTTCAATTTTATCTTGAAAACATAAGATCATCTTTAATTTTAGATTGACTTAATTTTATGAGTATGGGTGTTCTGCCTGCATTTGTGTATGCACTGTATGCATGCAATGTCCACCGAGGCCAGAAGAGGGCATCCTCTGGAACAATAATTACGGAAGGTTGTAAGCTGCCATGTGAGCTCTGGGAACCCAGCCTGGGTCCCCTGGAAGAGCAACAAGTGCCTGGCCTAGAGGAAACTATTGGAAAAATTAATAAAGGGCCATTTGAATGACCACTGAATGGTTGCATGCCCTGTAGAAGGAGGTCAGGAAGTTTCTCTTTGAGAAATAGGCAGATTAAATGGACAAGGAAAGGTGATGGACTTCTCAGACACACAGTCACCAGTATCCACCAAATCTCCTGGCACTTTGACCCTAACCACCATATCTCTTAGACTGAAATCCAAAAACCTACTTTGCAAGATAACTCAGTTGTCGTTTGCTTCAGGACCGAGGGAACTGGGTTCACTGAAAACGGTACTGGTGAACGTGGATGCCAGCTGGCTAAGGGTGACTGACGTCATGTTTGTGATTCAACTACAGATGGTACCTGACTAACAATGGTCTGATTTATCTTTTGGCTTTACGATAAGCATTCAGTGGAGACTACATTTCAAATTTTGAATGTGGATCTCTCTCTTACCTGAACCTATCAAAAGGGGTGTGATTGTTGCTCTCCTACAATTCAGGGCACTGGCAATGAGCCTCAGCTCCCAGCCAGCAACCAGAAGGACAGACAGACACTGTACAGTACACTGTGGCATTTAAACAGGATTGTTGGTAGGTCAGGCATATTAAATGTATTTCTGACTTCTGATATTTTCATTATGGTGTATTTATTAGAAAGAACCACCATACAAACTGTGGAGAATTTATATGATCTGACCTATACATCCTTTTATTCCTATATTTACCTACCTATTCATTAATTTTCTCATTATTTGATCCAGGGTCTTATATTTCAACCTAGACTGGCTGGGAACTTGCTATGTAGCCTAGGCTGGCCTGCAACTCATTGCAATTCTTCTTCCCAAGCCCCTTAGTATTGGGATCACAGGTGTGAGCCACCATGCCCAGCTTTAGTATGGAAAATTTTGACAACACAGGATAAAACAGAATCTCTGTGAGGGATGATAAGAAGAACATAGAATTTCAGATTCTAACTGCTTTGTTTGATTTTGGATTTTTAGCACTTGTTATTGGGGACTTACGTTCACAAAGGCTAGAAGATGATCCAAGTAATATGATCACATGGGAATGGGACACGGATGGCTTTCAAATGTGAAGTTGTAGTGCCCAGAGGGGCAGTGGATAACTACTGTGGAGAACTCAAGACCAGCTGACTTGGAGGCTGGATTGGACTTGCTAGTTTCAGATGACAGCAGGATGTCCTACAGAGGCTGTGCCGTTCATCAAGTCAGCCAATAAAGGGCAAAGAGCCATGAATGAGAATCTAACATCCATTCTAAATTTCTGGTCATGCTCTGCTGTAGATTACTTATTGCTGTGCTCCCTGGCACAGAACTTTACAAACCCACTGTAACACTACTTGAAGGATGAGGGTGTCTTTGTTCTGTTGATGAGGTGGTCCTGGGACATCTCTGTATAGCATGCAGGTGAGACTGGGCACCAGAAAGAACGGAAGGTTGGAATGGGGCTGGTGCTCACAAGAGGGGTCCATGGCTGGAGAGTTGGGGGGGTGTAGATTGAGTTCACTTGTGTGGCCAATAATTTAATCAACCATATCAGCATAATGAAAACTGCAGTGAAAAAGAAATCTCTGGATATGAGGCACTTCCTGGCTGGTGAACACACCGATGTCCTGGGTGGGAGAGACAGCGGATCCCAGGAGGAGGACTGAAAGCTCACGCCCAGTCCTCACCTTAGGAGCCCTTCCCCCTGGCTGCTCCTCGATTGTATCCTTTTGTTATGAAACCACATGTGTGACACTCACATCCCATGGACACTCGAGTCCCTGCATGACATAGCAAAGAATCTGCATGCCGTCCACACACATCTCCTTGTATGCTTCACATAATCTCCAGAGGACGTCCAGTCTAATGCAACGCAGATGCTATGAAAACACTGGTTAAGAGCCTGTGACGAGAATAAGTACTGCAGGCGTTCAGCACAGACACGCTTCTCTTTCGAGTATTTCCGTGCTGCAGATGGTTTTATCTCTCTAAGAAACTAAAGGACATGCAGCGTCGGTGATAAGGGCACCCACTACGTCATCCCATTTTAGGGAAAGTAATGTAAAAATAACGCGCCTCTTGAATTTCATTTTTTTCCCACACTAACTAAATTTTGGAAAAGAATACTTCACTAAGTATACCGTGATGCGTTATACACCGGCAGAAACCTGCTTCAACTCACAGATCCACAGAAACTGCACGGCTTTATGGTGCGCAGGATTTATTCTCCATAGAGCTCCATGTTACTCTAGGGAGGCCATAAGAATAGGACATTCATCAAGGCATATTAGCTGCATGGACATAGAAATAGGAACAAAACCTAGAATCCTATCAAAGAGTCCCATGACCAGAGACAGGGCTGGTGAGATGGCTCAGAGGGTAAAGGCGCTTGCTGCCAAGCCTAGTGACCCGAGTTCAATCCCTGGCATGTATATGATGAAGAGACAGATCTGACTCCTGTAAGTTATGTTCTGACCTCCATCCACGCATACACCATAGCACTTGCCCCACCACATGCATGCATGATGCATGCATACTACATACGTACATAATACTCTATTTAAATACCAGAGAAATTTCAGGCCAAAGGAAGCTGGGTGGTGAACTAGAGCAGAAACACAGAGTGCCCTCAAAGGTGTTCATAGAAGGACTGCCCTGCCTATTCGTGTGCTCTGGGGCACAGAGTGTGTTCTCTTGCCAGGAGCTACCTGAAGCCCTTGGGTTTCTAAATGATATCACTTCCCCCCTCCAGAAGTCCAGCCCAAAGGAGGGGTATATACAAAATTAAAATTTATGATTATATTCTAGGCCCTTCATAAAAAAATAAATCAAGTTCAAGCTTTGTTTGGATTTTTTTTGGGTTGTCTACATGAAGGTTAATAAACTGCTCAGTGCCAGAGCCTGGGCTAAGAGTTCAGATACGTAATCACAACTGTGGTTTGACCAAGAGACCAATGGCAATAGGGCCACTGTCAAATCATGCAGCCCCTTGCCAGCCTGAGCAACGGAGCCTGATCTTAATTTGCAAAAACTTGTTGAGAACAAAAGTATACAACCTAGCACAGTTGGCTCCACGGAGGTGAAGCCATGTTTTGATGAGATTTTTTTTCTCTTCAGGGGACTTCAGTGACTAACATACAAAAATCAACCTACCCACATATTAAGCACAAGGAGTGATGTAAAATCATATAGAGAGACACGTTGCCCAGGGTCAGGTAGCTGGCGCGGCATCATGACGGATGTGTAATGAAGACTCCTAGAGATTAAGCTGCATCACAGTAACTGCCTGAAGGTGATGAGGTGTCGGTCCAGGGTAGAACACGCTGTGTTTATATAATGTAATTAAGTTTCTTCGTGTCACCCAGGCACTTTTATGTTGAATAAAACAGTGTGCAAAAACTCGGTGTGGATCATGATTGGAACAGCTCATCAGGCTAGGAGGCTTCCCTGAGTCACTGCTAAGGACAAGCTGTGTGACTTCAGCAAGTGATGGGACAGAGTCCAGTCTCCTTAGGGCCACCTCACTGTGCTCATTGACCCTGGTGGAGAGTGCTGTTCCCGCTGTTCTGGACTCAGGGGCTCTGAACAGAAAAGCACTCTGCGCAGCAATGAGGAGCTAGTGGTGAGCTCATTCCTCGATCACAGCCTCAGCGAAGCTCTGAGACCACGATGGGGCATTTCCATCAGTGTCTGGTGATAACACTATCTACCAGGATGCTTCCTTGTGCATTGAGTTGAAGATGCCTCTGCAAACCAGTGTCGTCCATTTGTCCTGGCTCCAGCTCTGTAAGAACGTACTGCCTGCGTTATGATGCCTGACAGTCGATGCCTGGACCATCTGCTTATAAGGAGCAGAAGTTTGCTTTGACTCCCAATTCTGGAGGTTTCTGTCTATGATCAAGTGGACCTGTTGCTTTTAAGGATTCTGGGGGCTGCTGTGTGTCCGTGGGGACACAAAGAGGAAGAGGGAGGGAGGGAGGGAGGGAGAGAGAGAGAGAGAGAGAGAGAGATATTACGTTCCCACAATCACCTTCAAGTTAATACCCCCTCAAACAGCTAAATTCCTTCCAGCTGCCCCTACCTCTTAAAGGTTTTGTTATCTTCCAATATCACCAGTCTTGGGACCAAGGACATGGCCTTTTGAAGGACATTCTAGATCCACACCCCCACAAAACAGTGGAATTGGTCAATAGTCAATGTTAGTTGAAATTCTCTTTAGGCAGCTCAAAACAGACAAGTCAAATTACTTTG
This sequence comes from Alexandromys fortis, assembly GCF_014885135.2. Classification (NCBI taxonomy): domain Eukaryota; kingdom Metazoa; phylum Chordata; class Mammalia; order Rodentia; family Cricetidae; genus Alexandromys; species Alexandromys fortis. The sequence continues at coordinate 4,180,309 of NW_026067924.1, read as the reverse complement.
AATTATCAAATCCATCCTGTGAGAATCAAGGATGTGTCCGTCATTCCAAGGATGACATATGACTGTCAAAGCTTCGCCTTTCCTGGATATGACGGCACTTTGGAGTTGGATCCAGAAAGATTAGGAGTCCTGGGGCAGCCTCAGCTACAGAGCGAGTTTGAGGAAAGCCTGGGCAACACAAGACACTGTCACACACACACACACACACACACACACACACACACACAAAGAAAAACAGATATCACTACTTCTTTCTCTTTCTGCTTCTTCTTTCCTGATGATCCCTGAACCCTGGGTAGGGGGTTGATATAGATGTCCCATTTGGAGCTGAATCCTTCATAGTCTGTAGCAAAACAGTATTTTCTAGACCTGATAGAGCCATGGCACACATGGAAAGTACAGTTTCTGGGATTGCAGCCACAAGACCTGCATAAGACCAAGCCGGCCATGCTCCTAACAGAGAGGGGAGAGGGGCTCTTGAAGCTCTGCCCCCTAACTGAGGAGCCATGGAAGAAGAAGTTGTCTTCAGGGACGCACTCGCTGGAAGGTCACCTGTGCTCCAGCACACACCCATGTCCTACACCCCTGCACACACAGGCAGCCCTAAGTGGTCTCTGTGTTTAAAAGAGGAAAGCACATGAAGCTGGAAGGGGGAAGGGAGCAGATAGGAAGGAGCTGAGGGGAGGAGTGGGGTGGATCTGATTAATGCATGCTTGACATTCTTGAACAAGAACAAAAATTACTCTGAAAACGATCATTTAAAATGGGTAAGTGAAGAAAATGGGTTCCATACTGAAAGTGTAAAATTCAACGTGAAGCTGGACAGCTTCAGTTCAGTTCAGTACTGAATGTCAGATCTAACTGTATGAAGTCTAGTAAGTTGCATAGACTTTTGGTCTGGTTAATTTTTGTGTGCAATCTTTTTATTTATTTGAAAACTATTTTTAATATAAAGTTTATTTTAAAAATGAAAAATATAAAAAACTTTGCACCTTTTATATGATCATGTTCTCTCTCTCTCTTTTAAGACAGGGTCTTATCTGTGTAGCCTTGGCTGGCCTGGAGCTCACTGTGTAGACTAGGCTAGCCTTTTATCCATAGAGATGGGTTCTGCCCCTGCCTTCTGAGTGCTTAGATTAATGGCCTAAACCATTAAACCTGGCTCATGTGCCTTTTCTAAGAGCAACCAAAACCACATTCTCCTCAAGATGAACTGCCTGCCTTAACTTAACTTCCATACAGGATCCAAAAATAAACTTAGTCCTTCTGGCTAGCACAGGGGCATCCAACTGTGTTGACAGTGTGTCCCCAGTGACCAGGAAACCCTTGTGTGAACTGGCTACTCTATCTCCTCTTCCTTTTGCCTGTCTGCCAGGTGGGGCCTTGATGTCCAGTGGCCGTCAGCCGTCTGGCTCTTGGTGGCACCCGCCTGTTATCACTGTCTGGCAAGTCACCACTCTGCTTCCAGAACCCTGGAGCCTTCCAGGGCACCGCCGATAAGGGATTCTCAGGCCACGGTGCCAGGGGTTTTCTGGGCAAGAGACTGAGGAAGGCCATTGTTGTAGCTGGCTGTTATCTCTCGCTCCGACTCCACTTGGCAGAGGTGCAAGGTCCATCACAGCGGTGTGGAAATGGCTGCTGGACACAGAAGGAGACAGCGCGTCAATAAACACGAGGCATGCAGGAAATAGCGACCAGCCTTGCAAACAAAAAGAGAAACATTCTCAAGTTTATTGGATGCCGCGATGTTTGTCCTTGGTAGTGCTACCCCGCTTTATCTCGCTCCACAGCCTTCCTATGGAAGAAGCAGGGAAGTGAGCGTTTTTATCAGTGGGGATCGGAGGTAATGTTTACGTTTGGCTGACATAGCTTGGAAAGTATTTTTGGTGCCGGGGGTACTGTTTTTGTTCATTGCAAATGTCTGACTCCAGAGTCTAGGAAATCCCCAGTCAACTAAGATGTTTCTCGTCTCCCCGAGCCATCAGGGAACCTCCAAGACTGTGTCCTCGTGGAAGGGCAAATTGCCAGTGTGCTCCTCAAAGGAGAGCAGCCTAGTGGAACCCCTCCCCACCGCCACTGTGGCTCAGAGGCAGACACACCTACATGGAGATAGCTGCGCCATGCATGCCCCCTGCAGACTTTGCATGATGCTGCACCCTAGCCCTGGCCTAGCGCCGCAACAGCCTTGCTACGCAGTATCTACATCACGTATCAGGATAGGATAGCCGTCCTGAGTGGGTCAAAAGCCACTCCTCAACCATATACCAGGAACCGAGAGTCCCCGTGAGACTCAAACTGTTGGAAACGCCACACCACCTTCAGGATTCTGAGGGTATTGCAGGGAGAGGATGCCGACTACAGTTCCAGGTCATCTTCCCATCCAGATATCTTGAGTCAAGAAGAGCAATTCAGAGAACATTACTAAACAGCCCAGGACTAGGTAGTGCTGTCTGGGGTGACTTGGATGTCTCCCACTGATCCTGTAGTGAGAGTCATAGCTGATGGCGATATCCCTGTGTCCTCTGGGGAACAGGTTTTAACCAACACATGCATTGGTTAACAGTCTCTTCCAGGCTCTGGAAAGCACCGGATGGTAAATGGTCCCCTCCTCGCCAGCTATACCAACAGCACAGCTGCACTATACCACTTCCCACCTGTGCTTTCGTTTAATTTGGCTTCAACAAACACTCCTTAAAACAGCTGGGGATTAGCCATGCGTCCTGGAACACACCTACTGCCAGTACTACGGAGATTGGAGGCAAGAAGATTGCAAATTTAAAGGATATTTTGGGCACATAGTGAGTTCAAGGGCAGGCTGGGCTATATAGTGAAGGAGAAAGAGAGGGAGAGGGAGGGGGAAGAGACAAGAGGAGGGAGGTACAGCAAGTCCATCATGGTGACATTTGCCTGTCAGCCCAGCACTTGAGAGCAAGATCAGGAATTCAAAGTTCTCAGCAGCAAAGCACGTTTGAAGCTGACCTGGGATACTTGGGACCCAGTCTCAAAAAGAAACAAACAAACAAAAAAAAAACATTAAAAAACCAAAGCAATTCATGTCCTGGCAGTTTACAGGGCAGTCACTGAACTCCAGGAAGGTGGAGCAACTTACCCAGGGCCATATACAGGGATCTTAAAGGCTTTTCTATATACCCTAGGGTACCAAGTTCTCTCCTCCATGGCATATTGGTTTTGTAGGTGAAGTAGCTATCCATGAACTTGGGTCTCAGGTGTGTTATAAATACGGAGTTAGGACAGGTGAGGTTCTAAGAGCCCCGAGTAGCTACAACTTGAACAGTGGGACTGAAGTAGGGGATCAAGTGGGGGAACTACTGGATCACTGGAAGATGACCGCAGGGAAAGCTGATGGAAACTGGAAGCTGATGCGTTCTGGTCACCGTTAAGCCACAAATGAGGAGTGTGGGCTGTTTAACATAAGGCACCTGACCACAGTAACAGTCAGAGCACAGAAACTATAGCACCCGCGTGCCAGAGCCGTGGGGAGACAAAGCACACGAAAAAAAGAAATGGCCGGGAAGGGATGATGTCTGTTGCAACAAATGAATGCAACAGGAATACAAATTTCTGGGAAATGACCATGTTCTTTTCTTTTCCCTGAACCCACAGTCTTTTTTAAACACACCACACCGCTTCTTTCATCAGGTACTCAAACCAGTGGGACGAGTCTGAAGGGTTTTATTTTTCCTGTGCTGGGGTTCGAACCCAGGACCTTAAGTGGTAGAGCAAGCACTCACCACTGAGATACACTCCCCGCCTAGGTTCGCAGTTTTTATATTACTTGCTTCATAAGCCTAGGACATAATTGAATATACTGTGTGTTTTCATAACATATCTTCTCAGAGAGATAACTGCCAGGGTGTCTGGCACCTTAAGGAGAAATTTCTGCTTTGCTGTTAAGCATCGTCACTTCTGAGACACGGAACCGGGCTGTTCTTGTACTAACCCACCCATTCAGAGAAGAACTTACTGAAACCCACGTTAAGAACTGAGGAAACAGATAAAGAGCTGTGACTGCCGCCGCCAAGAAGTTGTTTGGCTCGCTGATGGAATTTCCTAGTTCCCATGTTGCTCTTGGCTGGGCAAAAATTAGATGCTTGAAATGTTATTATCTAAGAAGGGTATGTTATGCCACTTAGAGGGAGGAAAAGGCCTCACGAATGCCGCCCACAAGGGTGCTTGTGGAGGTGTCAAGCTATTAGCACAACCCCAAGAGAGAGAGTCTGAGCCACGAGCTCCTTAGAGAATGGCAAACCTCTGTCACTTTTCCTACAACTGAGTGAAGGATGGCAAAGCGACATTCTGGAATTGCTTTCAGTGGCCTTTAAGAAACAGAGCCAGTGCTCAGCCCCGGAAAGAAGATAATTGCTGTTACTCGGGAATGCTTACTAGATGCTCAAGAGGAGGAAGCTGGGGAAGCCAGTGTGGTGACTCACTCCTGTAATCCCAGCACTCAGGAGGCCGAAGCAAGACTATTGTGAGTTTGAGGTCAGCCTGGGATACACAGTGAGTTACAGGACTTCAGGGTTTGCTGTCCTTTGTCTCCCCACTACTCTAGCAGACAGGCGCTACCGTCACGGCGATAGTCAAAGGGGAAAACAAACAGACTCAGGCTTACAACATAAAGAACATGGAGGCTGACGTGGCCTTGCTGTTTTCACTTAATAAGACACTTTGGTCCCCAGGTATGCCAGCTGCATTTCACGGATCAGCAGCTGGTGCAGCCTCTGGTCTCTATACTGCACACACAAGCACAGGGCATTTCCTCCATTCCAGAAAGGTTACTGGATAGTCTGGAAGGGGAATGTGTCACTGCTCTAGAGGTGGTGGGACCTGGGAGAATGGAGCCGATAAATGGGGCAAACCGAAGCACAACAGCCAACATTATTCAGAGCACCAGCCAATATACTCCGAGGGTTAGGAAAGGGCACGCGAGTAAAGTTCTCATGAGTTCAAGCTGTGTACAACCACAAGGACAAGATGCACAGGGGTGGCAAAGCACATATTTCTGCAGAGGATAGTTTAAACGTTCAATTGAACACCAACAACAAGCAAGAATGATTAATCTAAAGTAAACTCCCTCCTGTCAGCCGCATCTGAGAAGAGATGAAAACACGTTCCAATAACAGTTCCATGCTCTGTGGAAAATGAGGTCACAAAACTCTTGTCTCGTCTTCTTGGAGTTTTCTCATAAGTACTTGGGATTTTCTTCACATCCAGCACCATGTTCTAACAGAGTAAGTCTGCTAGAGAGGCTCAAAGTTGGGACTGAACACAGAGATAAGGCGTTTAGAAGTCAAAAAAAAAAAAAAGAGAGAGAGAGAAATTATAGCTAATTACAATGAAATGTAATCAGAATTAAAAATCACAGTGGAAATGTGTGGGTAGAAGAATGGGGGCAGGGGATAACCGTGGCAACGTGTGGGTGAGGGGATGCGGGGCAGAGGAGAACCGTGACAGCGTGTGGGTACGGGGATGGGGGTAGAGGATAACCGTGGCAATGTGGGGGTGGGAGGCATGGGGGACTGAGGATAACCGTGACTGATGTTCCTCGGATACCATCTACCTTTGTATTTGAGACATGGTCTCCTACTGGCCTGGAACTTGCTAGTTAGAATGGCTTGCCACCAAACTCTAGGAATCCTCTCATCTCGACCTCCCCAGAGCTGGGATTACAAACACAGCCCCTAAACTTGACTTTTTATGTGGGTCCCTAGGAACTGAACTCAGGTTTTCAAGCAATCTTCCCAGTCCTGTAGAAACTCTTAAAATATATAAGTCAAAAAAAGTTTAAGGGAGCAAGCCTTCTTCCTACCACTGTAAAGTATTTGGGGGACCAGCTTTTTGAATCTTGTTTGTGTGACATGCAAATGCTGTGCCTGTGTGTAGCCCTCACAGACCTGGGACCCTGACTGAGTGGCCTCGGGATTGTGCAGCTGCTACCTGTCAAAAAGGGTCTTGCAATTAGAACACTGGGAAAGAGTGGGTTTTTGTCTAGATATGAGCTGGTAAACCTGTGTGGCCTGCTGATATCCTAACAGGTAGAGACAGTGTGTGTGTGTGTGTGTGTGTGTGTGTGTGTGTGTGTGTGTTCGATGGTGTGAGGTAAGGACAGGAGTAAGGGTGGATATGAGTGACAGGAATGGGAGGGAGATAAGAGGAAGTGTCAGCAGAGAGTGATCAGAAGATATTGTATACCTGTATGGTATCTGTCAAATAACAAAATGAATAACATTTAAAAAACCAGAATAAAGAAGGGTCCTGTGATTCATGTGGTTGTCTCTGTGGCAGTGTGGACCCCCACTCAGACTAAATCAGAGCCTTGTTACAAGAATCCAGGATGTGGCAATGGGTTTTTGATCCTACTGCATGTATTGGCTTTGTGGGAGCCTAGGCAGTTTGGATGCTCACCTTACTAGACCTGGATGGAGGTGGGTGGTCCTTGGACTTCCCACAGGGCAGGGAACCCTGATGGCTCTTTGGACTGACGAGGGAGGGGGATTTTACTGGGGGAGGGGGAGAGAAATGGGAGGCGGCGGTGGGGAAGAAACAGAAATCTTTAATAAATAAATAAATAAATAAATAAATAAATAAATAGAAGCTTAAAAGAAAAAAAAGAATCCAGGATGTGTCAGAGTGAAGCAAGGTGAGTGGGGTTTTAAGCAGAAATGAGGAGAGTCCTTGCCTTGGGTGGTGAGGGGTTGGGAAGAAGCAGGAGCTCACAGGAGAGGGACGTAAGTGTCCTCACAATGGGGATGCTTTGTCAGTTACAATGTGCAAGGGCTGTGATTTACAACAAGGTTTAAAGATAAAGTCAAATTTTAAATTAAGCACAAAACTATGAGCTGCTTTACTTGTCTTAAAGAATTCCCAGGGACTGGAGAGAAGACTCCATGGTTAAGAGTGCTTGGTGTTTCTTCCAGAGGACCTGAGTTCAATTCCCAGCACCCATGTGGGGTGGCTCACAATCACCTGGAGCTCTAGCTCCAGGGGTTCTGATACCCTATTCTGGTTTCCACTAGTTCCAGAACACATGTGGCATTCACTTATGAGGACACACAAAAGCACACACACATCTTAATTTAACCCCATTAAAGTAATCTGTGTATCACCACGAGGTCGTGGCCTACCAGCACAGTTTCAGCATGTCTATCTCTGGTGGCAGATCATGGACATCTCTAGACTCCGCCCTTCTTTCTCACAGCATTCAGTTCCATCTTCCATGCCTAACTAAGTTCTGCCCTATCAACAGGCCAAGGCAGTTTCTTTATTCATTAATGGCAATCACAGCACACAGAGCACTGAACCCAGGACCTTATGGATACTACACAAGAGCGCTACCATTGACCCATATCCCCAGATGATTTTAGAGGGCCTCATTAAGTTGCCCAAGATGGCCTTGAACTTGCAGTTCATGTGCTTCAGTCTTCCAAGTGGCTGGATTATAGATCTATTGCCCCTAGACTTGATTATATACACTATTTTAAACATTTGAGTGGCTACTGTATGTCACAAACTGTATTAAGTTATTCGTCTCATTAAGTATTCATCACCTTTGAGGTAGCTCTTATTATTTCTCCCAATATGGAGAAATGATAAAACAAAGAAATTAAGTATGGGTTATAACATAGTTCAGTTGGTAGAGTACTTGTCTAGCACACATACTATATTGGGTTTAACCTCTAGCACCATGTAATGTTAGGAATGGTCATGCAGACCTGTGATCTCAGGAGAATTAAGTGTTCAAGGGTATCTTTGGTTATATAGTGAACTCAAGGCCAGCCTGGGCTACATGAGACTCTTTTAAAAAAGTGGGGGAGGGTGGACAGTCTGTCAGCAGAGAAGCTGGAATTTGGAGTCAAGAATATACACAGAGTATATGAACTTGAGCAAACTACTGTCCTTAGTATCCTCGTGCATAAACAAGGATCTAGAGTCCACTCTGCAGGATTAATGTAAGAGTGTACTTGGGGCTACTGGCAAGAACAATGGTATTCCTGGGAGCTCTATGAATGTTTCTCTTTTCATCTCTGCCCAGATACAGTGTGTTCATCTTTTTAGATGCTGCTTCTTCCATGAAGGCTTTTGGGAAGAAACAAAGACCTATTTTAACTTAGAGATTTCTTCTCTCACAAAATCCTACAGTTCAAAGTGTAGTTTTCGATTGCTTTCCAGCTATTTATGTTTTAGCTCCTCAGGGTTTCTTCAACTGAAGGATCTCGTAATTGGTTGTTATTTAGAAAAGCACGTGGAAATGTCTAGATGAAGTCTGACTGGCTTAGAGAGAAAGGCCCCTGAATGCAACTGAAATTTGCTCTCAATTTAGAAAAAACATCCATCCCATTTTAACACTGTGTATAAACAGGTAAATCTATTTACCCAGAAAGAATATAAATTAAGAGTGAGGAGAAACTCTTATTTATCTTTCTGCCTGTGTATAGCCTAGGATGTGTCTTGTGTTGAAGGCTGACAGACTCTTGGTATTTACATTAAAAACTATACTAGTACATCTAGAATTTCTGCATTACCAAGAAAATACTGGCTATATTAGGAAACACATTTTTTTCTTGGATACACGTGGTAGCCTATTAAAGAGCTCTGATCAAGTGTGAAGGCATATGTTTTCAATCCTAGCATTTATTTCAAGGCCAGCCTGGTCTCTAGAGGGAGTTCCATCTGAGACCACATAGCAAGACCCTGTCTCAAAAATTAAATAAGTTAAAAACCAATAGAACAGGGATAAAAGTGTTGATTATTCATAGCTGATCCCTTCTGGGGCAAGTGACATAACCCAGAGAGGCAGCTGGAATTTACGGAATTGGCAAATGATTATGTTAAACCAATCCTAGGAGTGAGTGAGCTAAGATATAAAAGCCAAAAGTGATTCCACTGATAGACCAAACAATGAAGACTTGGTCCATTCTTAAGTTCTTAAGGCGGAATGAAGAGATATCTTAAAGGAAGAACACTTCATATCAATTGCTGTTAGCATTCCACCATGATAATAAAATACATGATCTCATTACTTTATAAAGAAAAATCGTCCATTGGTACTGGGGCTTTGGATGATGTTTATACAAAACACAAAATTACTTCCAGGCTTACACACAATTGATTTCTGATCGAAAAGAGACACCATTTTAAATGGTGTACCTCTACATATTCCATCTAGAGGAAAATGTCAGGGTAGTTGATTCCAGGGTGTCAGGTTGCTGATGGAGCTCCCGGGCTGAGAGCTTTATGGACGTGCTACCAAGTAGATGAGACGGGCTTCCTCGGAGAAAACGCAGACTCCCTCAGCAACGCCAGTGTCTTGGTTCTCTTCCTCCTGTTTAGGATCCTCTTCGGTGACACTTACGCAGTATTATACTTCGGATTGTATGCTGGGGTGGAGGAGGTGTCAACACAAAATCAAACGTTCAGATGAAGCTTGAACAGCAATCTTCTGGAAGTTCCCAACTAGCTTTAGAGCTGTACTGAAAAGCAGGCGACTGTCCCCACCCTCTTCTTTTTTTTTAGGATTTATTTATTAATTATGTATACAGCATTTTTCCCTACATATATGCTGCAGACCAGAAGACGGCACCAGATCTCATTACAGATGGTTGTGAGCCACCATGTGGTTGCTGGGAATTGAACTCAGGACCTCTGGAAGAGCAGTCAGTGCTCTTAACCTCTGAGCCATCTCTCCAGCCCTCCCCATCCTTCTCTAAAGACACAAAGAAGGAAACGTTCTGCACGCCTGGAGAAACATCTGCTCTGCCTGTTTTCCTTCTGGTGTGAACTCCAGAAGCCAACGTGTCCCTATTAGCTGTCTCGTCATTGCTCTGCCACGACACCGAAGCGACTGTGGTGAGGTTTGGATTGGGTAGTAAATTATTCTCCCATTGCCGTGACAAAACACCTAAGGCCTGATTCTGGGGTGCAGTCACTAGCAGTAGGGAAATGATGATGTTCCGAACGTGAGGGGACACCAGCACAGCCACAGTCAGGAGGCAGAGAGAGAGAGAGAGAGAGAGAGAGAGAGAGAGAGAGAGAGAGAGAGAGAGCGAGAGAGAGAGCGCAAGAGTGTGAGGGACGGAGGGAGAGAGAAAGAGAGGGAGGGAGGGAAGTACTCAGTTTGTTTTCTTTTTTATCAGACGCACACATTTAGGGTGTGTGTTTCCACCTTAGTGAACTCAATCCAGAAACCCTCACAGATAGGTCCAGAAATTTTCCCACACCTCGTGGTGATTCCAAATGCCATCAAGTTGATAGGACTAACCCTACATCAGAGACTGTGAAGGATCATAAAGAAGACTGTCCTCAAGGTGGCGCACACCTTTAGTCCCAGGACTTGGGAGGCAGAAGCAGGCAGATCTCTGAGTTCCAGGCCAGCCTGGTCTACAGAGTAAGTTCCAAGACAGAGAAACCCTGTCTTGAAATAAACAAAAGAACAAAAACCCAAAACAAACAAACAAAAAACAGGGATACTTTTTAGTTCGAATTCAAGATAAAGGAAGCCAAGAGGTGAAGAAACCTCTCAGGCTGCCACAAAACTTGTCTGACTGAAAGAGATGTCTATTTTCTGTTAAAAAGCATTTTATTGTTATTTTTTTTTTAAATCTGGAGCATTTGAAACTGAAGTCCTGAATTCTCTTTAGGAAAAAAAAAGGAAAGCACTATTATAGAACACATCCAACCCAATGCAATAAGCTGCAAGTCATCTCTGGATGGTCCCCAGACCCTCATCTTACGGACTTTCAAATCCAGCTACCAGCACAACCAGAGCCCCTCCCTCTCCATCATGCCAAGTGGGCAGTCACTGAGGCTCTGGTCGCTGGATCCTGGTCAGGGGACTGGAATGCTATGCCTTCATTCATAACACTGCCCCATGGAATTATTTTTTCCGGATTCCTGGGGAAGTTAAAGTATTTGAGGAGAATCTCAAGAAGTGTTGTTTCAGCCTGTTTGGTGAGGAGATAGTTGCCTTCCAATTCCATTACTTCAGGAAGTGATGTGTGCAGCATTGTTCCGAACGGGGGAGGTGGTGTGTTTCGGCCAGACACACCAAGTACACTGGAACAAAGCAAAGCCAGTCACCACCCTGGACTCAGACTTGGGGATCTGGTCTGCAGATAAGACAGCCCCAGACAACCTGACCACATACCAACCTCATTATTCTGAAAGGGTATATGAGCACAATTTGTTTTAGGGATGAGAAATTCCACCAAAATTACTAAATGTGATCATAAAAAAAAAATTTGGTGAATGAAGTGGTATCAAAATGGCTTCAGCAGAGACTTATTTGAAAAGCTAAACGTCTCTCTCATTTGGGTCTGAACCAAAAGCCGGCCTGGGAAGGAGAAGCAAAACACATTCTGTCCTAAGAAGTCCCTTTGATCCTATGGAATATATTAGCAGATCTTCCTGGAGAGTGACATCATTTGTGGGGCCAGCTGTGTGGGTGTGCTAGCTCGAAGGAGCTAGAAAACTCGCCTTTCTTTGGCTTTCATGTGTATTTTAAGAGCACAGAAAATCAGTCTAATCCACTAAGTGCTCCAAGGGGAACTGCAACAGGCTTCAACTTTTGATGGCAGCGACCGTGCAACCTTTCAATAGTTATTGCAAGGTAATTCCCAAATGGGCACCGGGAACCTAGGACAGTGATGACAAAATCGTTACTGAGCAAACAACAACTCTCACACCTATGTGGTCAGTTCCTCCTAAACGTGTTAACTCATCTCATCTTCAAATTTGTGACCGTACAAATGAGGAAACTGAGGCACAGAGAGGTTAAGTGACTTGTCTGTGGTTACCCAACCAAGGAGCGGAGTCGGGATTTGAATTCTCACTCTGCGTCATCACCTCTCATGGCTCCCCGACAGCTTTGTCTTAACTCAGTCAAATATTCTCCCAAGGAGAGCCAGGAGCTACATTTTGTCAAGAAATGAGAAGTACTGAATTCTTCCTAGAGACTAGTTTTTAATGGAATCAGTATAGTTCTATTCGGCCTCAACACACAGCTGCTATGCGGAAACTGTTTTCTCTCCAGCAGTGGTTAGTGTTGTCTAGCAAGTGGTTTATCTGCCTCACTAAGGAAAGGGTTGTTTTTAAGTATCTATGGCTAAAACTGCCACTCGCCAGTTTATCCTTAAATGTTATAATGTATTATCTTTCAATGCTTTTAAAAATCCACTACCAAGGGGCTGGAGAGATGGCTCAGTAGTTAAGAGCATTGCCTCGTCTTCCAAAGGTCCTGAGTTCAATTCCCAGCAACCACATGGTGGCTCACAACCATCTGTAGTGAGGTCTGGTGCCCTCTTCAGGCCTGCACACAGACAGAATATTGTATGCATAATAAATAAATAAACAAATAAATATCAAAAAAAAATCCACTACCAAATGTAGTCAGAATACTGAGAAGTGCTTAACTTCTTTTGTATTACTCTTAAAAAGAGCAGCGGTGAAGTTGTCTAGGAGAGAGGAACACTGGGTTACAGCATGGTCTACCCATCTCTTTACTCGCCCATCTATTTACCTCCCTATAGACTCAGCCATCATCCACCAACCCACCTAGCCATTCACCCAGGCCCCCACATACCTGACACGCACACACGCATCCACCCAGAAACCCAGTAAGTACTATAGCCCAGGCATTGAGAATACAGAGTGGACCAGACAAACAAACTTCTCATACAGCTTGTATTTTAGTTGCCAAAACATTAAATAGAACCAGGAGGACTGGGGCCTGAGAAGGCCTCAGTGGGGGAGGGAACATCTGTAGAGAGAGCCAACGAGACTGGGAAAGGGGCTGTTGCTAGCACCTGGGAGGCAAGGGCTTTCTGAGAGCAAACAAGAATGTTGGGAGGCCAGAAAAGCCAGCATGGCTAGGTGAAACAGAGGACTTGAGGTGAGAGGAGAAAGGAGACAGCTGGGACTTCAGAGTTTGGGTTTCACGCTGTGGGATAGGCCACCGGAGTGTTTTCAGAAAGCCAATGGTACCCTTGACAAGATATAAGCAGTTGTGTAAGAATGGAGAGAGGGAGGCAAGCAAGGAGCAAGGAATCTGGTTATGAGGGGTTACCTTAGCACTGGGGGAGGGGAGTTGGTGAAGTGGAGGTTAGGAAGCCAGGGCCAGCTTAGCTAACACATGGTTAGATGTGGGAGAATGAGGAACCAAGCCAGATTCCCCACTGCTGCTGAAGGGGGCCTGGGGCTGTTCCCACCTGCAGCGCCACGTCTGAGGACAGCAAAAGTGAAACAGGCCGTCCGTGAGGTCAGATCTGGATACACACACAACAAGCACATGTAGCAAACTCAGCTGTCCGTTATTAGCACACGGGGTACGTGCACAGTGCTCCCGAGGCTGCATCTGTCTAGATCAGGAATCGCTCGCTATTCCAGTCACATCTTAAAATAATCTGCCCACAGGCAAGCAGTTCCCTCCATCAGTCATGCATCTGAGTCCACAGAGTCACCTTCCTGAGACACCTCCGAGCCACATTACATACTATCAGGATAAGCACAGATTACTGGGGTTGGAAATGATACCAAGGGGGCTGCTTAAAGTCCATGTGCAAATTTAGTGGTGAACGTGCAGCTAAAAGGCTTCTGACTCTACACGAGGGCGTCTCCCCTCTCCCGTCTGATCTACCATTTACCAGCATCAAAGAAGTTTGTACATTGGCTTTTCCAGGGATATTTCCAGTCAGCAGTCTCTCCCCCCTCCTCCAGAAACCAATATTTAATCACCTTTCTCTAGGAGTAAGAAAATACCTAGAATACAGGCAATCCATAAGTGCTTGCTGAATTTCATGGCCATCTTTTCATTACCCAGATCCTCATACATTCAAGCCGTACCTTCAGTGCAAATGATTTCCTAATCACAGTTCACAAGCATAGTCCCATTCAGTGTTTGCTTATTTTAATCATGTTTGATCAAACTATATGTTTGATCCTGGTCATGGGAATGCTAAGTACTTTTTGTTTTCTATTTTATTATGATATGGGTTCAATTCAGTTGCAAATTTCTTAATGACAGAATTCAGCTATTGCCTAGATTTTTTTTTAACTTAATCCTGACATGCTCCAGTGAATACCATGGGTCAAATTCTACCTTGACTTCCATATTAGAGTAATAAAACACTAGCAACTAGCCTTCTAATTCCTATATTTATATTCTGCCAATTATATTTTTATGTCTCTCAATGATGCTTCAGACATTGTAATTCTTCCTTAATTTGAAAGAAAGCATTAAAAGTTTCTCAGAGTCTGTGAAAGTCATTATGAACGTTCTTGATTCAGTTTTGGTTACACAAACTGGAACCTTGCAGAATGTGAACTTTATTAAATTTAATATAAAGTCGAGAAAATTGACAGTTTTTTTAACCTTTACATTTTCTCTAACAAAACTCTGACATCAACTACATAATAAAAGATATGAAAATTGGGGAAAATACACTTTTACAAAACACTCCTAACCATCTACATTACACATCAGTTCCTATACTTTTCTCTTTATTCACCTATATGAATATGAATTATTTCTTACACACTTTTGTTAATAGAAGAGGAGAGAAATAAATCTTTTATCACAGTGACACCTGCTGGTCTTAGTGTATAAATTTCAGATTCTAGTGGAAGACAGATTCTCTGGTGTTGAAACTTCTTAAGAGGCTGAGCATGTTGTACACACCCACAGTTCTGGTATTTTGAGGGTAGAGCGAAGGATCAGACATTCAAGGTCATCCTTAGCTATGCAGCGAGTTCCAGGACAGTTTGTGACACACTAGACTTTGCCCAAAATAAAACTAAACGTACATAAACAACGCCAATAGACATCCGAAAGAAAGTGAAATATATATAAACAACGCCAATATCAAGAGGGGTGGTAGGGAATGACATGACCACAAAGCCCCAACCCTACACAAAAACCTCTAGGCAACGAAGGAATGTTGAGAAAGGGAGAAAGTCTTCCCAGGGAAGAGCACACCAACTGGCTCTCCAATACCAAATGGTCAGTCCTGAAAACACACACACAGTAGTGTAATGCAGATGGAGCAGGTTGTATCTATATATTTAAAAATACACACACACACAGAGGCACACACACACACACATACAACCCAATAATTAAAGAAAAAGGCATCATGAATTTGAAAGAGAGTAAGAATTGATACATGGGAAGAAGGAAAGGGAAGGGATGATATAATTATAATTTCAAAAAATAATTATGTAACAGGAAACTTTTTAAACAATCTTTTTGCATGAGGAATTTCTAAATTTTATAACAATGATCTCATTGTAACTACATGATACATTTCTTTAGTACACACCTCTGAAAAGGCTGCACAGGTACTTCTGATGACATCCAATTTTTAAATAATGAATTTCATGATTTTTCTTTTCAAATTCTCTACAAATTCCACTTTAAGGAAAAATGATTAAGTCTTACCACTTGTAGACAATTTTCTCAAGAATTTAATGTTGGGAGCCAGGAATATAGCTCAGCGGTAGAGAACTTGCCTAGCCTGTGTGAGGTCCTAGGTTAGATTATCCAGCATCGCAACGAAAACAAAAGCGAAGTTAATGTTAGCAGTGTGCAAGCTCACCAAGAGTGGGATCCATGTGGAGCAAACTGAAGCCCAGTCTAGCTGGCCAAACACACTGACTTCCTTTATGGCGAAATTTTAGTCCTACACGGTGATAACATTTGCTCTGGTGGTTGACAACCATGCGTGCCTGATCTCACTGAATGCTTTTTTGTTAAGTTTAAGCGGGAGAGGATGGCAGCAAGGAGTGATGCAAAGCACATATCCACGCTCTCTTCATTTTTTTTTTTTTTACCTTTGTTTATTTACTTGGCGCATGTGTGCCACAGAGCACATGTGGAGGTCAGAGGCCAACTTGTGGCAGCTGAGTTCTCTCCTTCCATCACGTGGGTCCCAGGCATTGATCTTAGGTGGTCAGGTGTGGTAACAAGCTCCTTGACCCACTGAGCCATCTCTCGAGCCCCTTTCCCTTCTATTTAAAAATAGAATGGACAACACTGGTCTTGTTGGCTGAAGAGGGACCTGGTGCCCATAGGACCATGCATTCCAGTACAGAATCCCTCACACACACTCTCCTCCTCCTGTCAGTGAACGTGGTGCCATCTGGTCGAGGGACTGTCTGTGTTTGGTGACTGAATCATGTACAGGCTTTTAACAACTGTCTCGTAACCAAGGCTATAGACACCGCCAGACGGGTTCTGATGTATGCACGGACACTGAAGGATGACCGAACTGGGCTTACTAACATATTTTTCACCTTCTGTGACATCCTATGCTGAACTCCAGCCTCACGACCCAGTGAATGGTCGAATAATAGTAACCATCTTTAATACTGTAGAATGTTCTATTAAAACAAACTTCACAATACTGCATTAGGCTATGTAAATTATGAAGAAAATTGGGATCTACCCATAAAACATATTTTTATGATAGAACTTACAGAACTTTAAAGTCTACCTGATATAGTATTTGTTCTTAGCTCAGAGCCTTTAAAAGATCGAGTACTTCCTGGTTATGAGGATACAATGAGATCAAATTACACATAAGGCACTGAGAAGTCATCTAAGCTGTAATACAAATCAATTGCTATTTCCTTACCGTGAGCTGGTTTTGACTATTTCATAGACTGCCTGAAACTTGAGTTTTGGTGAGGACAGAATGTTCCTATGGACTTACTGCCCCACGAAAAGTATCACATCTGAAAACCTAAGCTTTTCCCTCCTGTTTAAGGAGCACAAGTGTAAGCAGCCGAGTTTCCCTTTCCTATCATGGGGGCAGTCCTGGAGAAGCGCGGTCCGTAGCATGAGCCCTAGGATGAGGAACGACAGCCAGAGGGTGGTAACTCTTCCACCCTCTTCCCCACCAGACCTTGAGCTACACTGTCAATCAACTGCCAACATGCATGAGACAGATATAAAATCTCTGTAAGGTAAGTTATCTTGCCACAGTCAGAATTGATGGAGAGGTTCACGGTGGAACAGTCTAGACCAGGTCTGCCCAAGTGTGTCTGTGAGGTTTCGTAGCTGGGCCCTGACTTACATGAATGAAGAAATGAAGCAGGCAGTGTGGCTACATCCCTCTCTCTCTGCTCTTGCGGACGTGATGTGACTGGCTCCTTGAGAGCCTGCTCTGACTCCTCCAAATGATGGGCTGTCACCTGGAACTGAAATAAACCCTTTCTCCCTGAGCTGTTTTTTGAAGTGTTTCATCACAGAAACAGAACGCAGCTAGAACAAAAAGGATAATATTAAACTACTAAAAAAATACATGTTAGGGGCTGGAGAGATGGCTCAGTGGTTAAGAGCATTGCCTGCGCTTCCAAAGGTCCTGAGTTCAATTCCCAGCAACCACAATGGTGGCTCACAACCATCTGTAATGAGGTCTGGCGCCCTCTTCTGGCCTGTAGGCATACAGACAGAACATTGTATACATAATAAATAAATATTTTAAAAAAATTTAAAAAAAAATAAAAAAAATACATGTTAGGAAGGACAGCTTCAGGGACGGAGGTTGGAGTTCAGTTAGTACAACGCTTCCCTAGCATGAACAAAGCCCTGGGCTCTACATAAATGGAGCATGGTGGTATATATCTGTATAACCTTGGCATCTGGGAGGTGAAGACAAGAGGACCACAGGTTCAAGGCTACCCTTGGCTGCACAATGAGTTCTAGGAGCCCTCATCTCAAAAACAAAACAAAACCCTCAAATCAAACAAGCAAATCAAACAAACAAAGGTTCATATGTTCTGGATGAACTAATATTTGAAGTAGTTTCCAGTTAAATTTAGATATAGAACTCCATGTCTATGGTAGTAGCCTGGGCCTTTTCACCAACCACGATAAAGCCCTAAAAATCGAAGGCATCTAAGATTATGTATTTGGGCAAGTTATCCAGGTTTAAGAAATGGCTTTAAAAACCATATTACTAGCCGGGCGGTCGTGGCGCACACCTTTAATCCCAGCACTCGGGAGGCAGAGGCAGGTGGATCTCTGTGAGTTCGAGACCAGCCTGGTCTACAAGAGCTAGTTCAAGGACAGGCTCCAAAACCATAGAGAAACCCTGTCTCGAAAAACCAAAAAAAAACCCATATTACTTATTTTGTATGCATGCGTGTACATGTGTGTGCGTGCAGGTCAGAGGACAACTTGCAGGAGCTGGTTCTCTCCCTCTATCATGTGGTTCCTGGGGACTGAACTCAGGTCAGCAGCCCTGGCACCCTGCTGCAGGGCCATTTCACCAACCCATTATGGAGACTTAGAATAAGACTATTGTACTCATTTTGACTTTCATTAACTTATGAATAGCAAAAAAAAAATACAGTAGAAATAGATACAATCAAATCTGTTCGTGAATAAGAAGCAAAATAATAGAAACTCTTTGGCACAAATATCAAAAGAAACAAACATTCTTTTTGTAGGAAATTTTAATGTGGCAAAATCGTCACATACTTCCTTAGCTGTTTCCATACATAGGGATCTCTCTGGCTCTGGAATACCCTGAAAAAATTCTACAAGAAATGATTTAATTCTTTATTCAAAGCTGAGTTCATGGGAAGCTAATGAAAATGACTGAAGCTGATCTGGGAGACGACACATTTCTGCAGGGTAACTGAGCTCTGGTATGAGAGCTGTCCTGGAGGTGTCCCTTCCCTTCTGGCTAGAAGGATCTGGGTTTCAAGCAGCCGTGTCTACATGAGTGACAAGAATAAAAGGCACGGATGGTGGCAGTCTACAGTCTACTTTGGTTGTCATAGGGTGGGTTGCTCAACCAAAGGAAACTACCCTTCTCGGACCTAGCAGCCATGAAATCAAAGACTGAGTCACTTGCGATGAGGTCTCTCTTCCGGGCTATCAGCCAGCCAGTCTCGCTTCTTGCTAAACCCTCACGTGACCTTTTTCCCTATGCTCACTGGGTTAGAAAGAGCAAAACAGGAGCACATGTCTGGTGTCTCTGTCTCTTCCCCCACACACTTCAGTCTTTTTCTTTCTCTTTCCTTTTGCTACAAAAAGATCGAATCTTCACGCCAGGGCTGAAAAGGGCAGCTGCAGGTCACAGTGGGTATTGCAGGCTCAACTCTTTCCTCTGTGCCTGGGATTCCCAGGCACCAATCAGTCGACATTGAGAGGCAGCAGATCTCGCTCCTCCATAGGACAGGTGAGAACTTACAACTTGTTTTATACACAGGGGTAAAGGGGATATGGTCTGGGGCTTGCAGTGTTGCGAGGGAGAAATCGGTGGTGCTGGGAAAGTAGAATGTTTAACTCTCACCAAAGACGAGAATCTTGAAAGTCACTCAGGGAGGACCAAGGTGCCGGTCACATGGACAGGTGTCATTTCAGAAGCAACAAGGAAAGACGGGGAGGAAGAAAGTAACTGCCACCCTGCAACTGCACCCTGACAGCTTCCCACATAGCTGCGGGTGAGTCTGGGCAGACAGTGCGCAGAACTGAGAGGGGAGTCAAACAAGATGGAACTAAGATTCTAGGTTTCTAAGTTGAGGAGGAAATCAGACACTCTGTAAGAGCTTTCATGTTGAACAGGGGGAAGGACAGGAAGTTTAGGTTTTGAGTACTAATGCAGGTGAGCATGAAAGATAAAAACTGAGCACTCAACTTCGAAGCTAGTACAAGAGAATTCCATGGGAAAACAGTCTATCCAAAACAAGGCCAGAAAATGGAGGGTTGTGAAAAAGCAGGAAACACGGGACAAAACACGAAAATAAAATGTAAGACTGAGTTTGGTTGTCAGAATCCATACAGCAGAAGGGAGAACCGACTCCCATAGGTTATCCTTTGACTTCTACATGTGTGGTGGTTTGTCCTCCCCCAATAGATAAATGCTAAAAGTTTAAAATAAAATAAATAAATCCTAATATATTAGTAGTTTTAAGAAGTATAAATGGATTACACTTTCTAGTTAAGAAAACCAGGAAAAAAAAAAAACTCGTTAGTTTTTGAACCACATCTAGTTGGGGCTGAATGTACTTAGCAACAAAGTCCCAAAATACATAAAAGAAAAATAATTAGTTTTAGGGATAAAATAGTAAACCCAACAGGAAAGGGACAGAAGTCTTGTACGTAACAGGCCTGGCCTAAGACACCTGGCTGCAAGTGCACGTTTTCCACGCACCGTGAACAGCTGTGAAACAGACCGTATCTTCACTAATACAAACCCTAACAAATCTCCACAATTCAATTGTGTATGTACCTATCCTCTGAATAGACTTCAACTATAGGAGGAATCAATAATAAAAACAGAATTTAAAATCTATCAGTTAGGAACAAAAAAGAAAATGTCACATGTCAAGGCGAAATTAACTACAACCAAAACTTACACTCAAATCAACATTTCCTAACAGTTTAAAATTATAACGCATTATTTCGTTTGATTGTTAGAATCCTGTGAGCCACACATAACCACAGTGTCTCTGTTCAACATAACACAAATGTAAATTATGCAACTGAATTCTTTAAATAAAAATATGTAACAAAGTTGACCTGGAAAGGAAGAGAAGGAAAAGTGTTCACCACTGAACATGACAACAGGAAGGCAAAGCAACCAACCCTTAACAGTGCTGGAGGAAACTGAGTGCAGGAACAGGAAAGCTTAGACACTGTCCTGGTCTGCTCTCCTTACGAAGATGTGTGCTGTATACAAATTGAGGAGATAAAGTACTTATTAGTTTGTGATGCACACAAAGCACCAGAAACCTTTGCTGTGTTATGTGTCGAGTAAGCACAGTACACACGCCCACCCGTACACAGAATTCTGATTTGATAGCAGCCATTAATGGTGTGGTGGTCACTAACGACATTCCAAAGAGTGCCTATGATACAAAGGGGGTTTTTACTTGTGGCCCCCTCCCTTCCCTTTTCATGTGTTGGCTATTTTTGGAAATGTTTTTTTCCATCCACCAAAAGAGAATTAAGAAAATTCTAGCATGCTTCTGTGTCAGCAAGTGCTCTTTCAGCCCAGGGACCAGAGGATGATTGATGAGCCTGTCAGGCCTACAGTAGCAGACAGAGAAAGTTGGCAGAAGTTCAGTGTTACTGAAAGAAGTCTCAAATACTTATTTCATCTCTTCTATTAGCTTTAATCACATTTCAGCATGAGCCAAGAATGAAGCTTTCACAGTCGGCCATACATTTACACAGGCAAGCATTGTCAATTTTCTGCAGTGAAAACACTGAGATATCATGAGAGTGAGGTATTTTCTTTCTTACCTTTCTTGACTGAAGAGCAACAGAAAATACTAGAAAGACTCACCCGCACCTCAAATCCACTGGTTATGCATCTCCTTAAATGGCTGCATGCATGTCTGTTTAATTTATAGCAAATGAAACTCAACATGGTTCTTGGGTTAGATTAAGGGCAAGTGTGTAATGATCACAGTGGTGATGGACAGTGGTGTTCCACGGGACACACCTGCTAGAGGACGGACATTAATACGCAGGGGATTCACCTCTCACACAGATCATCTGCTGCGTGGATGGACATTTCTGGTCTGCCCAGAGCCAGTCTTACATGGTTCCAGAGGGACTCCATGTGGACTCTGCCGACTACCCACTGAGCAGCTGAAGCATGCACAGATGCTGTTCCTTAAAGAGCCCACACAAAGCAAAATGGACACAAAAGGAGAGAGGGGGTACTATGGGCAGGATGATGATCCTTGGAGAGGCTAAATGTCAAAATACATTTTGGTGGGATTTTTTTCCTAAGCATAATTTAGAAGATGAAAATATTAAATGCTACAAGGCATGTGTCATGTCACCCAGCAAAACACACAGTATTGTGTTGTTCTGTAAAATCTGGTGTCTCCAAGTAAGTTGCTCAAAGCCCACCATGGCATCTCTGTCACAAGAGGAGCTGTTCTGACCCTTCCCCAAGGATGCTGTGACAGGCAGCTGTCACACCTGCCATTTAATCCACAATAATAAACCCTTTACCCTTGGTGACAATGAAGTGGACTCTTGGAGAACTGTGCACACAGCAATCTGAGTTAATCACCGAAAAGACCAAATCTAACTCGTAACACATCAGTCCCGTTTTCACTCTTCCAGTGGATATTTATCCGGCTCCAGAAGTTTCTCTCTTCAGACCGAGGAGTGCCACTGTGTGTTTTCCTAAGCTTGCAGAAGAGGCTCTGTGGTTGGTAGAAAGATCTGGGGGAAGCCAGTGCCTTCTCATTCATCCGTCCCTGTAGATCAGATTCTTAGAAGGTAGAGAACTTTGCTAGGTCCTTCTCCATTGCGGCATACTGCTCCCTGAGCCTTTCCATGGCTCTTCTGTGCTCATCGTCCACTTCAGCTCGGCGCTGTGGCTGTTCTTTCAGGAACTCCTCCCACTGGAGCAGACGCTGCTTCTCACTAGCTGTCAAGTGGTCATGAATCACCTGAGAAAAGAGATCGTGAAAGCCACATAGCATCTTTTGCACATATGCAGATGACACAACAGAATGCTGTCACCTGACAGTTATTGTAACAACCAGCAGATAGTCACAGTGCTAAAAGTGCATGACTGTTTCAGTACGCATTAAGGACATGATGCATGAGCTCTGTAATCCCAACACTTGGGAGGCTAAGGCTGGAGGGTCACTTTGAGTTCAAGACCAGCCTGGGGTACAGAGTGACCTTGCCTTATAAGTAAATGAATGAATGAACAAATGAATAAATAAATCTATGATATTAGAAATATTTGAAACTTTCCTTACTATAAGTGAACATGGACACTCACATTTCTAGAATTTCTAAAATGCTCAGTGTCTTTATGATGCCAGGGATCTGAACCCAGAGCCTAGAGATCCCTGGGCTGGTGCTCCACCACCAGCTGTCTCCGGGGCTTCTAGCATCATTAAATGACAAAAATTCAAGTCATCTTCACCCTTTTATTTCTTTCAAGGTTCTCATTAACTATAGATAGTTTTTTGTTTTGTTTTGGTTCGTTTTGGTTTTTGGTTTTTTGAGACAGGGTTTCTTTGTGTATCATCTCTGGTTGTCCCAGAGCTCACTTTGTAAACCAGGCTGGCCTCAAACTCAGACTCACCTACCTATCTCCAAGTGCTGGGATTAAAGGTGTGTGCCACCGTGCCTGGCAACTACACATAGTTTTAATCAAGTCTAAAAAAATACATATTGAAATATCACTGCAAGAAGTTAAATTTTCTGACTTACATTTTCTGATACATTAAAAAGAATCACATGTTAGCAGTCACTGTAGGAGATTCCAAGACATCTCAAGGTTCAGTCTAGTTTTAAAGTGATCACCACCTCATGTCAAATATCTAAGTTGTTTTCAGGATGGTGTTCATTTCTGTACCTACAAAGGTTTGCTTTCTTTTGAGTATCATAAAATACAGATATAATATTGTAAAAAGAAAAAAAAGGGATTTGGACTCTATCTAAGTTCTATGAAACAAACCACCAACACCTATACAGAACACGAAGTCCTTCTAGATTCCTGCATACCAGTTCCAAAGGGCCCAAGAGATTCCCCAAATAATACAGGCTACTGCTATTGTACATAGTTGCTTCCCAGAGCTTGAAGGTAAATCTGAATTGCTGAAGATGCTACATATATCAGATAGGACTTGGGAGACTTGAGTTTCCCTGAGGTACTATGTAAGCTGTCCAAAGAGGAAAGCACCTGATGCCTATGGATCACGTCAATGATTAACGTGGAAGACAGCCTTAAGGTGCAATAGCGGCACTCACATCTTGGCTGTAACCAACAGCAGTCTAACTTATCCTTATACCCTCAGGCAAGTGCAGCTCTTACTCCTGACCAAAGAAGCTCTCTTTGCAGCAGATGAGAACTATTACAGAATGCCACTGGTCAAAATGCAGAGAACAACTGACCACAGGATACCCAATCCCAAATAATACATCTACAGTACTATCTCTACCCTAAGACTCAGAGAACATCTTAGAAGAGGAGGTGGGAAAATTGTTAAGAGCGAGAGGACCAGAAAGTCTGCTGTGGAACTATATCTCCTAGAAACAACAAGGAAACTATACACATGAAATCTCAATAATATGGCTATCTAAACAAGACCCAAACAAGATAATACCAGCTGACATGCTAACATGGAAGGGGAAAAAACTCATGATGCCTCAGCCCCAGACAAAGAACTATAGGCAACTAATAAAAGCTGAGAGTAGGAGAATTAGACTTTCCAAGGATGAGCTCCCTAATTGGTTGTTCAATACCAAGCAGTCAACCCTGAAACTATTAATACTAAATAATCCAGCAGGTTGCATTTATTTATTTACACGTATATATCAGAAAAAGAAGCCATGAATTTAAGAGGGAATGAGGGGGTGCCTAGGAAGGACTGGAAGTAGGAAAAAGAAAGGAGAAAATGATGTAATTATATTTTACTTTAAAATTTTAAAAATTGAAAAAAAGGGGTCAGAGAACAGACTTTGACCTTGAATGACAGCACCATTACTAGGAGAATGGTGACTGTTTCTGACAGTTTATACATTCTGGGGCCTCTACAAAGGCCAGTACATTTTCAGTGCCTATGAAATGTACCCCAGAACTAGTTGCTTGGCAAAACTTACCCACTTCTAAAATTGCCTCTTGTAAACCATACTATCTCATTTTCAGACAAATGAACGAAGGCTTAAGGAAAGACCCTTGTCCCTCCACTGTCCCTTATCTAATAGCTGGGCTGCTGAGTCACGGTCACAGAGACCCATGCTTTTCCTACCAAGGGCTGCATACCAGGTCTTGGGAAAGGTGGTTTTACAGAGGCTGTGAACCTCTGTAAAAAAGTTCTGGCTATAGGTTTTCTGCCAAGTTGTCCAATGTTGTCAAGAACCTGAAGTCTTTAAGTGGGAATTAAATGAGTCTGAAGATGTGGTTTTAGTTCCATGTTCCCCTAAAAATACGCCGCACAGAGCACTAGGATGCGAACAAGCAGTGGAGAGTGGAAAGGGAGGGCCACACGAGGGTGCTACTCCAAGTGATTTGAGAAATAATTTAAACAACCATTTTAATACATTATTGTTTTAAGCTGTTAATCTTACAGGTTGGAATTCTCTAAAAACTGAACAAAATAGGAGGAGTTTATGACATTAGCTTGAAGAAATTTTTGTAAAAAGAAAACAAAACTACAAAAACCGTGACAGTCGAAAGGGAGCACCAAATACTAAGAAGAGAAAACATAAACACACTTTATGAAAAGGGCACCTTGTTCAACTTGATTCATTCATTTATTCATTTATTCATTCATTCATTTATTTATTTATTTATTTATTTATTTATTTATTTATTTATTTATTTATTTATTTATTTATTGTGTGCCCCCTTGTCAGTCCGAATTCTTCTTTATAATAAATAGAGGGAACAGTAGCACACATGCTCAGATGTTAGTCTTCTCCTTTCTTTGTAACTGAAAAGCAATCACTGGCTTAGCTGGCCTTTTGATGTGTTCCAGACAACATCCGAGTCAGTGCAGCTCAACAGAGAGAAATACAGACCTGGGAGGAGGCACGACAGCCTCATTTCAAATTCAGGATCCCCCACCACCAACATCAAGACACTGCGCAAGGTAAAAGTTTCTTTGGCCTAAAGAACTGAAGAAAATTATACTTTGTGTTCATAAATAAAGTTTATGAATACTGGAGGCAATGTCTGCCAAGTTCCTAGATCAGTGCCTGAGGAACTTAATAAAAGGTAAATATTATTATATAAGTCACAGTAAGCTTCTAAAAAGCATACCACACCACTGTTTACCCTCCAGCCAGCTAAAAGTGTGTTTCTTAATTTTAATACCATAGTTTTCCATTTTAAGCAATAGGGTTTTGTAATTCAGACAACACAGGTGTCTTGGGCAAAACCACAGTCCTCCCACCTTTGAGTTCAATTCATTGCACCTGACATAGTCACTGTTCACCAGATGGCTGTTAGAAAAGATTCTTAGGAAGGCCAGCATAAAGATCAAAGATCAGCACTTCTAGTCTTCTGTAAGACTGTAAGTCTTTTCTGTAAAGAGGGTGTGTGCATGTGCAGTCAGTGGAACTGGAGGTAGAGGAGGCTGTGAGCGGCACTGTGTCATGATGGGAACTGAACTCTGCTCCTCTGTAAGAGCAATATGTGTTCTGTCTTTTTGATTTTTTATTTATTTATATTTATATGTATGTGTGTGTCTGAGTAAATGTTACGTGTGTGTGGGTCCCCTGGAGACAGAAAGAGGTGCTGGATTCCTGGAGCTGAAGTGAGAAGCAGGTCTGAGCTGCCTGAAGTGAGTGCTGGGACTTAAACTCGGGTCCTCTGGAGGTGGGGGGCTCCTAACCACTGAGCACCCTCCCTAGTCCAAAAGCGGGATGCCTCTTCAATCCTGAACCACTTCCCTAGCCCCAAGGACCTCTTCTGTAGTGCACAACACTGTGACTAAAGACGTACACATACCCAACTAGCATTCTGCTGTCCGTCAAATCATTCCTTGAACTCAAGGCCCAAGTGACCATTAGATCGAAAACTGACAGTTCCCAACCCAAATGAAGAACTTCTGTGGCTTTCCTACCAAGGAATTCCTGAAGTCACTCCACTTAGCCCTTGCCTAATCTCCTGCTTTAAATACGTTAGCCATATGCTCACGTGCTAACAATGCTGTAAGTGCACACTTGCAAGCTAGAGAACAAAAAACCTGTAAGGTCTAGCTAAAAATACTGCCATTTTCAGAAGACACTGGTGTCTGAGACAGCACCGAAGAGGGAGGGGCTCATCAATGGGGTAGGAGGAAACAACATAGCACAGGGGCAGGGAGGAGCGAACACTCCAACACAGGACCCCAGGGATCTGGAATACAACATGGCACAGTATTTACCTCTCCATCTTCTGCTACGGTAAATACCACAGTCACCTAAACGTTTGCATTTTAAATAATACCCAATTTTATAGAAGATAGACCTGAAACATGAAATACTTCAAAAAAGACAAGAACATGGAATATAGTTTTTTAAAGGCAACCAAAGTCATAAAATAATGTGCTTAAAGATAAAAACTTAAGATTTGTGGTAATTATAGCTAAACATTAATATTAGATTTGCGTCTCAAAAAAGAGATATAGAATTGCCATATAATTCAGAATTGCACTTTGGGATATTTGCCTTAAAGAGTTAAAGGAAAGGGTATGAATAATATTGTAAACCCATGTCAACGACAGTATTATTTAGGGCAGTCAAGGGTTTACCCAGGTGTTCACAGAAAGGTACAGATTCTTCAAGTGTAGTGAGTGTGTGTACATGTATGCACACAAATGTAGTGTGTGTACATACATATATAGTTATATATATGCATAATTGCATAACCATCCATCCTTTAAAAGGACAAAATTTCAGTGGCATACTATTATGTGAACAAGCCTTGAAAAACCAACTCTGAAGAAATAAGCCATCTTGAGGTAGGGATATAGTTCAGTTGGTAGAGTGCTTGCCTGGCATGCATAAGATCATGGGTTTAATCTCCAGCACCACCAAAACCCAAACCAAATAACAAAACCAAAAACAAACAAAAAACCAAACAAACCAGGACTGGAGACAGGTACCTGTAATTCTAACACTCAGGGGGTAGAAGCAGAAGGTAAGAAGTTCAAGGTCATCCTCTGCTACACAGCAAGTCTGAGACCACACTCAACTATATAGTGAGTTCAAGGACCACCTGAGCACACTTTTATTATGATATAATTCATAAAGACAGAAAGTAGAATGCTGAATGCCAGGCATGGAGTAGACGATGAATTAGTGTTAAGTACTGAGTTTCATGGCTCGGAAAATTAGTCAGTGGGCCACAACTGTGCAGCCAAAGCGAATAGCTATAATGATATCATCTTTATCTACTTGGAAGTAAGAGTAATAATAAATTGGCTTATGGCAGTACCACATTAGAGACATTTAAGTAGAAAATGATCCTGAAACTAATTTATATCTAAAACCAAGTCTATGAATAAAGCCTGGTCACACAGGAGAAACATTTTTGCATGTATTAGTTTAAGTCAGTAGTTCTTTTCATCTTTAAGAGTTGTTTGGCATGGGGACACAGGATGAGAGAGAGATGCTATGGCAACTAGAGGGCAGAGGCCAATGCCAAGGAAAGCGCCATGGAGACCCCATCATGCTTGTGGTCTACAGTGCCAGCAGCACCAAGGCTAAGGAACTCTACTAAGGGAAGCCAACATGACAGGTAAGACCTATCTATAATCCTAGCACTCAAGAGGCCAGCCTGAGGGGTTCTGGTGAGATCCTGCATCAGGAAGGTTTGGAATATCTGTCAATAATACACATGATGCTGCATTTACACAAGCTTTACATGGGCACAGGGGAAATGACTTCAGAAAGAAGTATCACTATAAAAACTATTAAAAGTATTTTACATGGAGCAATATGTACTCATGTTACTTTGTATTTTCTAATTCTATCAAGAACAATGGTTATTTTCAAATTTAATCAAGAACGAGGCTTCATGTAATGTCACTGCTTTCCTGAAAATATCATAAAGGAAGCTAGCTAAAGTTAGTAAATGTCTGTGGTCGAGATGAAACAGAAGCTCACTGGGGTAGCTAGCCAGGGCTGCCAAAGTGGATGTGTGTACACGAACCAAGTTTATGCTCTGATAGCTGTTCCTGGCCACCTCCCCTCCCCATGGCCTGTTGGTGAGAGCTAGTGGACTTCTTGAGCCAACTGTATTTAGTTCACTATTCTGTCAGTCCCCGGAATAGAACTCTGTATTGGGGTGTTCTTAAGACATGCTAGACAACTGCAGAATGCGCATATATTGTTCTTTTGAATGTACTTTTAGATATCAATTGTGGGAAATGTGATTTGGACAAATGATGCTTATCAATTTACTTCCCACAGAATTCCACAAATTGTCTTAACATAAAAGAATTACTGATTAATGGTAACAGCCTATTTTATTCCATTACTACTCCCATCTTTCTTTGTTTTGAGAGCCTTTCAAATACAGAAAATGTGGCCAACAGGATAACCCAACAACTAACATCAGGCAGGAAAGTGCAAAAAGAGGTCATTTTTCATCTGTACATACTTGCTGTCCAAGGAGCTAAGCTTCACCTTTATGAAAAAGTGTGAGTGTGCGTGTGTATGTGCACACACACACACACACACACATCTACTAAAACCTCGGCCATGTCAAACTTTCAGGAGGAAGTGGGGTGGCAGTAAAAATCAAACAAGCAACTTTAAGTACCTTCAGCCATACACTTCCAATGCTCTGATAATTAGGTAAGTATAAGACTGAAAAAAAATAGGACTTAGATTAAAATCCCAGTAAGAATGTAAAGAATTTTCACTTGCTGCTAGTCTGTGAAAATGCACCTCTTTCATAACTTCAAAAGTGCTAATTTATTAAACTATCTGAGGGGAATAATCAGAGTAGCTCCTTATAAATGCAAGGCCCACTGACTCTATACTAATTCTTGGTGAAACAGCATTTCAGTATATTCAAAAATATTCATTTTTAAAGCCAGGCACAGTACAGAAGTCTAAACCACAGAATGTGGGAACTACAGGCAGGAAGATCAGGAGTTTAAGGCTATCCTTTGCTACACAGCAAGCATAAGACCAGCTTGGGCAATATATATTAGATTCTGTCTCAAAATAAACAAAATGTGCAGCCTGAATTCTACCAGATATTTTGTTTCTCAAAAACAAAAATGCTCCTGTGCCCCAGCAACAAAGTGTGCAACACAGGACTCAGGACCCTCCACTCCCCAGAGCTGTCACCTGGACGTCCACCTTGGCCGGACACTAGTTTCTCCCATCTTTTGTCTTTCCTTATGTCATCTTCCTTACCCTCTAACAGCCGTCCTTTTCCCACCAGCAACTGGGTTCTTACGGGCGTGGACGGCCATGACTTCCTAAGCATTCCTTTGGCTAAGGTCACACAGGGCTCCAGTAACTTGACTATAGCACAGGCTTTGGCCTACTTTCTATTAGTAGTTGTGGTTTATGACTCCTGGATTTTAGATCCCTGAGTCTATAAATTGCCTTAATCATAACAAATAAGTGTTTATCTCCTGGTGGCAGCTGGTAAAGAACAGGATTAAACTGTTTCTATAGGATATGTCCACCCCAGCATATCCACTCCAGTCCCTGCCTCCACTTCACTCAGCACTATGCTGGCATTCATCTGATGAGCCCAAGATCAACGAGACCCTTTCTGGGCACAGGGAATTGAGGAAGATACCAGATGTCCATCTCTGGCGTCCAGAAGCACAAATGCCCAGAGAAGTGCCTGCATACCCTTCAACATACACAAATAAACATTTAAAAAGAAGATGATGATGGTACCACCATGTTTCCAACACATCTTAGTGTTTTAGCCATCTTTAAATCTTTCCCCCTGTGTATTTGTTAGTGTTTGAGTTGTTTTATGTGGACATATATTTGTGCATCATGTGAATGCAGTGCCCGAGAAAGCCAGAAGGCGGCACTGGGCCCCCTGGGACCAGAGTTACATATAATTGTGAGTTAGTTTGGTGGAAGAGCAGCCAGTGCTGAGCCATCTCTCCAGCCCCATCCTTAAGTTGTTTTTTAAAATGTCAGCATATCAGAAATGTCAGAAAATGAACTTAGAGAACTCTTGAACTAAAAATAAATGCTAATAACAGATGTCAAGAATTATATGCCTCTTTGCTCAAGTTACCTATTTTTACCTTTTCTCGTTCCTGTTCTCTCTGTTGGAGTTTGCAGATGGAGTCTTTGGCTGCTTGCACTGAAATAAAACAGACAGTGGGGTTTCAATGGCAATTTAAGCCTTTACAGTCTGAGTCCCTCCACTCCTCCTTTTTTCTGATTTATGGGGCTGTTGTCTCACAGGCAAGGCTTGACAGCTACACATCCTCCAGAGCTTTCCGCTCCCTCTTCCCGCCTTTCCTGTCTTGTAGCTCACCCCGGATGTTGCTACAACATCCACCTCTCCTCAGCTTGAAAATACATAAGATCATTTCCATTCATTAAGAACCAAAATTCTAATAAACAGTGAGCACCCATAAATTCAAAACGCTCTCAAATCTAAAATTTTCAGAGTGCTGTTGTGATGGCACAAGTGGAAACCACACCTCATGTGGCGGGTCTCAGGAAAGACTCTGGTCATACAATATTACAAAACCACTCCCAGACTGATAGGAATCCCCGAGTTCCTCGAATCCTTGGGCAGTTGTGACTGGTTATGTGTCTTTTTGCTTGTCCACTGATTCCACACACACTGCAGAGCCTGCTAACATGCTAGGCTCTGCTCTTGCTGTGCACCCCGCCCCCAGCTCCTCATCTTACAAGTCCTGCCTTTGCAACCAAACATTGGTTCTGGCCACACCAACCTCTTCGCTCTTCTTCAACATACCAAGCATACTCCCACCACAGGGCTTCTGCACTGCTACTGTCCTAGAACATTTTTCTGTTAAGTTGGGAGCTTAGGCCCCAGCTCCTTGCATCTATCCTAGCCTCCTAACCCTGAGAGTTAGCACTCTGGACTCCAAATCCCAGCAGTTCAGGTCCTAATCCCGACCACTCCTAAGAGTATTTAAGTGAACTCCCAAAACACGTGGTCTCTTTTTCTTCCTACCAGTGGTTGCCTTCGCGGCCCCTGGAGGCCACCCGAGAGCGCAGAAACTCCCAATAAACCTGGATATTTCTTAATTTGGCTTGTTTTGATTTGGCTTGATTGGGAATTTGCATCGGCAGAGAGCTCACGTTAGGAAAATATTCTTAACATTTTTCTTCTCAATTTTCCTGCAAGTCTCTGGTGTCATTACTCATTTTACAAATGAGGATGGATATGTTCATTCATCAGAAAGCACAGTAAACATGCCTGATATTACATTTTATTAATAAGAATCATATAACAGGGCTGGGGAGATGGCTGCACAAATGTGAAGACCTAAGTTTGGTCTAAGTACTGGGCTCCTATGTCTCCAAGCCCAGTACTGAGGGCAGAGACAGTCGAGCCAAAATGCCAAGACCCAGGTTTAATGAGAGACCTGTAGGGCAGTCTGGTCTACAGAGTGAGTTCCAGAGCCTTAGCCACAGGAAAGGCCCTGGCTCCAAAGGACAAACAAGAACAAAAGAGCAGTTCTTCGCACAGCAGCATCAAGGGATGGCAGGCTGAGCACCTTACTCTCTCTGCTGCCCTCACACAAAGTGCTCCCTCCCTCCCTCCCTCCCTCCCTCCCTCCCTCTTTCTCCCTTTCCAATTATGAATGGTTTTTAGTTGTGAAATACCTTCAGCAGAAGCACAGCCCTACAGGGTTGCCTTCTTACAGCTGCTGAAGCTGGAAGCCATCTATCTAATTGTCTGCCTTCCTTCCCCTGCCCAGGCCTAATCAGATCAGGACACAAGCCCAGGCCAGGGCAGGGGCTGTGAAATTCTTTCAGAAATCTGTGAACCTCCACCTCCCCTCATGTTCAAAAGCTGCATCACCGGTGACTAGTAACAAGCTTTGCTAGATCACAGGCGACATCTTAGGACTGAGGATTAGCTTCCCAGGTTTTTTTTTTTTTTTCTTAACAAAAATATGAAAACAGAATGAGAGACGCTGATTAGATCCGCCTTCTTTCTGTGGCAGTGAGTATATCATCGTTCCTAAGTATGGTACTATCATTTCCTGTTTGTCTTTC
The DNA here is from genome assembly GCF_014885135.2 of Alexandromys fortis. Lineage (NCBI taxonomy): Eukaryota > Metazoa > Chordata > Mammalia > Rodentia > Cricetidae > Alexandromys > Alexandromys fortis. The sequence continues at coordinate 4,147,620 of NW_026067924.1, read as the reverse complement.
TTCCTTCCTGGCTCTATGAACAGAACTTAAAAATCTGATTTTCTGTATTCTTTGTATTTCTGGAACACTCTGAGTGCAATTTAAAAGAAAGGTTGTGGACCATGCCACTTTTGCTGTCCCCTATCACGGCCCCTCCCCCAGACTATACTTATATCATTCTCCCCTCCCCTTTCCTCCCTCCAAACCTCCCCCCCACACCCTTTGTTCTCTTCCAAATCCATAGCCTCTTTGTCCATTGTTATTACAGGCATCTATCTATAGCTATATAGATACATACATACATACATATTCCTAAATATAATCTACACAATCTGTATATGTATAATGTTAGTTCTATGTATGTTTTCAGGGCTGACCACTTAGTATTGGATAGTCAACTGGTGTGCTCTTCTCTGGAAAGGCTGTTTCTCCCACTCTCAGTGTTCCTTAGCTGCCCTTGTTCGTTGTGTACAGTTGAAGCCTTGTGGGCTGTTCCCCATCCACTTTGGCATGTCTACTGGTGGTGTCCATGTTCAGTTCATGTATAGGCAGTCATGCTGATGAGACATTACTGGTGCAGCTTCTACCATTGCTAGAAAACATAGTCTCACAGCAAACTCCCTGATCTCCTGGCTCTTACAGTCTTTCTGCCCCTTCTTCAATGTTTCCTGACCTTTCAGTTCAGAAGTGTTATGTAGATGTATCCAATGGGACTAGGCTCTACAGATCTGCAATGTGATTGGCTGTGATTTTCTGTGGTAGTCTCTATCTCTATTGTAAGAAGTTTCCTTGATGAGGCAGTGAAGACTACATTTACCTGTGGATCGCCACAGACTTTAAAAACTTCCTCCAGATGCATGACAAGCCTACAACTCTGTTCCTCTACAGAACTGTCTCCGTATCTGGAAAGAACATTCAGGCTCAGCACTTGATTCCCTGTCAAATTATTCACACTCCAGCCACTTAGAGACAAAACAGAAAAGGCCTTTGTTTTTTTTTAATTTCATTTTGTACATATGTGCAGGCATGTGAGCCCCGACAGGCCAAAGGACAACTTTGTAGCTGTTTCTCTCAGACTACTATGTGGGTTCCAGGGATTGAATTCAGGTTGTCAGCAAGCGTCTTTCCCCACTGAGCCATCTCAAGCTCAGAAAAGGCTTTTCTAAACTTATGCAATCAGTCTTTCTAAATCTAAATAAAATAACTGCGTGACTACTCTAAACATCCCCTTCCTTCATGGTCAGTAAGAACATGAGAAGGCCCATTTTGTAGGGGCTTCTCCTCATTTCATATCAGATTCTAGCTACACCCTTCAGTAGGAAGCACTCTCTTGGGCTAGCTGTGCCAGGAAGCTGTACTGACTTGTGAAAAATAACAGTAACTTACCAAGTGGCCCCACCTGAGATAGGGTCTCAAGTAGCCAAGGTCGCCCTCATTCCCACTATATAGCCAGGGATGACCTTGAATTCCTGATGCTCTTCCCTTAGCCTGCCTCCTGCTGCTGTGCTACAGGGCTGGCACACTTCCTACACAGGGTAAATACGTTCAATTTACAAAAGGTTACTGAAGGAGATTAATACCCTTAGGGAATTACTCTGCTGCACTTAGCTAGCGATGTCTTAATCTGTCTCATATAAAAGGGAAACAAGTTTTATCATTATGTCTATGTGTGAGCTTCAACACCATACAGCAGCAATATCTCAGACTAGCATTAGAACAGAGGATAGCTGTGCTCTCAGCCATTGATTTCAAATGGGTAATTAGAGATCAGCAAGAAGGTGCTAAACACTGATTGGGTGACCTACAATGGAGGAAGTCCTGAGCACAGGGATTTCTGTTTTAGTAGGGAGGATGGGGCAATGCACAGATAAGTATTTAGCATGTCAGGCGGTAACAGATGTATAGATTAAAATGTAAGGCAGAGAGTGTAGCAAAGCTAAAAGGAAGGGTATGGGAAATGTTAGGAAGGCCAAGAAAGTGCTTACAGTTGATGTCTGAGCAGAGACTTGTAGGAAACCTGAGGGAATGTTCTAGCGGGAGCAGCAAGTGCAAGGCCCTGTGGTGGGAGTGTGCTTGGCATATTAGAGAGAGTGAGGAGGTCAGTAAGGCCAGAACACAGTAAGGGAAAAAGAAAGTGGCAGGGTATGAAGGCAGGGGATCAATGCAGAAGCCTCCAGGCTATTAGAGAATTTCACTTTTACTCTACAGAAGGTGAGAAGACTTTGACACAGTAATGACCAAACCTGACACATCCTGTGGAGACCAGCCTACAGGGAGGAGAGAGAAGCAAACCTGACATATCCTGTGGAGACCAGCCTACAGGGAGGAGAGAGAAGCAAAGATGAATCTGGCTATATGAGTAGGGAGCCGGTAGGCTTCCTGTCCTTACTTGAAAACCTGCTGAAATTCATAAGCTTATTAAATAATTGATAAGCAGGACACAGACACTTGTGTCTTCAGAACAGGATGGCTATGATGTTCTTCCCTTAGGAGGTGCCTTCTTGTGCCTTTTTGTGGTTTCGGATGAGCACAGACAGAGCTTACCCAGCCCTAGGACACTCTGCCCAAGTGAGCAAGGTCTGCATCTGTAGGGTCTCAACCATGAATTCCAGGAGACAAAGATGGTTCTAAGGACAGGCACAGAAGTACACATCTACCACTCTTGATGCTCTACTTAGATGAGAAAATACTCCACGTGGAAGCTTGTTCTAATGATTTTACACAAGTGAAAAGAAGCATGGTAGCACGGGGTTAAAACACCAAGCTTTACAAAATAACTGCGAGGGGTGACAGCTGGACCCAGGTTAATTTTTAAAACTATCCAGTCTGCAGGTACAACATTATTTCCATTAGAGCCACGAGACTTAGCAAACTCAGTGTAAGAAAACCCCGATGCTGGAGTCCTTCTGCCGCAGATTCTCCCGTGGCTAGCAGAGAAGAGCTTCTCCCGTGGCTAGCAGAGAAGAGCTTCTCCCGTGGCTAGCAGAGAAGAGCTTCACCTGTGGCTAGCAGAGAAGAGCTTCAAGGCCACAGCCAAGTTTCTCACATTAACATTATGCCCCAGAATACCTCAGAGGCCAGATCCCTAATCACTAGGATATGATGCTTCCAGTCAAGGAAACCTACTTTTGGTTCAGATTCTAAATTACTGATAAAACTTTCTGACATCATTAGGAAGGACCGAGAGCAGAATAACTTCAGTCTAAAGAGAAAACCAGTCACACAACTGCCATTGTTTCTCACTGTGTCTTATTCAACAGTTTTAGAGTTCCCGTGTCAGAGTTCTTCTCAATTCCTATCTGAGCATTCCAACCAGGGATGGGGGAGGGCTCAGCTGGTAAAGCACACACAAGGATGAAGAACTGGTTGATCCTCAGTGCCCACATAGAAAAGCCAGGCACAGTGGGGTACACCTGTATTCTCAGCACTGGGGAGGCAGACACTAGACTAGTCAGCTAGTCTAGCTTACTCAGTAAGCCCCCAGTCCTAGTGAGAGACTCTCTCTTAAGAAGCAAGGAATGACACCTGAGTTGACCCCTGGCCTCCGTGTACACACGTGTGCAGAGGAACTCCTCCACCCGACTTGTAGCAAACTACCTAGAATGCTTGTTTGTTAGTTACGGGTGCAGCAGTGTGAACAAGCAGTTAGGGAGCAAGCAGTGTGAAAAGTCTAATGTCAAATTTTTTTTAAAGTTTTTTCTGCTATTTTACATGAAGAAATCAAACTTGGGATATTTTCAACTTCATAGTACACATGACCCTCATGAGACTGCACTGCTAACTGAGGGCTCTTTCCTGTCTCCCTCACAGGCTGGCTTCATCCCCTCCCTCACAGTTAGGTTGACTTTGTCCCCTTCCTCACAGGCTGGCTCCACCTGTGCTTCAATCATTCTCTCTCCATGGACAAGCTGCAAGTTCTTAGTGTAGACATCTAAGGAAATGCCTTGATGTTACTCTGCAAGCCTAATTTTAACATCAGACACCCGCTACAAGATTCTTTTATGTTGAAGTCTAATATTAAAAAAACACTAACAAATATTCTTTTGTCTGTTACCTCTTCTCTGTTTAATGCAGAAACTGATAAAATATAAACATTTATATAGGAGATTTTGTTTTGTTTTTCTGGCAAACAGCAAAAACTTCTCAAAGTCCATTTGAAAAGGAAACTCATTTCCTGGTCATCATATATTTTCTTGGAGAGAAAATTTTAAATTTTTAAAGATAAAAAGCATGAATTTTCTCCCATCCTAAAGAGCTCATCTTGTGAAATGATTGTACACACATCTTCCTTTGGATATTAATGACATCGTGACCACACTGGACTGTAGCGAGCTGCGTGGTGTCACACCTGATGGAGATGTATAATCAACTCCTGAGATGGCTAAGGCCTGACCTATGCTATGATCACGCAATGATTATCAGCTGCCTACATATGCGTGAACCTATGGGCAGTGCCCACCTGGCAATCCGGGATTGGCAGCCCATGCCTACTTAAGGGCTGGGAGAGGTTTGCCCGAGGAGAGAGAGGGGAGAGGAAAGAGAGAGGAAAGAAAGAGAGAAAGTGAATAAGGTCTTGGAATAAACTGCAGTGAGAAGAGCTCCGGTGGTCGCATCATTCCTTGCGGGTCGAGGGTGGCCATGACACTGGACAACACTGTCTGTGGCTGGGCTGTCCTCTGGTGAGGCCCAGTCAGGAACACTCTCCTCCCCTCCGCAACAACACTCAGGAGAATATGCCTGGGCATGGGGGCATCTGAGATCAAGGCTGCAGGAGCAGCTGGACTTACGTTTCTGCAGGGTCTCCTCCAGACCATCCTGCATTGTCTCTCTGCATTTGGGAAGCATGCGCTCATTTGTTTCCTCGATCATATTCTTCAAGTTCTCAAGAACTCGCAATTCGCGAAGGCCACGCTTTTCCTATTAAGAAAGAGTAAATGAGTACCGCAGATCTCTGCAGTCTTCCTGTAGCTCCACCCCGGATGAGCTTGTGTTACTAGTGCATTATTACTATGGAACACACATGCCGCCTTTTAATTCTCTGGCAGAAGAGGTGGAAACCTGGAGGCATTTTTATTATAAAAGACTCTGAAAGCTGCAGTAGGGGTGATGTTTTCATAGTAGTGTTCAGAAACGGGGGTGGAGGGGGATGTTAGAGAAGCAACCAAAGAGCTACATGGCCACATATTTCAGTAGAAGAGCCCTGCTCTGGCTTAAATATTCATTTCATCATACTTATTGTCATATCGCTTCTGTTATGATGTGCTACATATTTTATTATTGCCTTTTTTCTCTTCAAAATAGCAGCAGCAGTCAAAGTAATGATATACAGACATTTTACCACACAGAAAAATGAGCAGTGAAGGCCGGCTGTTCTTAGTCGGCCTGTGCTGGCCTTCAAGGCTGGCAACCTGCCTAGGAAACAGGTCTCTGCACTGGGATGTGCAAGTGGGCTCCAGTGAGCCTAAAGTGCTTGTACTGAGAATGTGGTTAATGCCGGATCTGCTTCCTCAGGTATGTGTCCTCTTGGCCCATGCCTCAGCAGGTGTCTGTGCAACCAGCCAGACAACACTGGGCTTCTCCACCCAGCGGCTTTGGATCACTTATAATTTGCAAGTGTTGCCACTCTCCTGGAGCATTCCTGGAGTGAGGACTTTTGGAAGCTTCTGTCTGGTTTCTCTCAAATCATTTCCCAGGCATCTCCCTTGCTTCTGCTGTGACAGCACAGCCTCACACACACCCCATGCCAGGTCCTGGGAGTCTCAATCACTGAACCTGGGGTGGTCTCAGCATTCCACTGGGGAAAGTTGAACCACCTTCCCCATCTGACTTGAGTGTGGGCTAGACTGAGTGACGTGCTTCCAAAGAACAGCACAGGGAAACGAAGCACTTCACTCCACAGTGGAGGAAGCTGCAAGAGCTCCCTCAGCCAAGCAAGGCAGGTTCATGCACAGTGAAAGCCCTCTAATGGCGGCAGCGGGATGTGAGGTCATGCAAGGCTACTTCTCTTTGCGCAAGCCCAGTCTAATCATGAAAAAAAAAAAGGGACAATCGCAGGGGGGGAGGCATGCTACAGAACCCTGGCCAGTACTTTAGACCCATGGTGGTCAGGGGAGAAAATGGAAGACCGAGCAACTGTCACAAAGTAAAGAAGATGAAGGGACAATAAACTCTGGATTTTATTAATAGCAATTTGTCAGTGTTGTTTCTCAGTTTTTACAAATGTGGTAAAATAAGACACTGGAATGAAAAAATGGGCTAGGGATACATGTGAACACTGTAGTATCTCTGAAAATGTTCTGTAGAGCTAAAATTAAAATAAAACAAAACGTTAAATAACAAATTAGTTACACTGCTGAGGCTTTTATTGGGTTCTGAGCGAGCTTATGCAGCAGCTGTGGCTGCTTTCTTATATTTTACACATTGTTCTATGACGAAAAACTTACAACTCATACAAAAGTTGAGAGAGAAGGACATAACGCCCCCCACCATCGCCAAGCCCTAGCAATGCTCAACTCAGACTGACTCATTTCCTCTCTAAAGCTCCATGCACCACACCTCCCCCAGGGCACTGGGAAGCATACTCTAGATAGTATACCATTTTACTGTAAACATTTCAACATATGCCTTTCCTTAGAATAAAAGATACAGAGCTAGAGAGATGGCTAAGGGCACTGACTGCTGTTCCAGAGGACTGAGGTTCAGTTTTCAGCAATCACAAGGAGGTTCACAAACATCTCTAATTCCAGTTCCAGGGGATGCAACATCCTCTTCTGATATCTGTGGGTACCTACCATGCACATGGTGCACATACATAAATGTAGGTGCACACAAATAAAGATAATCTTAAAAGTTAAAGGCTACAATAAAAGTCTCACACACACAAAGGCAGCAACTCTAATATCACTAAATAGTGGTGTTTTCACAGTCCCTTGTTCTATAAATGCTCTTTTCATCCAAGCTTATGCGAACCAAAATATAAATAAGAGTCACATGCTGCAGATGGTTAATATGTTTTCAATCTACAGCTTTCTCCTCTATCACATTTTCCTTGGCATTCACTAGAAACAGCGAGTCATCTGTTCTGCAGTTTCCCACAGACTGTTCTAATGAATGACTCTCCATGGTGTAATTTAGCATCCTCTGCTGTCTGTTCCCTTTCCTGTAAGTCAGCAGTTAGAAGTACGTGAGCAATCAGATTCAGGGGTTGTCTGATTATTTGCATGAAGTTTTCAAAGGCGGATGTCCACTCTTGCAACAGGATGGAGGTGGCATGACATCTTCATTTACTAACAGGGATACTGAAAGACTGCTTTTTGTCAGTAATTTGAGTATTCTGGGCAACAGTCATATAAGCAAAGCAAAGCAAAACAAAACAAAAAAACCCTACAACTTCCTTCCCTTATTTGTTAATTTAAAAAGTAATAAGTTGGACTGGGCATGGCAGCACATGCCTGTGATCACAGCATTTGGGAGGCAGAGGCAGGAGGATTCTGTTCAAAGACATCCTCAGCTGCAGTTCTAAGCCAGCCTGTGCTCAGAGGGACACTATCTCAGGGGTATTGGGAGCAGCAACAGTGGTAAGTCATTTCCCTTGCATTTAAGGACAATCAGAAGGAGACTTTGTTTACATGCATCCCAAAGGTTTAACCCACAGCTTCTCAGTCATTGCACACTCAGTTGGTACCCGGGCTTTCCAAACTTGAGTAGCGTAGTGCTCTAGCTTTGTTCCAGCCAGCTGTGGTGGCTTCAGTGAGCTTTGGCTTTCCTGATCGGGCTCTTTGCTTTGATACGACCTCATGTCCTCATTCAACTGGTACTTCTCTCTAAGACTGCTGGCATTGAGACAAAATTGGGAGGGGGAAGGCTGCTCACAGCCATGGGGTGGGCTACCACGTCTAACACAGAGGAGACAAGTTCGCTTTTTGAGACAGGGTTTACCTCTGTAGCCTAAGCTAGCCCGAAACTCAGTATGTATTACAGGTTGGACCCGAACTCTGGATTCTCTTGTTTCTGCCTCCCAAATGCTGGGTTTATAGCTATAGGCTACCATGACTGACTGGCCTAGGAAATTACCCAATTTTTATATAAAGAAAAGTTACATCTTGAGGTCATACTGACCAAATTCAAATTACTTTCATATATTCTGTTTCTTTCCAGTTTCTAAAATACCAACATACTCAGTTCCCTTTTGATTTAAATTAAAACACCAACATGATTACTAAAGACTAAGATGTTTTTAAAAGGAGTTTTTTTTGTTCTGAAGGTGTATTATTCTATAAATGTACAGTCAAATCACTGTTTGTCTAAGATAAGACCTTACTATGTAGCCCAGGTTGGCCTGGACTTCATAACCTTCCGGCTTCGCTTCCTGAGTGTGGGGACTACAGACATGCATCTCTATAGCTGCCAAATCACTGTGCTCAGGGTTACCTGTAAGAATGTCCAAGTAACACTGTCACCACTCAGAACTACACAGGAGCTTCTTTATATGTAACCTGGCTTTAGGGACTGACCTTTGACAGTATTTTAAAATATACAAAATATTTACATGGCTTCAAAATTATATGTACCCTTTTTTATACTTTCGTGTTAGATATTTAATGTATCTAACCACTGGTTTAAGTATAAGAATACATATACCTGGATGCACAGGTATGTCTAGACAGTGTGTTTATCACACACACACACACACACGAGTATATACACATACTTTTAAATTCATTTTAAAACAGAATAGGATACAGAGATGTTTCTTTTATCATCGTGAGTAAGACCCAGTGAAGGGCTAGAGAAGCGGCTCAGTGGTTAAGACTACTTGCTGTTCTTCCAAGAGAATCCAAGTTCAATTGCTAGCGCCCATATTGGGTAGCTCAAACCCCTGTAATTCCAGCTCCAGGGCACTGGATGCTCTCTTCCGGCCTCTGCAGGAACGGTACTCATTTATTCAAACACATATAAACTCATAATTAAAAATAAAATCTTTACCAAGACTCAAAAGCAGACATGTAATATATACCTTTCTCTACGTCTACTTGTTCCCCTTTCCAGTACTTTCTGAATGACTCAGACGCTTTCAAATTATGTTGGGGTTAACTCCTGTTAAATCCACAGAAGACTGAAAATCTAAGTAAAAGTGTATATAATCCCTCTAACTCATCAAACATCTTATCTTAGCAACACAATGCACTGCAGTTTAGGTTGTCTCCTCAAACAATCTTGCAGTTGATCACAAGCTATTCCTTCTTCTGCTACCCACAGGTAAGAAAGAACTGGACCTCAGATCACTGGACAGAAAAGATTCAATTCAAACTATTCCTAAGATGGTTAGTACTGAATGTACACCATTTCCACAGCTTTTCAAAAGCAAACAACCCTGAGCTGGAAACTATGTATTTTTAAAATGTATGTATATCTGCAAATATACACACACGTGTACCTAGCTGTAGAGGACAGAGAATGAATGTATTGGATCTGCTGGAGCTGGAGTTATGGATAAGCTTGTGAGCCACCCGATGTGGGAACTGAATTCAGGTCCTGTGGAGGAGCAATAGATGCTGTTAACCACTGAGTGACCTCTCCATCCCAAGAAACAATATTTTAAAGTTGGCAATTTGGTTCTCATGGCTGATAAGGGTACTGCTTTTTCTAATACCCCTGTGAAGGACTTATCATTAGGGCTTGTTTCTTACCCCAAGACACATCGGTGGTAGTGACAATCTTGTTTTTTCCCCGTAGTCTTTCCTTTTTCCTCAGGATGGAATTTGAAATTGTGCCCTCTTATTTTCAGTTACAACTTAAGAGACAATGGCTGAGGGATGACAGGTCTTCCGCAGCTCCTTCCAAATTCTCATATGGTCAGTCTCTGTCCCAGCATAGGCATTATACATTGTTCTCTCCACATCACTTCCCCCTCTGTTTTGTTTGTTTGTTTGAGACAGAATCTTCTGTAGCCCAGGCTTCAAATTCCCTGTGTAGTTGAAGCTGGACTTAAACCCTGACTCTTCTGATTCCGCCTCCCAGTGCTGAGATCACAGGCCCGCACTACTACACCCAGTTATATTGCTTAGCATAATTCTATGATTAAACGTGTAAAATTAAATTGTGGAAAGCCAGAGCTACACAGAGAAACCCTGTCTCTAAAAACAAAATGAAACAAAAAAGGTAATAATTATAGTCAGGTGTGTTGGTGCATGCCTTTAAGCCCAGCAATTGGGAGGCAGAGAGAGGCAGAGCTCTAAGTCTACAAAGAGGCCAGCCTGGTCTACAAAGAGAGTTCCGGGAAAGCAAGGGCTACACAGAAAAACTCTGCCTCAAAAAAAACAAAACAAAATAATAAGAAAAAAATTTTTTAGGCATAAACGTTTATTAAAGGAGAGAGGGAGGGAGAGAGGGGAGGGAGGGAGAGAGGGGAGGGAGGGAGAGAGGAAGACAGCCAAAATAATAAAAATTTAAAAATTACATTTTCACTTATTTACAAACACATGCCATGGTATGTGGAGGCATTCAGGGGTGGGTGTGTGTGTGTGTGTGTGTGTGTGTGTGTGTAGGGATCAAATTCAGACTTGGCAGCAAGCACGTCTACCCACTAAGACATCTTTGGCCCACTTAGCATACTTCAATGTTTACCAACTTCTGAGGAAATGCTCACGTGAACATCTCGGAGCCCCGCCCAACCCTACTAGTGCATCTGTCATTTCCTCAGCTAGGGTGCAGACAGCTAGATACAAAGCCCACTGACATTATACCTTTGTTTTCTAGCATAACACAGACAAACCTGCTAACAGGTCCCTTTACAAAGGGCCTATTCATTTAGCCTGGATGCCCAGAGGAGATTTTTTCCCCCCATAAAGTACAAGTTTTTTTTTTCCCCCTTCTTTTAGAAATGGTCTCAAGCATCAGCTACTCTGAATTACACTTCCCGGAAAGTAGTTCATACTTCAACAAGACTCCAATAGCAATTTAAGGAGTTTTTTTTTTTTTTTTTTTTTTTTGATTTCTGTTTTGTGTTTCTTTGGTGATCTTTTCTTGGGCTTGTTGTCAGTCTTGGGTCTTCTGTACTTATCATCAGTATGCATTCCTTCCTTTCGAGCCCCTCTGTTAACATCAAATCTTTCCAATCTACTTTAGGACGACACAGTTTGTCCATTCCCCCCTGGGCTCTTTGCTTAATTCTCACTTCAAAAATAATTTAAAAATTTCATTCTCCCTAGCCAGGATGATGAAGCACACCTTTAATCCCAGGCCTCAGAAGGCAGAGGAAGGTGATCTCAAAGTGCAAGGCCAAAGAGGTCTACAGAGTAGAAAGGTGGAGCTCAACTGAGAAACTCTGACTTGAAAAATACAAGACAAGACAAAAGAGAGAGAGAGACCAAACAAAAAACAAAATTTCATTTTCCCAGATTCTTTCCCCTTACTTTTTTACTGTTTCATTTTATCCAATCACTGGGACAGGTTTTCTGATTCCAACTTTACCTTTTTCTACATCTTTCTTCTGTCCCTTAACCTTGCGTTCAAACAGCTGTGATCTTTACTCCTCCCAGCATCACTTTGCTTCCATAAGGACATTTGCATGATCTGCACCCTCCAATCCAGCTCTGTTCAAAGTAGATGGAAATTGTTTTCCTCTATTGTTGTGAAGAACGAATGGGAACAACTTCTGACTTCAGGCAGAGAACCCCCTATGTTCCAGTCTTCAGCTCCTCTAGCTTCTCCACAGTGTGGCCACTGTGGAGTGGCCTCCAGGGTACTCACTCTGAGTCTCCCTCCTCACTCTGAGGTGGAGCCTTTGGTTCCATCTGCTAGGCTCTGCTGTTCTCCAAATGGCCCATCAAGGTTTCCAAAGAGGCCTGATGGGAATTTTGAGGGGCTCGGAGGGTCTGTAGCATTCAGGGCCTTTCCAATCCCTCTGCCCACCCCCTTCCTCTGGCATTTCTGGTGTCATGAATGCCTTCTTAGAATATCTACTGCTGTGAAGAGACACCGTGATCACAGCAACTTTTATAAAGGAAGACATTTAATTGGGGAGGCTTACAGTTTCAGAGGTTTAGTCCATTATCAGCATGACAGGACATAGTGGGACGCAGGAAGACATGGTGCTGGAGGAGCTGAGAGTTTTACATCTTGATCCACAGGAAACAGGAAGTGAACCATGTCCACACTGAACATAGCTTGAGCAAGAAGACCTGAAAGCTTCCCCACCCCCCAGTGACACATTTCTGCCAACAAGGCCACTCCTACTCCAATAAAGCCACACTTCCTAATAGTCCACTCCCTTTGGGGGCCATTTTCTTTCAAAACACCACAGAAACTTTTATGCTATGGATGACTTGGCCATTTGCTATTCTGGAGCCATTTTGCCTTGGCTTTATTATTGCTGTTGCTTGTATTTGCTGACCAAGTTTTGAGTTTTGCTGCATGTTCTCATTCCCACGAATAAATAACATAAGCTTCTGACTTCTAAGACAAGACTGGAGGAAGAATAAACTGGCATTTAAAAACTATGCTATTAATGCTGCTGTTTCCAGATGGCATTGAAACCGGGAAGAATCAAGTTTAGGGGAAACACTTCAGTTCTCATATAAATTAACTCCTCTTTCATCAGTCAGAGGACTAGTCTCTCAATGCAGAAACAAAGGTAAAGAAAGAGAGCAGAGCCCTGTAGCTCTAGGCAGGGGACAGGCTCTTCCCAGTCTATGGGAAATTTGAGGGTAATAGGATCCCCTTGAGATACAGTCAAACAAATGATTGTTAATCACTCTCTGTAGCAAATTAATTGTTGTTATTTTTCTATTTTTTTTCTGGGTTGGCTTTCCTTCCCTCCCTTCCTCCCTCCTTTGCTTTTTTGTTTCTTGAGACAGCGTCTCACAGAATCCAGGCTGGTCACAAACTCACTATGAAGCTGTTGCTGACTTTAAACTCCTGGCCCTTCTGCCTCTATCTCAAAGGGCTGGAATTATAAACAGCAACCACCACACCCGGCATTGTTATTACTGCTGCTGCTGTGAGAAATGGCCTCATGGAGTCTAAGACAGCTTTGAATTTGTTTTGTAGCTGAGAATGGCCTTAAACATGTGATCCTTCTGCCGCAGCCTCCTGAGTGCTGAATTATACAGGTTTTTGCTGTCCTGGGGACCAAGTCCAGGCTAGGCAAGCAGTCTACCAACTGAAGTACAGCCCTAGCTCTATTAAGGGAATTGGTAGTCGTACCTCTCAGCCCACTAATGACAAGGATATGCCTAAATAATGACGAGGCCCATGGAAGTGGCTTGCCTTTTACACAGGTCTTGTAAATAGTCTCTTCACTGAGCTCTCACATCTGATATGCACTTGCTTTTAAACTGATGTATTTGATGTGGACCACTATGGAAATACATAAGGAAAAAGCTAGAGTAACGTGTGTGCTCAAAGTTGCATTTTATTTCCAGGGTAAAAACTCTTGGAACAAAGCCTAGCACCAATAAAATGACAGGTAATCTTCCATAAAACTACATACATTAATTCCTTAATTCCTTGAGTTGATTAATAGCAAGTACTGATGTAGCATGCTTACAACAGTGCCTAGCAACAAGTAACTACAGTGTTTATACCAGAGATGTAACTTGATGGCCCTAGAGGAACAAGGCCAACAACTGTAAATTAACTCCTTTCACTCACAACACCAGTGGGCCCCGCATGGCTCAAGACTGAGACGTTATGAAAATCTAGTTGGTGCTGTCTTTAAGGAGATTTTTCTTGACCAGTTTATCTTTCATTTTTGAATAAATTTATTTATTCATTCCATACTGGCCTTGAACTCATAACAATCACCCCGTCTTTCTTCCAAATTCTGGGATTAGGGAGCATACCACCGTGGCCACTAACCCATCAACATGATTCCTTTCAATTCCTGTATTACAGCATTTCTGTCACACTTTGACGGCCTCTTTATTTTTCCAATTCTTTGCCCGCCCTTAACATCTATTTTTCCTTCTGTGCCCCAGTGTCACCCTTCTGTGGCACTCTCCTGTCGAGCCCTGCAGGGCACTGTCCCTGGAGTCCTGTCTTCTCTCAGGGACTCCGCCTGTCTGTAACTGCAGCACGACAGCTCTGAACCTCCAGGAATTCCTTCTTGTAAACACTCTTGAGTCTGCAGCTGGATGCTTCCTGGCTGTAAGGATTGTTTCTCACTCGGTTTCACTGGGCAGAAGAAACGTGTGCATCACTGTCTGCCATGCCAACAACACTCCAACTGCATCTGAGGTAGTTACATGGCCCTGACAGAGGCTGACAGCCGCTTCCTGCCTGCCCTCTTTTACCACACAACGTGCAGACACAATGACTCAGGATCCAAAGCCACTTTTAAGTGTAAGGGCAATGTGCCAAGGAGACAGAGGCTGGAAGAAGCTGACATCATAGAGCCACCATGCCAGCCCTGGAGTTTCCAAATCTGTCTCAGGACTAGGCAAGAAAAATAAGCCCTTGTTGAGGCGTTTTCCACATATCTGTTCCTAGTAACTAAACACATTGCTACTAATGTGATTGTTTACTAACGCACTGAAGGCAGAAGGTATGCCAAGCCCTTTCTAGTAATATGCATAGGATTATCCGCTCTGCAAGCCCCTCCTGAAACTCTTTCTCTAACATCTCTCTCTTCTCTATGAGAAAGGCCATGATGTCTCATCAACAGCTAGCAACACAGTGACTTAGAGGACAAAGCCTCTCCCCAGGAAACCGCCACGCTGCCCCTCACTGCAGGGCTGGAGTGGTAGTGCACCCTAACACAGGCTGCTCGCCTTCCCAAGCTCTGCCCATTGTGTTCACTGGAATTCAGGGGGAAGCTATGAAGTCGGGAGAAAGGCTGTCAACTGTTCTTACACACAAAAGAAAACAGAGCTTGTCAAAGTCTACCAGTACTTGAGGAATTTTGAGAAATGCTGCCACCATGTGGCACTTATTTCCTCTTTTGCAGAGAAAATTTTACAAGATGCAAAGAGGCTCATGAGAGATGGGACCCTGGGAGACGACAGCTGCTTCTCAGCATGCTGATTACCGTCTGTGCACATGCTCTAAGTGGTGCTGGACTCTCAAGTCTCTGGACTGTTTGCAGCCTTATTTTTTTTTTAAATTTACTTTTACTTCGTATGTATAAGTGTTTGCCTATATGTTGTCAGTATGTGTATCACATGTGTGTCTGGTAGAGTACTGGGACCCCTAGAACTAGAGTTAGAGACACCTGTGGGTCACCCTGTGGGTGCTGGAACCTGAACCTGGGTCCTCTGCAAGAGCACTTAGAGCTTTCAACAGCCAAGTGGTCCCCCAGCCCCAGCCTTTTCCTTCTAATGCGGAACAGCAGACACAGAGAGGAAGAGATCCTGATCCTGACACTCCAGAGCGTCTGTGCTATACTGAGCCCTTGGAAGCACAACATGGGAGGCCATCGTGGGAAAGGAACAGATGGAGAAAAAGAGCAGACCAAACAAGGCCAAGACTCCATTCCTGGGTCCTTTAAAGAACACTGAGTGAGAAGTTCCTCAAAACAAGACTTATTTCCAGGAGGGTGGGTCACTATGTGTCTGAGTCTGTTTTATTTATCACACCATTTTATTTCCTGACATGTGACTTACACAAATGCTCAACATATTTTGTTTAACCCTCTCTATATGGTCACATCTATCATGGCCAATGTGAAAAACTTGCTAGAATTTTCCTTTTTCAAAATATTTTACATTTTCTTTTTTCATGTGTATGTATGTGTGTGTGTGTGTTCATGTGTGTGCACACAAACATGGAGAAGTCAGAGAACAACTTACAGGAAGCACTTCTCTCTTTTACCACGTGGGTTCTGGGGATTGAACTCAAGTTCTTAGGTTTGGCAGCAGGTGACTTGACCTGTAGAGCCATCTTACCAGGTCCTGGTAAACATGTTTTTAAGAGAATACTGATATAATCCGGTTGGGATGGCACATGTCTTTAAACTCAGCATTCATGAGCAGAGGCAAGAGGATCTCTATGAGTTCCAGGCCAGCGTGGCCTATGTAGTGGGTTGTACAGAGAGTCTTCAAAAAACAAAACACAACAAAAACAACAACAAAAACAGGAGAGAGGAGAAGATGGGGAAACAGAAGAAGAGGCAGTGGGAAAGGGGGATGGAGAAAAGTGGGGAGAATCGGTCTAGATAATCCCTATTTATCTAGAGTTATAACAACTGAACCTAGAGGCTGGGTGATGGCTCAGCTGTTAAGAGCCCTCATTGCTACTGCAAAGAACTCAAGTTCTTGACTCAGCACCCATATGGCTGTTCACGACCATCCCTAACTCCAGTTCTAGGGGACTTAGTACCCTCTTCTGACCTCTGCAGCACCAGGCATGCACAAGGGGCATATACATATACACCACACATCACCAAGGCCACAAAGCTGAAGACAGATGCTAACTCTAAATCGAAGGGAAGTTTGATGGTGCTAAGGATCCTGTTAAGGTTGCCTGGGAAAAGGTAGACGAGGAAGATTAATAGGACAGAGAAGGTGCATTTTAAACACACACAACAACAAGCATTTCTTGGTCTACTTAGAGTAGAGAACCAACTATTTGAGGTATGTCTATACCCTTGTTAGGTTTTATTACAAAATTATCATGATCATATTGTCTTTCAGAGTGTCAGTGGATTATACAAGTGTCCAGAGCATCCTAAAACTATCCAAGTTATACACATCTCCAAACATTTGTATTTTCCTCTTATATTTTGTTTTAAGTTATGTGCGTGTTTGTATCTGTGCATATCAATGCAGTGCCTGAGGAGGATCCTTTGGAGCTGACATGGGTGCTAGGAACTGGAACCAAATCCTCTCCAAGAACAGCAAGTGTTCTTAACTGCTGAGCCATCTCTCCAGCCCATCCAAATATTCTTAAAATGGAAAGGCATTTAGGGTTCCCCTCTGTCTGCACTTTGGTTGGTGCAACAAGGCATTTGAAGATGTCCCTGGCATTTCTGTAAGGTGGCATTAACTACGTGGTTATAGGATAGAAATCCTGAGCTGCACATATCTTAGTTTGTAAAGAGAACAAGACACCAAGCAAACTGCTGATGCTCCTTGCTTGTGGTGGAGGTTGTGGTGGAGATGCCTTCTGCCGTAGCCCATAGAATGTACAGTCAGGCTGGATGTGCTGCTGCTGCAGTGGGCATCCTTTTAGCTTCAGGATGTCTTGTTGTATACAGTGACAAAATATTCAGCTGACATTAATTATGGAGAAAGGGAAGGAGTTGGTGAGTCAGCATAGGAAGTGTTTGGATTTTTCTTTTAGTTAAGTGTGGTAGATTTTAAACTTTTTAAACAAACTGTACAATTTGTCATTGTCAGCAAAGTGAACAACCACTGCAGCAATGAATATTTAAGCACATTCTGGCCTCAAAGATGGTTTGTAACACTGTTGTTTTTGTAGGCTTAGAACGTTTTTTGAAGTTAAACAAACAGTATCACATTTTTAAAAAGGATAACTAAGGCCAGGCATGGTGGTGCCTGCCTTTAATCCTAGCACTCAGGAGGCAGAGGCAGGAAGATTTCTGGGAGTTCAAGGCCAGCCTGATCTACACAGTGAGTTCAGTCAGGGCTTAAGGATAGTTATATCCTCATCCCATATGGGATAGTTAATATTTTTAAACATCTTCATGTAATATCGAGGTATCATAGCAAGTTTGTAGGGATTGGTAATGGTTTTTACATGACAAGTAATAACATCCTTTGAGTGGTTTTCTGTGTCCTACATTGTTCTTATCCACATAAAATAAATAAGTTGAAAACTGCTAACTATTCCAGGGATTATTGTTTGAGTATTAAATGTCTCCTACATGCTCATGTGTCTCAACTCTTGGGCTGGCAGAATGTTTTAAGTTGTGAACCTACAGAAGGTAGGCTGTCACTGAGGAAGTTCTTCACTGAGGCTGCCCCTGGAGGCTTACAGCTGGACCCTGCCAGTTTCCTGTCCTGTCTGTGCTTCTAGCTCCTCCTGGGCATGGAGAGTCCTACCTTCTCAACCTGTTCTAATGCCTCCCCCTCCAGGCTGAGAAGCATTTCCTTAAACTGTAAACCAAATAAACTTTCCTCTCTCTGTTGTTTCTGTTGGGTGTTTGGTCAAAGTGGTGAGAGACAGGCCTGAGATACAATCACCTCGACACATGTCTTTAAACTTCAAAACCTTGTGGAGTATAAGGAGCTTTGAGTTACAGGACCTACTGGGCCAAAAAATGTTTGGCTGGTGCTAGAGCTCTATCTGGAGGGCTAAGCACATAGACTTGATGCGCTTTTATGGGTTTCTTGGGAGATTTTGTTTTTGACAGGTTCAGACATTCTCATCTGAAGATAGAACTTCAACTTACATAGAATCGCAATCTAACAGCAGCTTGTGAGATTACTTCTCAATGCTTGGGCAGATGTAGAATAACATGAAACATGATTGCACATTCTCCCACGCAAAGTGAAGAGAGACAGGTGGGGGGGGCAGGTCACGGGAGGATGCTTGAATGCCATCCTGCAGCTGGCAAACGATGTTAAAAAGTGCAATGTTGTTGGATTGCTCGGAGAAACAGAGCAAAACTGTATCCGACTGGATATTAGACAGGCACAGCTGTCAGAAGCAATGGGAATTCCTAGATGAAGTCACGTGTAGAAGGTCTGGTCACTGATGTGGGTATGAACAGAAAGGAAGAGGCAAGCAGAGTTCTCATGTTTCAGTTTGACGGTTTCTGTTCCAACCAAGGAAAAAATGCATAAATGCGTCTGGAAATTCAGACCCATCAATCCCTAAGAGTTCTTCTTTTTCACATTATCTAACTTCATAGGGAAAACACTTACAATTGACAAACATTAAATAGTCTAAAGTAGGTACCAGAATGTGGCCCCTGTCTCTTGTTGTCTGTTCTTGCATTTGACAAGTGCTTTTATCTTTTCAGAATTTTTACTACATATATTTTAATAAGACATAAAATAAAATAAAGTCAGGTTTTGAACCTAAGAAATTACCCTTCGCTTAGCAGGTCATTAACATTAGTGCAAAGCTTTTCAACAAAGTAAGCTAGATACTTACTTCAAATTCTTTTACGAAATATCGGATTTCCCCTTGGGTAACTGGTCTGTGATCCAGAAGCCTTGAATGAATCTCTCCAAGATCTAGAAAGGTAAGACAGAATGGAGAATTAATTCACATTGACCTGTACAGCCCCTGGCCTATTTTCCTCTTCCCTTTGTCTACAACAGGTGAAGACAGGTTAAAATCCAGTCCAGACCATGGATCAGGAGGGAATCCCATCCACTTCCAGTGTGTTAACTGGTAGAACTACTTTTGGGAGCCACTTGACAATAGCTAACAGATCTAAAGACATATATCCTTAGCAATTCCATACTGAGATATAGCACCTAGAAAAAAAAACATACCAACGAACATGAACATGACAGCTGTACATGTTTACATAGCCATGTGTACTACCATAAGAATAATTAAAAGGAAAACACTCTGAATAGTCACACAATGGAATATTGTGAACAGGGAATAAAAATGTATATGCCATACTGGCACCCATTAACATGGATAAATCTCACAAATATAATATTTAACAAAAGTAAGCTTCAGAAGAACTAAATCCATTTACATAAGCTTTAAAGATATGCAAAATACTTCCCCTGGGACACACCAAATATAAGATAGAGGCTGACATCAGGGAGAAGAGGGTAATCAAAGTTAGAGTGAGGTGCATGGTAGGTCTTTTTAAGATTTTCTTTTAAATACAATTTTTTTCTCATTTTATATAGCTATCCCTGGTCCCACTCCCTCCCCCTCCTCCAGTCCCAACCTTCCCCCTCCACCAGCCCCCACTCACTCTTCAGAAAGGATAAGGCTTCCCTTGAGGAGTCAACAAAGTCTGACACTTCACTTCCAGGCAGGACCAAAGCCTCCCCCCCCCCCGCCCCCCATATCTAGACTGAGCAAGGTATCCCTTCAAACAGAATGTGCTCCTGGATGCCAGTTCAAGCATTAGGGATAAATCCTGATCCCACTGCCAGAGGCCCCACAGACTGTCCAAGAGGAAGATGAGGCTTTTTAAGTACTGAGGATTGAACTTGGGGCTTTGCACATTTTCTGCGAGTGCTCTACCGTGGAGCTATGTCCTTAGTTCAGCCAGCAGGCCTGTTAGTGATTTATCTGTGAAGGTGGGTGGTGAGGCTGGCTTTAAGTATCTTTACCTTACACTAGATAAGAAAAAGTCATAGCTATGAAAGGAAAATTCTGACTTTTAAATGTTTGGGTAAGCTGGTCTACTCATTCTTCTTAGCAACAACTAGTTTAAGACATGCACTTCAAAATGCCCAGAGAAATTAAATGCCCAAATAAAAATATGTATGTTCTATTTTCATGAGCTGGTAATAGCTTCCCTATATTTTTATAAGAGAATCAGATTTCAACTGTATGTTTTATAAGTTTTATTAGGATGTATCTAAGTAGAAAAATATAAACAGAAGCACAATTTTTGTTTAAATATCTCAGTAGGTTATTATCCACACAATTTCTGTGAGTAGCTATTTGAAGTTTTCTTCAATGAAGGAAGTTCTATAGTTAGAAAGTCTAAGAAACATGATAAGCAACAGAGTACGTAGAGTTCTTTATTAGGATCTCGGAGTCACTGGACTACTAAGAGTTGTAATTGCCTGAGTGAGATCAAGAGAATGTAGGAGCTTATAGACTTTGTTCAGAGAATACCCTCTCAAGAGAGAGCATCTATTTGCAGCTCAAGAATACAAGAGTCTTTGGCCAACAGGATACAGACAGTTCGTTTGGCTCCAGAAAGTCCATGTAAGGTTCTCCATTCTGAACCACCTGCAGTTTTCTAAACACACCCTGCTTCCTCGGGCATCCTGATGCGGCTCCTACAGTTGCTAGGGCCTGGAACCCTATATCCCAACTACCCATCTCACATAATGCCAATTTTCCTCTACAACTGCCAAGCCCTCATCCTTCATGCTGTCCTTCACGCTAACCAGCTTGCTTCTAGACTTCAGAGACAGCCTGCACGCTGTGTTCCTAAAGCACCAGAGACATCTACCTAGAGCATACCACGTACCACGAAGTCCCTAAATCACCTCTTCCCCAGTGAGTATCTCACAGAGCAAGCTGTCTGTGCTGGTCTCACAGCACACATGAGCTACTGTCTCTTTCCACATGACTGAGAAGCAGGTAAGGCTTGCTGGCTTGGAGACATCTGCTTCTGCAGTCTGATATAGTAGGAGCGCACTTTAACTCTGCAGAAAAGTAAATTAACGGTCGCTTCTAAAACCTCAACTGTGGAAAACTATGGGTAGGGGGGCATATCATGAAGTATACATTACCACAGTCACTAGTTGGTTATAATGCTACCTAGTGCCGCTATAACAAAACAAGTCCATTATAATAATTCAGTTTGTAAGCATCCTAAATATTAAATATAAATTCTTCTAGCTTAATCATGTGTGTAAAATAGATTTTCATAGAAATGGACTCTAGCCAGGCTATATGTATTCTTTTACTGTTTGTCATACAAATAAGTTACTAAAATATGTAATTTTTTGATCTCTGCATGTTCATAGCCTAACGTGAAAGCTAGATAAATATCTCCTCACAAAGATACAGAGAAGGGTTTTGACGGATGATTCATAAAGCTGCAGGATGAGAAGAAACAGCATCCCTTAAGGGAGGGCTGTGTGTTTGGGTCCTGAATGTAGAAGTAAGAATCAGTGTCAGGGCTGGAGAGATGGCTCAGCGGTTAAAAGCATTGCCTGCTCTTCCAAAGGTCCTGAGTTCAATTCCCAGCAACCACATGGTGGCTCACAACCATCTGTAATGAAGTCTGGTGCCCTCTTCTGGCCTGCAAACATATACACACAGACAGAACATTGTATACATAATAAATATAAAAAAATTAAAAAAATAAAAAAATAATAAATTAAAAAAAATCAGTGTCAAACTAAGAATACAGAAAAGAAGGTTGGTGATGTAACCTCGAGGAGTATGGTTCTTGAATAGCACGTGGGAGGCTTGGGTTGGTCTCCAGTACGGTACTACTTCAAAATTTAAAATTTCTGCCCTCAAAAGACACAATCAACAGAATGAAAGACAACCCGAGAACCGGGAGAAAACATCTGTGAACTCCTGCTCAAGGGCACTCAGGATACACATACAGAACAGCGCTGATGATATAATGGCCAGCACATCTGCCTTCCAAGAACATTTCAAGAACTCAGTAAAGGAATTAAATAGTCATTTTTCTAAAAACAGGTAGTAAGTGCACAAGAATAAGCACATTTATCAGCAAACATTACAGGAAATGCAAAAGCGAAACCACAAGGGTAATCATTAGAATGACTACCGCCACAGACAGAAAATAACAAGCGGTAAGGTTGGGAGAATAGAAAATGATGTAGCAAAGATAAAAATGCCAACTCCTCAAAAAGTGTAAAGAATCATCATATGACCCGGGAATCCCACTTCTGGAGATACATCCCCAAGTACCGAACAAGGGGGCCTCAGAAAAGATGTTTGTACATTCGCGTCTCCAGTAGCACTGTTTCCAATAGTCAGAGTGGAGCCGCCCAAGTCCACAGATGCGCGGGAGCAAGTTTACAGATTTTTGTCAGAGATGTGGTATGAGTTTATAGTCTAAAGCGTACAAAGTTCTGCAAGATGAAAAACATTTGTGGAGTGACGGTAGGCCAAAAATAGTCATAAAACGAATAAATTCTTCACTAGGATTGCACACCGAAATAATTCTTACTTAGTACGCGTGCAATACTACTCGACCTTGACTCCAAATTAAACTTTAGAGACAACCTGAAAAAGAGTCAGTCAGCTCTGTGGCGCTGTCTAACAGATCCGGTGGGATTAAAATGGACACCCACACCAATGGTAAGACATCATTCCCCGGGCAGTGCAGGTCTGTAGCTGAAGCTGGTGAGATGGACGGGGTTAAAGGGAGCAGAGGAAAATGCAACTGAAGAGGTCTTTCCTCGGGAGACAGGGGCTTCTGAAGTTTGGGAATTAAACCTAGTTGAGTTACTGTAATAATTTAGATCGAAGCCTTCTAAGGCTCCGAGGAGACAGGTCAGACCGGTGCGTGGTTTCAGGACGTTTTCCCAAGAGTGGTCCTTTCTCCCTGACACGAGCCAGACGCAGAGGGTACAGAGTGGGTCACTCTATTACGTGACTGTGTGGGGCCCAAACTAGTTCCCATTCCCAACTTGGGCGCCCTGCGCTGGAGGCACTAAAGTGCGTCTTGAGGGCTGGGAAGTGGCCGTGGGGCGGAGACAGGGTCAGGCCAGGCGGCTGAGGGCGGCGGGCAAGCCAGGGAGCACCGGAGGGGCGGGCCCCAGCACGCTCCCCTACCCCGCACGGAAGAGCACGCCCTCCACTCCGTACCCTTAATAACGAGGTGCGCCGCACCCGGAGTCCCCAGCGAGTCCCGCTTCCTGCCGCCGCCGCCGCCGCCCTGGGCGGCCTCGCCCGCCACGGCAGTCTCGGTCCCTCCGCCACTCATGCCGGCCGGCTCCGCCCACCCGCGGGCGCCGCTGCGCAGGCGCAAACCCGGAGGCGCGTTTGGGCGGGTAGAAGCTCGAACGGGCTGGAGGGGGCGGGGCAGAGGGGCTTTACGTCATCACGGGGCGTCGGAGTCGTTGGGTTCCGGAAAGGCTCTCGGAGTGTAGTGGAGGCTGCAATGCTGGATTAGGCTGGTGATCTGAATACGGAAAATTAATCAGAAAGTTAATAGAGAATATTTCGGAATACAGAAAATTGATCTGAAAAATCTGAAAAGTACAGCTATCTCTGTTATTCCTTCCTACGCCCGCAAGAACTCACTGGTTAGGGCAGAGGTGGAGTGCTGAAGAATAACTGTAGTAGTTAGTATATGCCTGTTTTCTCTATTGTTACTGGCCGCTACTATTTTATAAAGCATTTTGACATGAATTGTCACAGTGGGGCCATCATAGCAACCTGAGGAGACAGATCGTAATTTTTAACAAATGAAGCAACATGGTTAGAGGTTAAGTGACTTTTTTGTTTTGTTTGTTTTGTTTTTCGTGATGGTCTTCTTAAATTGAACTCATGCATCCTGGGTTAGGCTGAGCTGAGGATCCTCCTGCTACCTGGGATTACAGCCCTCTGCCACCGTGCCTCATTTTCACAAGTAATCAGATTCACTTGTGATCATGTGAAGAAATACCTGCTGTGTCTTTCCTAGTTACAAAATTCCAATCATTTGTTATACAGACTAAAAATATGTGTAACTCTAAAAAGAATTGACTACTTGAAAAAAAAAAAGAATTGACTACTTGAATGGCTAGAAATGAAGAGAAAAGCACCCAGTTGCCAGGCATCTAACTGCTGATATTTGATAAATTAGGTAATGTTCATTTTCTCAACAAATACTCATGTTTTACAAAGAGCAATACATAACTTCCTAGTGGCATTTACCTCCTGTTCATCCAGGGTTTCCAAGGATTCAGCTATGAGCCCCCCACCCCACCCTGCTTCTATTTGTTCCTCTCTTCTGAATGCTCATCCTAAAGGATCTAAGTCAGTGCTTTAGGAGGAATGTAAAGCAACATAAACAACAGGATGGGGGAATGCTTTCCCAGA
Source organism: Alexandromys fortis (assembly GCF_014885135.2). Classification (NCBI taxonomy): domain Eukaryota; kingdom Metazoa; phylum Chordata; class Mammalia; order Rodentia; family Cricetidae; genus Alexandromys; species Alexandromys fortis. The sequence goes on along the minus strand of NW_026067924.1, from coordinate 4,123,008 downwards.
AGAGGCAAGTGATTGTTCAGAGGAAAGAAAGGGGGAGGAAAGGCAGAGAGGGACAGAGAGAGGGAGCTCCTATATAACAGGAGGTGTCCCAAGAAATAGGATAACATTGAGCTGTTAGTCTGGTGGTTTGAAAGGATTTGTAGGAGAAATAGGAATGCAGCATGGAATGGGAATGGGATGGTCAGTAGAGCTGGCCCAACTGAGTGATCCAGATGTTTCAGTTTCATTCGGGCCCTCACGTACAGCTTCCAGGAAAGGATCAGAGGTAACAGAGCCAGGAACCAGAGCTCCCCTCCGGCATTCTTAGCCTCCAGCAAGGACATTCTTAGAAGCATTGCTTTGGGATCCCTGCCCTATTTGACCAGTTTCAACGTCCTGTTCTCATCAATACTCTATTATTTCTGGAATAATAACAAGGACAGGATAAAAGGCCAATACTCAGTACAGATGCTGTCATTATAGGTTTAATTATATGATACATGCATAAACAATATATTTAAAAAACACTTTCTCTCTGTGGTTGATCTGTGGGTGCAGAATATAAGGAGGGCTGACTTATGAACATCTCCATTTTCAGATGAGGAGACTAAAGGTCAGAACGGCCACAGCAGTTCCTGCCTTCTCTCTAGAAACATACATAATGCACTGTGAAGGATAAAGTTATGTTTTAAGTTTAAATTACTGTGCTTATGAGTTCTATAAAACAAAAATGCCTCTAACCTGTAGGTCCCACTTGCCCAAGGGTAGATAACTTCCTGGAATACTGGGGCCTGTTGTTCATGTAAGATAACAAACCCTGTTTTTACTTCTATAAACAAGCTTGGTTGCCCCAACTGCCCAGAATATGCTTGATCACATGCAGGCGGGAAGTATATAGACAGGAAGTAATCAGGATTTATGCTTGCCCCTGATTGGACAGAGGTGGAAAGTATATAGCCTTGCAGGTTTTGCCTTTTTAAAACTCTGACGAATGTGTTTCTCTGCCATCTCTGGGAATCCCTGGTATCAACCTGGCCAGTGTTGATCATCCTGGCCGGTATTTAATAAAGTTTGCTTCAAATTTGGCTCAGAATTTATGGTAGTGATCTTATTCTCACCCATAGGATTACCAGCACTGCCTGCCAGGAGAGGGATTTGTTTCCCTTCACCTCACATAGGGCCTGGCCTTGTGACTTGCTTTGACCATCAGAACACGCTGTACTTATCAATGGACCCCAGGAGACCCAGCAGCTTTCTGCTCTTGTTTTCTTGCCAGGACAAGCAGGCTGTCCTGCTGGAGTGAGTCCATCGTGTGTAGAAACATGTTAGTTTAGACACACATGAAGAGAGAGGCTGCAGGGCAAAAACCAAGGCATACCAACAGTCCTCTCTCGTCCCAGAGGTCTGAGAGTGACTTTTGCACCCGGTCAGCCAGCTAATTGTGGTCACATGATCTGTGTGCAGTGCGCGAAACTGCCAGATCAAGCCCTGCATTGTGTGTGTGTGTGTGTGTGTGTGTGTGTGTGTGTAAGAGGTGTGTGTGTGTGTGTGTGTGTGTGTGTGTGTGTGAGAGAGAGAGAGAGAGAGAGAGAGAGAGAGAGAGAGAGAGAGAGAGAGAAACAAGTTGACATTCTTGAGTAGTCAACTGAAGAGCCAAAGTAGTTAGTGGTCACAAGTTGCTAGAAGATCTCAAAGTAGCAAATTAGCGGTTAGTGAGGTGGTGCCAGGAGATTTTTCCTACTGTGCCATCTCCCCATCGTCTTCTTAACCTTCCCTCTCTGGGATATTTCATTTGTTCCCACTACCTGTTCAATTCATCAATTCACCAACTAACTTGTACAGTAAAGAATTTGGCTAGGAGCCTGGAGAGATGCCTCAGCAGTTAAGAGTACTGGCTACTTCTCAAGAGGATCTGGTTTCAATTCCCAGCTCCGGTGTGGTGACTCACAGCTGTCTGTAACACTAATCCCAAGGGATCTGACACCCTCTTCTGCCCTCCTTGGGCACCAAGCATGCATGTGGTACACAGAACTTCCACACAGGCAAACACCCATAGACATAAATTTTAAATTAAAAAAGACTCCTTTCCGGAAGGTAATCCCATAAATTTCTGGAAATTTCCAAGGGATGGGAGTGTTGCACGAATAATAAAAACCCAGAGACAGATATTGGAATTTAACCTGAAGATCAGAAAAACAAAGCAGCTAAGCCACTGGAGAGCTCTTACCTCTAAGAAATCCTTAGACTGGAAGAGAACAAGTTCCTGTCCCATCCCAGTTTATATTCCTCCTTAGTGCTAGGATTAAAGGTGTGAGCCACCACCACCTGGATCTGTTTCAGCATTAATCTTGTGTGACCCAGGTTGTGTTGAACTCACAGAGATCCAACTGCCTCTGTTGCCCAAATTCTGGGGTTAAATGTGTATGACACTACTGCCTGGCTTCTAGTGGCTTAGTTTTACCTTCTAGTCTTCAGGCAAGTTTTACTTATAAAACATAAATAAAATATCACTATGTGGGAGTGTCTTTTTTATTCATGGTGGACCCAGGACCCCCATAAATTTATGCTAGCAAGGTGACTGAAGGTGGGTCCATAGGTCAATTACATTTGAACCACATGCTTTGCTCTACTGAGAAGGGCAGGGTGAGGGGGCCTGAGTTCAATTACATGGGCAGTGATGTGATCACCTGTGCCTTTGTAAAGGTACCCCGATAAAAATCTCTGGACCCTGGAGCTCGGGTGGACTTCTTGTTTGGCATTCATACATCCATGTGCCATGAGGAAGATGCTTTTGTGAGGATGCCTAAGTCACATGTCTGGGACTCTTCCAAGGCTCCTTGTGTCTCTTCATTTGACTGATACTCTTGTGCAACTTTATAGTAAAACTAAGTGTAAATAGAGCACGTTCCTGAACTATAGTTATTTTAGTGAATTATCAAATCCACAGGTGCCTTAGGAACCCTGGAGCTTGTGGTTCCAGTCTAAAATATAAGGAATTTGTGGGCACTGTGCTCTCCACCTCTGAAGCCCATGCTAATTCCAGGTAGCCAGTGTCAGAATTGCATTGCTCCTGAGCAGACATTCATGCGGCACATGCTACCTGCCAGGTATTGAGGTAAGCACCTTGAGAATATGAATTCACTTCATTCTCTGGCACTCCTTTGAAACAGGTACCAGTTTTCTGACTTTACAAACAGGCTAAATGACTATGTGACTTTTATGTGCCCGGAATAACTACTTCAGCAAATGTCTCCAGGTGTGTTTGTGGGGAGGAGTGGGTGGATGATAGGGAAGGGGAGAAACCACGTTCACTACAACAGGGCACATAAATCCTTCATGTTCTTATTTTAAAAGCACACAATAAATATGCATTGAACAGCTGCTGTATACTCAATACAGTGTTAAGAGCTGTGTAGAGTGGTGACCAAGGCTGCCTCTGCCTCTCTCTTCCTTCGCAGAGCTCTCAGTCTACCGGTAAGAAGACTCTCAGTGGGAACATCCTGCTCTCCTGCTATTCTGATGTTCCGAGCCTCGTGATCAATGTGACCTGTGACCTTCAGGTCAGATTTTTGTTTTTGTTTGTTTGTTTTTTCGAGACAGGGTTTCTCTACCTAGCTTTGGAGACTGTCCTGGCACTAGCTCTGTAGACAAGGGTGGCTTCTAACTCAGAGATCTGCTTGCCTCTGCCTCCTGAGTGCTGGGATTAAAGGCATGTGCCACCACCGCCCGGCCAGGTCAGATTTTTATTACGTCGTGGAGTTGTATTGTTCTCTGGGATGGGCAAGGTCAGCCTATGCCTCTGTACCTTCCACTGTGCAGAAAATTTTAATTCAAGAACACATCATGACAGACAGTAGATTGAAGCAAGAAAGGAAGGGAGCGGGGCAACATGTCCTTTCTTCACAGGTGCGCCTCTGTGACCCCATGCCTCAGCCACACACCACTTGCTAAAGTCTCCACCACCTCCCAAAATAGTGGCACCACCTAGGGACCAATTGTTCAACACACACACACGTGTGTGTGTGTGTGTGTGTGTGTGTGTGTGTGTGTGTGTGTGTGTTGGGGGCACATTTCAAATCCAAACCGCAACAGAGGAACTCTATATCATTCTTCTGAAGGGATTTTACTCTCTTTCTTGTATCTGGATTAATGGAGCTTTCTATGCATATTTCTGAACACATCAAAATTACAGTTGATTTAGTTAGATTTCACTGTGCATGTGTGCACACACGAGAAGAGAGGATCTTTGGTCTTGGGGGTAAATTTCTATGCATTAACTTCCTGGCTTAGGAAACACATATGGCATGCCCAGTGTGAACATCAGCATGGTGGGAGGCACCGTGCTGTGAACGAGCATCACCGGGCTCATTGGTGGCAGCAGTCCCACAGACCTCATACTGAACCTTCCTGTCCTGAATGCTGCTAGTTTCCCCGCGAGAAACTTCTGGCGACACGGCATTTAGAGGATGCTCCGTGAGTTGTGAGGAAACTTTTGTGACAGCTGTGCCATTGGAACAAAGCCACCAAGTCATCCCAGTGATGCTGGAAAAAATAAAACTCGACTCAGCCACACCAAAAGAGGAAGACTTGAGCTCTGGGATGGGGGCGATACCTTGGAGGCTGACAATTCTCTGGGCTGGAATAGGTATAACAGAGGTTCTCACAGGACTGTTGTGGAACAATCCTTTTGTACACTGTGAAGGTGTTTTGCTCTCATCAGTTTAATAAAGAGTCAGTTGGCCAATAGCTAAGCAGAAAAAGGTCAGGTGGGAGAGTCAGACTGAGGAAACACTGGGAAGAAGGGCAGAGTCAAAAGCCAGATGCAGAGGAAACAGGAGATGAATATTCCATGCTGAAAAAGGATACTGCCATGTGGTAGAATGCAGATAAGAAATATGGGTTAAGTTGAAAGACTAGTTAGTAACAAGCCTAATCTATTGGCCAAGCATTTATAACTAATAATAAATCTCTGTGTAGTTATTTGGGGAGCTGGCAGTCCCGATGAAAAACTCTGCCTATATAGGACAGTCATCACTTAGATACACACATTCTCAGATCCCCCGACTCTTAGATCTTGTAAACTGAAACATGAGTGAGTCTAAAAATCCACTTGAAAAAGCCTCAAATGGTTTCTGTGCATCCAAAATCAGAGAATCACTGCTGAGTACCAAGCAAGCGTTACTCACCCTGCAGGCATCTGGTAACAAGGGTGGAAGAGTGTTTGCTTTGTCTGTGGCTGTCCCACTGTCCGTTACGAAAAGTCCCACAGACAAATAACTCATGCTTTAAATTAATTACAACACACACATAATTATTTTTAGTTATTCATTTCTTATCTATGCTTGTGATGATTTAGGTGCTCCCATAGGCTCATGTATTTGAACATTTGTTCCCAGTTGGTGATGTCATTTGGAAAGGTTATGCCATCTTTAGGAAATGTAGCCTTGTTGGAGAAGTATGTCACTTATTTGGGCAAGTGTTGGCATGAGGCGTGTGTGTGTGTGTGTACCTACAGACTCATCCCACTTCCTGCTCTCTTTCTGCTTCCTGCAGGCAGATAAAATGTGATCAGCCAGTTTCCTGTTCCTGTTTTCATGCCATGCCTTTCCCACCACGAAGACTCTATCCCTCTGATACCATAAACTTAAATAAAGTCTAGGTCATGATGGTATTTTATCACAGCAACAAAAAAATTAACTAATGGGTCTAACTTATAATTTGGATTTTAATAAAGGGATATATATCATATATATATATATTCCTACTTTATACGATACTGCTATTGTTTGGGTTTTGAAATGTTCTTCAAATGCTTGTGTGTCAACAAGGGCTCAGACATCAGCTCGGTGCTACTGGGAGGTGGTGAAACCTTTGAAAGATGGGGCCTTATGGAGGATCATTAGGTCATTGGTGGCATATCCTTGAAGGAAGTTCTCCTCCCCCTCTCTCCCCCCCCCCACTCAGGCCATGAGGTGAGCACATAACTCACATGCTCCCGGCCTTGATATGCTGCCTCACCTCAGGTGCTAAAGCATCAGGAGAAAAGCGCCCAGCAGACCATGGACTGGAATTCCCAGAACCATCAAGCACAATACATCTATCTTCTGAGCGCATGATCCTAGGAATTTTGCTATCTGGAATGGAAAGCTAACATACGTACTACTTAGGGTTCCAGGCATCAACTCGAGGCATCAGAATGTCTCCTCTATGGTAAGAGTTTATCCTCTATGCGTAAGGGACTCTGCTATACTGAGTTCTTTAAATTCAACAGATGGGGCTCATATGCAGAAAACAGGACAGGAGAGGCCAGGCGGCAAGTTAAAAGTCTCTAAGGACCTTTATGACATGTGAGGTAAGTGCCACAGGAGAGCAGGAGACATGGGCTGTGCAGATTGATAGCTTATACCACAGGAACGGCCCAGTTCCGAGACTGCACTTCGGAATTGGTAATCTGGGGGTTGGAAGTTTCTCATCTTGGTCAAAACAAGCCTGGGGCCTTCTTATTTAAAGTCATGCCTTGTCAAATTAGTTGTATGGCTACTGTAGTTCAAACTTAACATGGGCAGACAGGCCTGCCGGGCACAGATTTCTCAAGCAGATGATGTGAGGGAGAATAAATTTTATTCATGGCAAGATTGCAGGGACAGATGACACTCAGCAGGCACGGCAGGCCAAATCTGCGGGATCTATAATCCAACCGGCAAGCCCTAGGGACCTGGCCTTGTGGAAGAGGAAGCGACAGCTGAAGGAACTTTCAAATGAACTCACCGAGCTGGAAAAGGTTCAGGGCTTCTGTTCCCTCACAAGGAAGCAATAATCTTAAAAATCAGAATAATTGTGGAAGTAGAGACACTTGAGACATAACAGAAAAGAGGACCAGGTCTTGGATTCTCCTGACTTTCCACCTGCCTTCTTCCGGCCTCCCTCTGCTCCGTGAGAGGAGTCTGACTCGGTTGGGAAGCAGCAGGAATTAGTTTCATTCACAGGCAGTTTGGGGAATAGAGGCAGAGCCTACAGGAATCCGGGCTCCGCAGCAAGGAATCATTATTGCAAAAATCAAATTCCCCACCTCATCTGTGATATGCTTGTGTGTAACCCTAGAGCTGAGCTTCACAGTGTTATAAATCCACCATACAAGACGTGGAACAGCGGGATGTGGGAGCCCCTTGTGTGTCGAAAAGTCTGCCCGGCAAGAGAGATATATGATGCTAACTTTTCTCTCCATTGCTTTCGCAATGAAATTCACCCAGAGCTCCAGGAAGGGTTGGGGATGTAATTCAGCTTCCATAAATCAAGACTAAAATTAAGATGGCCAGATATGTAGCAGCCTGTTGAGGTGTACAGAGAATCTGAAATTTAGTGCCCTTGGTAATGGGTAGCAGCAGATTATCTAATTATGGGGAGAAAGAAGAAATATTGCTCTCTGGGGTAAAAAAAGCTAAATCCACTAATCCATTAAATCGCCACGTCTCTGCCAAAGCTAGATTAATATTAAAGTTCATGTAACATTTGTCTTTTTTTTATTATTAAAGGAATGAAGTCAAATGTTAAGAAAAAAAAATATACCTGAAAAGGCGACAGTTCACAGTGATTCTGACTACTTGTCAGCTCTTGTGTATTTTATCTGTTGGAGTGATGTATGTGTAGCTGACTACAGGGCAGTTCTATACTCTCCTAATTGTAGGTCTGTTTAAATTTTTATCATCATATCTTGAGGCAATTCTGGAGAGACTTCCAGCAAGGATTTCCTCAATCAGATCGGCTTCTAAGGGGCGGTGACATGATGTGCTAGCAGTGGGCAATCCTTTCTGCTGCTGTCACCTTGTCCTGTCGTTGTAGGAAACCTCCGTGTCTGTTTCTGTCCCCTAATTATAGGTAGAAGGAGGTGACACCGGTGTCTAACCTGAAAATTCCCATGTACGGCAGTTCCATCCCATGGAAGATTTCACGCTGGTTTTAGTTACCCACTGCCAGGTGTAGACCAAAAATATTAAAGTGGGAATTCCAAGGAATAGACAATTCATGTTACATTGTGATGATTTTGGAGCAGCTTTATGAAATTCTGCCCTAATGCCAATTACCTTTGGCCAATGTATCCACGGTGTATATCTTACCCACCCATTAGTAGCTTAGTAACTATCCTGGCTGTCAGACTAACTGTTGTGGCAGAAATGTATTGTCCTAATTGTCCAAAGTTACTCTATCATTTGTCTCTTACAGTGCCTAATTTGTAATTTTCATCAAACACATGCATATATAGGAAAAAGCATAGTATATGTAGAATTTGGTACTATCTATAGCTCCAGTTATCAGCTGGGGTTCCTCACACCATTCTTCTGTCTGCAGATAGATGGTGGGAACAACTATGTCTATAAAAACTTTACTGAAATAATCCATTAACTGGGGGAGCGTTCAGCTAGAAGTTCACTTAAAATACATGAATTTTATGTAACTTTGTCTATGAAGAAATGACCTTTTTTGATATTACTTTCTTATCTTAAACTAGTATTTATCCTAGTTAGTGAAGGAACCCAAGAACTCGTGACTGAAAGGCAATGCTTTCCTACTTGGAATTCTTTATCTGTTTCTGAAATTTGTATGTAGAAAATAGACATGTACGCAAAATACAGACCCATCAGCATGGGAGCATCATTGAACAATATGGACAGGCTGTCACCAATCCTGAAAGCTAATATAATTCTCATTTACTCCACTATGGTCTGAAGTGTTGCTCCTCACGCTGCAGAGTCTGTCCTCCTTGCTTTGTAAGTCAGCACAAGTTAACATTAAGTTTCCAGTGCAGGGCCCAGAACACAGTAGACAGTTATATTTGATACTTAGTATTTACTTCCAGACAATGATGGGGTCAGGCAGCTACCAAAAGAATCTTTGTGTGCCCTCCCTCAGGAGCCTGTTCACAGGCAGTCCGGGTGTAGATTCTCTAAGAGCAAGAACGTGTTGTATGTTCCCCCAAGTCTTGAACCCTATCTATGGCAAGGGCTAAGAACACACTAGGGCAATCACTGAATGGCCAGCGCAGCAGGTCTTGGGGCATCACAGGCAGAACTGGTGGAAAAGAGACACGCACTTTTCAGAAGGAGCAGCACACACTGGAGCGGTCACATTTCAGGTGTATCTCATGGACACCTCAGAAGCACAAGAACAAACAATAAGGAACACTTTACAACACCTTGAAGGAAACAGAGACTGGCTTTTACAGGCGATAACGTGACTATTTTTTCCACAATTAGATGAAGCACTGCCACCTTCGGTCCTGTCTCAGATGCAGGCATATGCTGAGCAGGCTGGCGTCTCAGGGATGGAGTGGGAAGAGACTGACTTCCAGTTTTTATGATTACCATCCAAGTGAGACAAGATCAGTGACTCCGACCTCTACTCCAGGAATTTCATCAGCTGCATGGATTTAACCAGTGTCTCATCACTACTACAGGGCGAGAGTGGTCTAATTCGGACTGACACCATTTCTCTACTGAGCTACATCCTTGTCATACGATTGCTACAGTGTGCAACCATTTCATTTGCTCTTTGACGTTGTAAGTACATTTATTTTACTGAACACTCATGTTTTGGAGCTAAGATGTCCCCAAAAGCACAAGTGTTGAAAGATTGTGATTTCCACTGTAGTAATGTTTAGAAGCAGGGATTTTGCTTTGCTTAGAATCTCATGCTTAGCTAGCAGTAACACTAAGATTCAACCGGTGCTGAGTATTTTCAAATTTCTTACTCTTTCCCTAGAACTTTGGATAGTACTACCTAGGTTCTCCCTCCTTCTGTCTCTGGGGGCTGAACACAGGACTAGGGGTGCTCCGCAAGCACCCACCACTAAGTTATACCCTAGCCTTCCATTGTTTTCTTTAAGCCAACATTTCCCTGTATAGTCTAGGCTGCCCTGGAATCTGTGATCCTTAATGACCACAGCTGGGTTATGAACATGCAAGGTCATGAAATGCCCAACTCTGTTTTCTCTTATTTGGACAGACAGGCTCTTTAACTCTCAATAACCCACGATTATCACACTGGTGAGAGCTACAGAATCAAGAGAGCCGTGATTAACAGTGTCCCAGGGTCCCTGCTCTTCAGTGTTGCAGTGGCAGACTCTGAGAGTGCTGGCTGGCTTTCTGTCACGTGATGAGATGGTTGATGCCCAGTTTCCTAAGTCACATTGTCTTTCAAGATGCCCGACAAGAGGAAGTCATTAGCTTAAAGGAAGGCCCTTAACTAACCTCTTGGTGGGGGCTCAGAAGTTAGTGTCACCTCAGTAAATGCTGATTACAGGAAAGAAAGAAACAAGCAGAGCTGATTTTTAAACTCACATTTACTAGCTCACATAAATATTTTGAGAACAAATATCCATCTTCCCTTTCTGAATCCTTAGCATAATTTATCATAAGTTTTAATAAACTACTATAAATATCTAAGAAGAAAATGAATTTTAAAAACATGAAAAAGCCAGATGTGAAACACTGACAGGGTGACTATTTTTTTTTTAAGATTGAGCCACTGATCTCCAAATTTTATTAATAAATTTAACCTATAAATACGAGATAATTTGTAATCCAATCGTGATTTGTTTGATTAAGAGTTGAATTTTTACATTAAAAAATTGCAAAGCTTCAACTAAGGGACAAATAAAACATTCAGACGAACTTACACTTTAAAACTTCTACCAACATTAACAAAGAAACGACGTCATGTTAATTTACATTAGTACCATGGTCCAAAATACACTTTCCATTACTTGTCCAATCTTGCTGCTGCACAGCAGGGGCTTCTAGTGGGAGTTAGCATACAGTCTGTTCTTGATGAAGACAACTCTGGACAGGTGTTGCCTGATGTCGGGGTAGTGCTGGATGTGACAGAACCAGCGGGACACTTTCAGATAGCTCTCCTTTTCCTGAACCGTCAGGTCAGCCTAAGTGGAGAGTGAAAACAACAGGTAATATTCACAGTACACAAGCAGAGCTGTCAACACTGGGAGGTGACTGACACCTAATCCCCCCATTTTCAAAGTCAACATGTTTACACAGAAGTGAAAGCTGCAGGCAATTCTGATAGTCAATACATTTAGTATTTTAATGCTCAGTTCAAAACCAGTTGTGCTTTCTAGGAAAATATCAAGCTTTCCATAAATACAAAAATTGACATTAATATAGAATTTAGAGGCCCAAAGGATTTTTCATCACTTTATTAGAAAAAAGAAAATAAGTCAGGTGGTGGTAGTGGTACACGTCTTTAATGCCAGCATTCGGGAGGCAGAGGCAGATACAGAGCTAGTTCCAGGACAGCTAGGGCAGTTACACAGAGAACCCTGTCTCAAAAAGGCAATATATCTATCTAAATCTATCTATCTATCTATCTATCTATCTATCTATCTATCTATCTATCTAGAGAAGAGCTTTCAAAAAGCTAAGGTTCTTTCTTTATCTGATTTCTAAGCAAGCCTTAAAAACAATGAGTTTTTGATGTCTAACATACTTAACAAGAGAATATCATTTAATAAAAAGAAGAGTATGGAAACACATTATTTACGTATATATACATATTTTACACACAGACATGCACATACACACAGAGACTATTGCTATCTTCCTTTTCAACTTCAGAGGGAAACCCCACTTGAAGACAGTGACCTGCTTGACTTTAAGTGCTTACAGTTTAATAAAAGAAAAGGCTATCTAGTGGCTCACGACTTAGAAAGGAGCTGATTAAACACACCTCAACCTGTGGGCAGTAAAGACCTACACTCTACTAGATGCAGCAGGGATTCAAGGCACTTAACTATCTTGGATGCAAAGACAGGGGTGCTGATCGTTCCCTTGGGATCAAATTCCAAAGTAGATGGGAACTCAAGATTTTTCTCTAAGACAAATTTTGGAATTAAGTTGTTCAGTAAGAGGAAGACAAATAGGACGATAACTGGCAGCCATGATCCCATGTGTGGGTGGTATAGCCCCTTCTCCTGTGGTTAATTCTACATTTATAAAGAACTTGTAAGTCTCTATAACACAAAGAAAATAAACACAGAAACAATTTGGCGCCACAGGCCCACACCAGGCAGAGGTCTGTATGTCTGGAGGCACTTTTAGTGAGATGATGTCCCAAGGCTGTACGTAGGTGTGCCTAAGAAACAAATACCTGTGAAGATCACCTAGGAGATGGAGGACACACTAGTGTGCGGTAACTGTTACCAAACAACCTTACTGTAAAGGCTAATTTTATTACAAGAGAATTTATGGTACCACATGTTCCTGATTTTTACATCAGAAATAACAGAAGCATGTGCTACATCAACATAGAAATAGCAGGTACACTTGTGGGCCTTAGTTTGTACTCAAAACACTGTAAATAAATTAACTTTTTAAAAATTCTACCAATATATTATAAATTTTCAAGAGAAAACTGGGTTTTTGTTTGCTCTTTTCGTGTTGTTTGGTTGGTGCTAAGGGTTGAATATGGGGCCTTGCCATGTCAGGTAAGTCTTTTACCACTGAGTTGCCTAAGTCCTCAAAAGCAAGGTTTTAAGATAGTTTAGGGACAGGGGTGTAGCTCAGTGGCAGAATGCATGCCTGTCTAGCAGTCCTAGGCTTCATTCCCAGTACTGATTGCAAAATGAAAGAATAAACGATAAACTTCTTAGAATTTTATTCTATTTCATTAAACCAAAACTGCACTTAACCATCTCATGGTGTGGTATTTCTCAAGATGCAATAAAATACAGAATAATACATTTCCAAACACGAAGGTAGTAAGAATTATCTGATTTCTCTTTAGCTTGTGCACTGAGATTATGAACCAGGTGAAAAGAAATATGCATATTTCATATTCTATACTGTGAAACATTTGCTAACATACAGAACTAGTATTTGTTGCTACTAGGCCCATTATTTAAAACAATACCAATTGATGACATAAATCAAAATTAAATAAGCTTCCCCTTACTAAGTCCACACTCTAATAAGGACTATAATCTAACCTAAGGATAAAACCATTTTATTCTAATAGATTCTCCTCCTCCTTCTTTTTGGTTTTTCGAGACAGGGTTTCTCTGGCTATCCTGGAACTCACTCTATAGACCACAGAACTCACAGAAATCTACCTGCTTCTGCCTCCCTGGTTAAAGGGCATGCACCACCACTGCCTGGCTTCTAATAGATTCTAAGTCTAATATTTTCAAATTTAATTTGACAATTTTTGGAAGATATCTATTGTATAGTAGTCTTGGTTGATTTGAGCTAACTTAAAGTCTTTTACTAGCAATACACACGCTTCCTGAATGGATCAGAGAACACTGTTAATGCCCTTCTGTTTGAGTCTGAGAAAATGATGACTAAACTTGGCATGTTACCTCTGCTACTTTTTAAAAAAACATTTTTTCACATAAACTTACTGTCAACAAACTAAGCAGGTTTACAAAAACAGTTCTGATGCTATCCCTGGGCTATTTCATTTACAGCACAGCTTTCTATCACTACCACCTAGTTACTTTCCCCTTTTTTTTTTTTTTTTTTTTTTTTACATGGGTAACACAATGCAAAAGCTGCTTCCTGCTTCTCACTGGTCTAGACAACAGTGTGTCTCTGCTGGTGCTGGCGGCCCTCTCTCCTAAGTACTCATTTTTGTTTATATTGGAACTTAGTAATTACTTTGAACCTTAAAGCCAAACAGATAACATTCTGGTTTACTTATTTTCCACTAAGAAATGTGGGAAACATTCAAACCAACTCTTTACAGCCTGGCCTTAGTGCAGGCTTTATCCTTCCGCCGGCACCAGGCTGTCTCCGACAGTCTATGTTCTCAGGACTGCTTCAGACTGACTTCTTGCCCTTCTCCTTTCTTTCTCCAAGAACCCATATCCCACTGGTGCTCAGAACAAATGCATCTCTGCTCAGAACAGTCGTATGGGCCAGCCACAGCGTCATAAAGGGTTCTAACAATCTTGAGATGGTCTGATTATAAGGGACTGTCACTTAGTGGAATCACAGAAGAAAGCAGTTGGTACTCGAGCTGGAATCAACAGTCACAACTCGGGCACTGTTGACAAAGCATAATATAATATGCCAAGATGCGTTAAGTTAAACCTGGTCTCAGAAAACTCAGCCAACAGAAACAATCGGGGTGTGTGTGTGTGTGTGTGTGTGTGTGTGTGTGTGTGTGATTTGATGACCCAGAGGTTCCTTGACTGTTAAAGGTTTTGTTTCATGGACTGTGCTGATTACAGAGTAAGGATTCAACAACATAAAACACTAAGTGAAGGAATGCAGGATTGGGCAGGTATCAGTGTACTGTTAACCCAGCAAAGCTGGAAAAGCCGTGGCCAAGCCAGACTTAATACCTAGCAGTCACTTTTCTCACACCTGTGTATGCTCAGATCCAACTAACAAATGCCACTTAACACCATTTGTCACCCTATCACCAGAGTTCTAGCTTATGAGGCCTATTCTTCAGAAGGTCCTTCTTCCTGTGAATACCTTGCCTGCTCTCGCACTAAGAAAGGGCACACACTTTGACTTGTACAAGCCTAAAACAATGGTCAACAAAGAGATTTAGGAATTATTCTTTTCAATGTTGCTTTGAGAATGATAACCATAATACCTCTAATCTCAACAGTCACTACAGGGAGAGAAGATACATATTCCAGAACAGGAAATGTCAGTTGGTTTAAATGGCTAAGATTAGGATAACTCTGATTTTAATATTCAGAACTGAGGGAAACAGTTGAAAGTCTCCTGAAAACCAAAGGCCTGACTCACAGTTAAACAACTGCACCATTTTGCAGTATAAAATTATGATTTTGTTCGCTGCGAAGGCAGAGCAATGTTACACAGGTTTCTCCCATGATCTGCATGAGCCCAGCAGAGGAGAATGCAAACCCGCACTTAGTCTGCATGAGTTCCACACACTTTACTATTTGTGTGGATTAGACAAGAGGAATCTTCCTTCTTCATGACAGCTCCACGCTAAAGGACCAGACCTTAGAGCTCTGCAGACTATCACTAGCTTGCGGATAGTCACTGCACACTTCTCCCAGTATTAAATATCAGATAACACAAAATATGTGCTAAGTGTGTAAAGCGGACAACTCCGCTGAAGTGTAATTGTCCTGATACCCGGGTAAGTAAGGCAGTTAGTTTTGCTCATGTCAAGTCAGGGGCCCCCAAGCTGAAAGACTGTGTCTGCCACCAGGAGAGATGCTTAGATACCTTGGCAGCAAATCCTTTTTACCTTGGAGGCTTTTTTTTTTTTTTTTTTGGAATGAGGTTAAGTTGTGCCACGTCATCATTTTAAGTTCAAGACGCTACTAAGACACATTGAAGCTAGAGCTTAATAAAGAGGTGCAGTGACTGATGTTTCAGCTCCAGTGATGCTTTCTTCACATGTAAATAAATCACTCTAAACGCGCTGAAGGACATAACTAAACTCTACATTTCACTGGAGACGAATGAAGTAAAACAGGAACACATACAGTACATAATACCTAATACTGCTAATCTCATAAGCTTGCACCTGTAAAAGCCACTGTGCTGAGAGTCAGGAGGGGAAAAAGAAATAAGACACCGTTGTAAGCATTCCTGGCTTTGTGTAAATGAGTCCCATTCTATCTAAGTTCCGGAACTATTCACCCACTACTGTATTTCCCTGCACCAGCAGAGTAGCGAAAAGCATCCTGTCACAGCTGCCACACTCCTTTTTGATGAGAAATTATATGGCCATTCTACCTGTTAGAAACTACGTAACAACATCAATTTCTTTGGCTAGCCAAGGACAATCATTTTCTGTCATATCTGTCAGGTGTCTTTTCCCTGTGTTACCTCTTTTTTGTTTGTTTGTTTGTTTTTCAAGACAGGGTTCCTCTATGTAGCTTTGGTGTCTGTACTAGAACGAGCTCTTGTAGACCAGGCTGGTCTCGAACTCACAGGGATTTGCCCGCCTCTGCCTCAAAGTACTGGGATTAAAAGAGCCAGGACAGGCTCTAAAACTACAGAGAAACCCTGTCTTAACACACAAAAACAAACAAACAAATAAGCAAGCAAAAAAAGGAAGAAAGAAAGAAAGAAAGAAAGAAAGAAAGAAAGAAAGATAAAGGCTTATGTTCTTTTTATGTCCCTCTGAAATACAGCATGGTGGGCAACTCAGGAGGCTCCTGATAATTTTAAGTGGATAGCAGGGAGCGCTAAGCTAATCACTTAGGCCATTATGGTGTTATAGAACATAATGCACCCACTTTAGAAAGCCTTTGTCCTGTATCTCACTATGTACTTCTGGTTAGCCTTGGACTTGGGGCAACCTTCCTGCCCCTATAGGTGTGTGTCGCCATTCCCAACTTGGGGAATAACTTTTAATAAAGTTAAGCAAATCCAAATTGAGAAGTATGGCTTAAGTGGTGAACTAACAATAAACAATTCATTAGTTTCTGTAGGAGCAGATGTTACAATGTAGTGGTAAGGTAAAGACGAGGGAGTCTGTGCGTGTTCAGTTCAGACGTCATTTTTTTCTGTATTTCTGTTCTGTGGTTGTCTTAGTCTGGTGATGTGGAACCTGCTACTGCAGAGGGCAGAATCTAACTGTATCACTTCTTACTGTGGTGGTTTAGGGTTTACAAAGTGATTCTGAATATTACAGATAAATACTCACTATAAAGCAATGGAGCCCGTAGTACAGAAGGATATCTGCCAATGTAAAGTTAAATCCCGCAAGGTAGACTTTGTCTTCAAGGTAGGAATTAAGATCCTAAAAAAAGAAAAACAATGCTTTAATTTAAAAAGAGTAATAATGAGCTGTTGCGACATATGATTTAAACATTCAGAAGGCTAGCCAAAGAAAAGGACTGAGACTTAATTTCTTTTTTCTTTTTTGGTTTTGAGGCAGGGTTTCTCTGTAGCTTCGAAGCCTGTCCCGGAACTAGATCTTTTAGACTAGGCTGGTCTTGAACTCACAGAGATCCGCCTGCCCCTGCCTCCTGAGTGCTGGGATTAAAGGCGTGTACCACTGCTGCCCGGTGAGACTTAATTTCTTGGACATAATCTTTAAATTGGCTGTGGTGGCACACGTCAGCTCTTGGGAGAATGGGGCAGGCTGACTGGGGAAAGAGCAGTTTGAGGAGATGCTTGTAAAACAGACAAATATTGACAATAGAAATCACAAATTAGATGCCAATCATCTAAAAGAAAAAAACAAAACAAAACAACAGACGCCATAAATGCCACCTATGAACATGTCAGAGTGTAGTGTTTTGTTCTTATCATGTCTAAACCATGCTCACTCTGGCTAGGGAGATGCCTCAGTAGTAGGTCAGTACCTGCCTGTAACCCTGGTGCTGACGATGCAGAGACAGCGGGATCCCCAGAGCTTGCTGGCCAACTTTCTCTAGCCACCCGTGAGCTCTGGGTTTAGTGAGAGAACCTGTCTCAACCAAACAAGGTGGAGAAAATAGGAGATACCTGAGATTAGCTCCTGACCTCCGCCTGCACGTGTACACACCACCTTCATGTGCACATAAACTATAGACATAAAATTTAAAAATCATGCTATTGTTAAATTTTTCCCAACATAAAAAATTTCTCAGATGATTATCTCTAGAAAACTGTTATTGGTTTTTGATATGCACATATATACATACCTATAAATACATATAAATAGTATATATTTCAAAAACTTTGTTATATATTAATACTTTAATTAGGATTATATTCATAACATAAAGTGTACCACCTAACCATTTCAAGAATGGTTAAGAATGCAGCTGGAAGGCTGAGCCTGTATAGATAAGCATGTTCAGTTTCACACTAATCTCAACCAATCTCCAGAGCTTTTCTATCATGCAAAACTAAAGCACTGCCATTAAATGGCTCCCCTTCTCCCTTTCCTCTAGGCACTGGTAACCACTGTTCGGCTAGGTCTCTGTGTAGATGCCTCATGGGACTCAGTTATTTCATTCAGTGTAAAGGGGAATGGGACAGAAGTAACGACCCTGAGGGGAAGGTCTTCCGCTTCGAGGCTTCTGCAGTACAGCCTACAGACACAGTTAAGATACCTTCAGCAGAGTGTGGGTGTCTTCTTTGCTGCAGTGTCCATCCACTCGGGTGACCCTGTACTCTAACCACTGCTGAACGATTGCCTTCTCTTCTGGGGTGCTCCCCAGCAAGTGTTCTTTATTGGCTAGCTTGACTAGATGGGTCGCGATGGTAGCCAATCCCATTAGACTGGGACCATTGTTTGTTTGCAGAACTGGAACCTTAAAAAAAAAAAAAAAAAAAAAGACTATCATGACTAAAAACTGGAGGTAAGCACTAAAATCCCCAATTTTTGGAAATGCTCTATAATACTAAATTATATATAACTGAAAGTTAGGACACCAGCAGTCATAGGGTTTATAATTTAATGGCATGCTGGATGATGTAACTGGTAGTAATACTGGCTAAATGTTACCAAAATTCAGAACCAGGGGCATACAACATGAGAAAACAACAGAAACCACAATACTTTATTAATTTCACTCACAATTCCCCACACTTGAGCACAGGCAGTGGCCCATGCCTGATATCCCAGCAACCCGGGAGGCTGAGGCAAGAGGATTACAAGTTTCAGGCCAGCCTGGGCTACATAGGAAGACCCTGCCCCCAAAACGAAAAAACAAGAAAAGAGATTGCCCTTACCCATAAACCAAATAATACCTGTTTAGGCAATTAGATTATACAGCTTCTTGAAATTTAGAACCTTATTGGTTTAGTAAAATAAATCTATATATTTATTTTTGTGCTGTTGGGGATAGAACCCAGGGCCTTCCCTGTTCCGAGCCACAGCTCCCACCCCATAAAAGTTTCTTACTTAAGCAAAGCCTATAGAAGTTTGAGGAGACTCTCTGTACCAGGGCCTCAGCAACCCTGGCTTGTGCCTTGTAGCAGTTCTAAAACCACAAAGGCGAGTAGCCTGTGTGAGCTACTTGTGCCAGCAATCAGATGTTTCCTTCTGGGGAGTGATGCTCATCACCTCTTCATGGGAACCACTTAACTCGGGGGAGACTGCAGGAAACGTAACCTTCCCATGACCCAACACGCCGTGCTCTGAGAACTCGCAGAGACTTCACCTAAAACCAACTTTGAAACCCTTACAAGACAAAGGAAACAGGTTTCTTTCCCCCTTTATAGGCTATAAAATCCGCAAGAATGAGGGCTGCTTGTTTGCTTGGTTTTCTTTTAAGCTTAAATTTTTTATTTTATGTATATGGGTGTTTTGCTTGCCTCATCTGTCCGTGCACCACGAGCGGGCCTCGGAGACAAGAGGACCTTGGATTATCTGGAAGATTAAAAACCACGCCCGGTGGAAGTATTAACTAGGACCTGGGTGTGGTGGCGCACACCTCTGACAGCAGCACTCCCAGAGGCAGAGGCAAGAGGCAGGTGGGTTCCAGGGCTACACAAAGAAACCCTGCCTCCGAAACCCAAACAAACAAAAACAATCTCCCACTTCCTCTGGGCCAGTCCTCACTGTATTCCTTCTCAATGCTTGTCCTGTTGGGCTCTTAATTGTTGGTGACTGTCCCTCATACTAAGTAATCTTCGAAAGCAATATTCATGTCTTGGCAAATTTCCCAAGTCAAACGTGGGAGTAGTGGCTGATGCAAACGAAACGGGTGAAGACGGAGAACCTCATCACCCCTGGGAAGGCTGGCCTTTGCAGCCTATCAAAGGCTTAACCTTTCCAGTGTCACTTTAAGTTAGTGTAAACCCCACAATACTTCTACGTTTTGGACAGAAATTTAACCTGTACCTAATGCAAAAACATTAGGGCCCAAACAAGAGCAAGTTATCTGGAACGACTCCCCCAAATACACATTCAAATTGCGTTTCCCACTACCATGCTTCCTCTAGTAGTCTTTCCAGGGCAAATTATGTTATTAACAACTCATTTCCAAAACCCTAAAAAATAGGTATCTTTACATCTCACCAGGAGCTCACCAGGAGCCTCACAGACCCACAACGGGTAACTTCAATTCTCTGCACCCTGCATATCTAAGCCAATGTGTCCCCAGAATGAGCAGAGCCCCTTCCTTGTTCTCTCCGCCAAGAGGCTTCCAGGAATCACTCTGTTCTGTTCGCCTGCAGGGTGAGCTCCCGGCCGCCTCCCCGCCCCATCCCCGTGACTGATCGTAAGGTGGTCGCTGAATAAAAGAAGCACTCTCGGCTACGATCCGCCTGGAGTGATCTCAACCCACCGGCTCTGCCCACGCCTCCCGAACCCGCTTTCAGCTCCCGGGCGGGGGATGATGACACTGATCTGGAGGTCCAGACCGAGCCCTGCGGCCCGTCCAGCACACACGTGGGGCGCCGCTTCCACTCTCGAGCCCCGGCCGAGTCTACTCTCGAGTCCCGGTAGGCGCCGGGTCAACTCGCCACTCTCCCACCGGTGCCCCGCCTCACCTGTCGCTCGCCCTGAGCGCTGTACTTATTCCCCGGCCTCAGTCCCAGAGACTTCTCCAGCAGCTTCAGCTCCGCGGCCGCCGCCATCTTCTGGCCCAGCTCCTGGCGGGGGCGGAACCCGAACTGCTAGGGCACTGATAGAGCAGGAAGTCCGGCCCCCATGCTTGTGTCCCACGATTGGCTGGATGGACGGCAAGCGCGCCTGCGCAAAGGGGCGGGTCTTTATAAAGGGCGGGCCCCAGCTACGTTCTGAGACAGGTGCATTGCTTTGCAGGGCGTGGAGGAAACCTTTCTCAAGAGGAGCAGGGAGTCGAGATAGTTTGACAGAATCATTGCAATGCTTGCTTGCAATACTATTGTAGAACACAGAAGAAAAGTTTAGGCTATTTGTTTTAAAAATATAAAACATCGATTCCCAAGCCCATCACAGAGTTCTCCAAATAAGAAAACTATAGACCAATCTCAGTTAAAAATATAGACGAGGGCCAGCGATCAAGCAAGGTTTGAATGAAGATGGCCCCAAAGGCTCATAGGGAGTGGCACTATTAGGAGGTGTGACCTTGCTGGAGTAGGTGTAATACTATTGGAGGAAATGTATCAGAAGCTCAAACCAGGCCCAATGTCCCTGCTGCTTGCTGGTCCAGGCATAGAATTCTCCGATTCCTTCTGCAGCATCGCGTCTGCCTGTGTGCCTCCATGCCTCCCACGATAATGGACTAAATGTCTGAACTGCAAACCAGCCCTAATTAAATATTTTCCTTTATAAGAGTAACCATGGTGGGGCTGGAGAGATGGCTCAGTGGATAAGAGCATTGCCTGCCCTTCCAAAGGTCCTGAGTTCAATTCCCAGCAATTGAACTCATGGTGGCTCACAACCATCTGTAATGAGGTCTGGTGCCCTCTTCTGGCCTGCAGAGATACACACAGACATAATAAATAAATAAATATTTAAAAAAAAAGAGTAGCCATGATCATGGTGTCTCTCCACAGCAATAGAAACCTTAACTAAGACAAATGGGAAACATTTTGAAGCATCCTTGGTTAAGTTCCGAGCTTCCCACTTAGTTACACTGCATTAAACTGGAGTAGATAATCACGAGAAGCATGTGTTTTGAAGCAAGAAGCCAAACTGACCCCATTAACAGTCTGTGTAGTTTCATATTTTGAAAACTCAATCAAGAAGAAAATTACAAGCAATAAGAGAATTAAAGGCGTGCGCCACCTCCGCCCGGCAAAAGTCTGGAATCTGTAATGTGTGAAGGGATGCTTAAAAAAGAAAAAAAGATCAGACCAAATCTGTGGAAAACAAGTAGAAATATGAATAGCAATTTCACAAAACCTATACTTAAAGCTATAAAAAGGCACGAAACGACTGATTCTAGAGTTACCAGATACAACACAAGCAACCCTCTGTCACCTAGTAGACGGGTGGCAATCCAAAGGTGACAGCATGCGCAGGTAGGCTGCCCTGAAGATGCAGCTATTCTCTGGTACTCCAGATGGAAGCAAAACTATATAGCCCCTGTCAGGAAACTGAGCCTAGAACTGTCTAGCAATATTTTTTTTTTTGATGAATGTGGGAGACAATATTAAGTGCTATCCTGTCTAGGCAAACAAGCCTGTGAACACTCAAATATTCCTAAATAAGGAACTAACTGAGGTCATCTTATCATTGGTACCTTGAGGATGCATGAACCGCTGAACAGGAATTAGGAGCGCCCCAGTATAGTGGTAATAATGGTTTCCAGGATATGTCAGTGGAAAAAGCAAGGCAAGAAAGAATTTATGGTGTACTCTCCATCTTATAAAGTTTGGGGTGCAGCAAATGAAAGCACATTTTCGCATTTATTTTTAAACCAAATTATATACCCAGACATTTATAAAATATAGACAAGAACTAGAACTAGATTGTGTGGCTATACCCTTTCTTTTAAATTTGTCTGTGGAAGCAGGTACATTTTTAAGCTATTATAAATTTATCAAACTGAGAAATAAATCTCCAGAAAAGCAATACAAGACACATGGTACATCAGACTGATGAGATGTCCACAGGCTGTGGAATTCTTTATCTGAAAAAGATTTTATTTTTAATTACATGTCTGTGGGTGTGTTCACACGAGTGCAGTGCCCATACAGGTCAGAAGAGGGCGTTTCTGAGCCCACTGATGCTGTTGCTGGAAATTGAACTCAGGGTCTCTGGAAGGGCAATGTGGGGTCTTAACCATGGAGCCATGTCTCCATCCCTGAGTGTGGTGTTCTTTTAATCACTTGATATATGATTATCAGTAAGTTTCTAATCATGGATACTGGAAGTAAACACATTCAGTGGAAAACACTTCTGCCTTTTTGTTGCTGACGTTGTGTCTCCAGCTTCTTGGCTGTTTTAGAGTAGCTGGCATTATTCTGATGGGGTTTCATGTATACACTGTGGGATGAAACAAAGGAATAGCCATAGAGCATTATTGGAAGTTGGGATTTGGGCATTGCAGGCATCAGATAGGTCAGGTTAAATCAAACTCGTTTGTCCTGAATTTAAATCACAATATCCAGATGACCTTAGGATGCTTCTGTCTTAAGAAAGATAAGAAGTTTTTCTTAGCTTGCTCGGTTTATTCACAACAAACAAAGTTTCAAAACAAACACAATGTAGTAGCAAAGAGTACCCCCAACCCACCAAATTTTGGTTTCAACTGACATTTCCCACAAGAAGTTATGGGGGGCTCTTTGGAGACTGGCCATTTCTTGCAGCGGTCGGATTAATAAATCACCAGTAATAGATATTTGAACAAGTTTAATAGCAAAACCAGACTCACGAAACCAAGGTTCCAGCGGAGTAACCAGCGGAGACAGGAGAGGAAGGGGAAGGGGCGCGCAGCCTCTGCCCGCACAATATATCAGTAAACATACGCCTGAGGGCAGCCCGCCCCCAAGGGGAGGGCTTATCCCTACAATTTCTAGATATTGGCAGGAAATGCACGAGATGAGAAGACACCTGGCCTCTCCCCCTGGCCTCTGCATGTGCATCCATGAGGATGAGCACACCCGCTATGTGCATATACATGGGTACCCACCCAATACAGATTAGTGCAATGGCTAATTCTAGTTATCCATCAACTGAACAGTCTGTGAAAGGACTTTTCGGAAGCATCGCTTGAGGGGGCAGACTCTCGCACAGAATGGGTTGCACTACCTCTAGATCGTAGATGGAAGATCTAAGGGAGGAAAGCGCTGCTTTCCCTGCTCGCTGTCAACGCTGGTGACCACATCTTCGTTGCTGCTGTTGCCTTGCTTTGCTAACACTGGACATCATTTTACTTCAGTTTTCGTATGTGGACTGAAAGCCAGTGGCTTTCTGGGAAGCCACCAGGCTGTCGAGCACCATACTGGGACCGCTGAGGCGTCCAGACACATGTACTAAATAAAACGGCTATTGGGATCTCAATGTCTCTGACTTGCAGATAGCAGTATTGTTTATGCCAATTTAATAAATACCCATATATATATATATATATATATATATATATATATATATATATATATATATATATATATATATATATATATGCTTTTGATGCTATGCTTTTAATTACATTTATCTGTCTGTCTGTCTGAGTGTAGAATTATGGATGCCACGGTACATGTGTGGAGGTCAGAGAACAACTTTCAAGAACCAGTTCTTCCCTTCTACCATGTGGGACCCGAGAATGGAACTCAGGG
This sequence comes from Alexandromys fortis, assembly GCF_014885135.2. Classification (NCBI taxonomy): domain Eukaryota; kingdom Metazoa; phylum Chordata; class Mammalia; order Rodentia; family Cricetidae; genus Alexandromys; species Alexandromys fortis. Next base: position 4,098,874 of record NW_026067924.1, on the reverse strand, counting down.
TGTAAGACTTGGTGCGAACTCCTTTACCTTCGGAGACATCTCTCTGGTTCAATATGTATTCATTCTGCTAGCTGTGTGCCTCAGAGATCCCTGACTAAGACAATGCGCCCCTGAGAGTTGCCTCAGCATTGCTTAGTACCTGTGTAGTGACCTTGCTGACTGAATCTAAATTTGACCAGGACTTAATTAATTAATTAAAATTTTTTTCATACAATATATTTTGATTACATTTTCTCCCCTCCCCCAACACCTCTCATTTTCTTTCCATCTCCCTATCCTCCCAGTTTTATGTACTTTCTCTCTTTAAAAAAGTTAAAGCAAAATCTGTTTGATTATTTGCAGGGAGGACCTTGGACATCCCACAGGGCAGGGAACCCTGACAGCTCTTTGGACTGAAGAGGGAGGGAGAGAGGAGTGGGGAGAGGGGGAAAGGAGTGGGGGGAGGGGGAAGGAGATGGGAAGCTGGGAGGAGGCAGAATTTTTTCAATAAAAAAAAAATAAAAAAAGAAAAAAAAGAAAAAAATTAAAGCAAAACCAAAATAACACCCCCCCAAAAAAAACCAAAATCAAAACCAACAATGAAAAAATCAGTAAGACAAAAAAGAAAAAAGAAGCCCAAACACACCCCCCTTAAACCTCTCAAAAAACAAACCAACAACAAAAAAAAACCCATATAGTTTATTTTGTGTTGGCCACTTATTCCTGAGCATGCGGCATGCCCTGGGGTGCGATTGATGTATCTAGTGACTTCCATTCGAGAAAGCTGGTTTTCCTCTTGCCAGCAGGTGTCAGCTGCAGATGGCTTCTTGGGGTGTGTGTATAAGGGAGACTGTGTCCACTGCCCCTCCTCAGTGCCGGGACCCCCTCTGGCTTGAATGTTCTTTGCTGACACAGTCTCTGTGGGCTCATCTGTGCCTCAGTCCTGCGGTGTCTGGAAGACACTGTTTCCTTGGTGTCAGCACCATGACTGGCTCTTCTGATCTTTCCTCCTCCTCGTCAGCATAGATCCCTGAACCTTGAGGAGAGGGCTTGATAAAGACATCCCGTTTGGGAACAAGCACTCCAGAGTCTCTGCACATCATCCAGTTGTGTTGACCCAGCCTTTTGATCTAATAAATTTTCAGGAAATAATACAAAAGGGGGATATATCGAATGATTCTGTGTAGATACAAACAACAAATTCAAAGTCATGGAAAACAACCAGATAATCTGATTCCTTCACCCAAAAAATTCAAAGAAAAAAAAACAGTAGGAAACATATATATATATGTAGAGAGAGAGAGAGAGAGAGAGAGAGAGAGAGAGAGTCATAAGGAAGAAAACAACTAATTGCAATGTATGTACCTTTTTCACTTGGGTCTGATTTATTTTCAATCCTGGCTCCAATAAACTAGTAAAATAAAAAAAAGGTTGATAGTCATATATTAGTTTCTCCATCACGACAGTGAAGTGCCTAACACAATCAAAAAAGGTGTGTGTGTGTGTGTGTGTGTGTATACACTATAGATTCCAATTACAGGACCATGACATGGAATATTGACTACACTAATGTTATATAAGATGACATTAATAAATTATTTGCTCAATCTCACATAGATAATAGATCTGCTCATAAAGCACCTGGAGGTTTGACAAGCCGCAGATGCCATGTCAGGCTGGGGAGTTGACCTTATTTTATGTAGTGAGGGGCCAGGCTTTATCACTACAGGAAAAAAAAAAAAAAAAAAGGAGGGGTCAGCCGATTCTAACACACAGTCAGACTTGGGACCCGCTACAAAAGATCTTGAACTTTCATCTGGTTTCCTGGTTCTCACAGCCACAGAGCCCTGGTTTCCTACCGTCTTCTTCCTCTGTTGCAATGGAGAATTGATGCACACGCTACCCCGCTCAGTATTAAGCATAATAAAGCGAGCAAGCAAGCAAGCTTATCTTTTATTTAAAAGAATCAATAAGTGTATTTTTAGCTGCTCTGTCTATTTGATTTGGGGTTATCAGGACAGCCTTACTCATAATAAAGATCATCTGAGAGACTGAATTTGCCAAACAGAACACTGCTCTCAGTGCTCTTGTTGTCAAGTTTGAAATCCATGATACCTTAGGACACAAAGGAGACGTCAGATGAAATTAATTTGGCAAGGGGAACACGAACTGGATGGTTTGCTCTTTGGAGCAGACATGACAGCTCTCCGCATGTCATGCCGGCGTCTGTTAAAATGAGCTGTGTGTGCCAGAAACTGTTTCCTTCTCCGACTGCTCTTAGCGATGCCCATCGGACAACACTCCATCTTAGGAGATTATTTTTCTGTCTCGGACTGTGCTGGGCTTCAGAGTTAGGGTCTGAATGACCTCAAATGTGGGGCAGATAGCAGGAGGGTGACACAGGTGCTGTGCGTGCTGCTATTTCTGCCGTGTCTTGTGTCTCCTCCTCTTGTTCATGGAGCCATCTCTATGTACCAGGCACGGTTCTAGGCATCGGGGATGCAGGAATAAGCAGCCGTCCATCAAGCTTCGGTGTCTTGAGGAAATCTAGATTTGTGTCTGGGCCCATACCGCTTCCTGGTCACTATTGACCTCCACAGCTAGATCTGGACTAGTCCTTAAGTGTCTCTGGGTTTAAAGGACTAATCAGCTTGGTGCTGCTGCTATTGGGGGGTGGTAGAGCCTTTAAGAGCTGGAGCCTACAGGTTCTAGAACATTGGAAACTTGGGATAACGCCCTTAAAGATTGTAAGAACCTCCCCTTCAGGCCTCTCCTACAGAATGAGGAAAAGCAATTCATGAGGTCACTCTAGTGCAGCTAAGTTCCAAGTCAGAAGGAGGGAGCATGCACTTGTTTCAGTAGCACACTTAGCATATAGCTGACCTGATGTCACAAATGTCACCTTTCTGAAGGCATTTTGTGTCAGTCTGTCTTGCAGACCTCACATGTCAAGGATATGTTCACTGGCCTGCTCTGTGACACCGGCAGCCCATTCCACTTCCCCACCACCTCCCTGGCACTAACTTTCTAGGTCAGAACGTAGAGGTGTGTCTTTCTGCTGAGAAAAGATCTCATCCCGAACCTCCCACTTATGGCAATCCTCCTGCCTCCTAAGTGCTGTGATTCCAGGTGTCAACGAGCAGATCTGTTTACAATTACCACATGACCAACACAGCTCTACACACATGGAGATAGACCCCTTTACTTAACGATGTTGAGATCACATGTCTATGATCTCTCTGCCTCTGGACTATAAACTTCCAAGGACACAGATGGCATCTTGTTCGTCATTCTGTCATCACACCTGGCATCCAGTTTGGAGCCCAGTGGGCACTGGATGAGACATGTGTTGAACGAACAGATACACATGCAAAGACACAGGATGATGGTGAGTGGATTAAGAGGTGAACCATGCAGGTACGATTTAGTCTTGCCTTGGAGCAAACTTCAGAAACCAAAAATGCGAAATCATTTTTTTTTTACCCCTGGGGAGTAGAGCAGGGCAAAGAAAAGTGTCTCAGAAAACTACAAACCAGGAGTTAGCAACCAGTTTACCAAAAGAAAACTCATTCCTTCCACCAATCTCCAAGTTGCTCATTCAGGGATCACCCAGACTACTTCTTTGAACTCAGGAAACGGCCTTGCATCAGCTCATCACAATCATAATCCTCTCCTTCCTCCTCTTCCTCCTGGCCATTGTTATCACAGGGTTACCAGGCATTTATTGATCATTGCTGTCTGTTGAATTCGATTCCAAACTCTACCGGTATCAACACTCAGTTCTCAGAACAGTCTTGGAAGCCAATACTATTTTTATTATCTATAATAGTTACAGAAGAGGAGACTGGCACTTAGAGAAGGGTGAAGAAACTGATTTTCGGGTTGTTACCCAGAAAGTAGTCTCTTAGAAGAATGAAAGATTCTCTAGGTCATGGGGCCTGCGGGATGGCTTGGCGGATAAAAGGCATGCCCCAGGAGGCTGGTGACCTGAGTTCGAAACCTTCTACCAACACCAAGGTGGGTGGAGAGAACCAACCCACTCCTCCCTTAAATGCTGAGATTACAGGTGTGTGCCAACAGACCTGATTTAGACTCCACCCTTAAAAATTATCCTGCCTCCAAGCAGTACCGCTCTTTAATACATGAACATTTTTTTTGGGGGGGGATACAATCTGTGTTTTAGCAATAGCAGGGCCCAAAGTGGTCCTTAGTCCCGTGGAAACCGGTTTCAGGACAGTAGATTCATTTCCTTGCCACACGTCACATTTGTCCAGCTCGGTAGCACCTGAATGTCTGTGTCTGAGAACCAGCTAGTGCTGGGAATGGGACTTTTAATTAAAGAGGAGTAACACTGATAAGAGTCCGAAAGACAGGCCTGTGCACCTGCGCGGATGCTCAGAATTCCACAGACGACCTGCCTGCTCGCGTCTTAAAGCTGGCTCGGCTTTGAAACGCGGCAACTGAAACTTTGTGTTTCCAACCTTTATTTGATTTCCCATCAAGCATCCTGCAAAGTGAGGGGCATTTTTCAAATTCCCATAAAGTTTGTGAACAAGAATCTCCGAGGAGGCTTTGCCACCTCCGCTGCTGATTTGTGTGTGCTCGCTAGCTTGCAGCTCTTGCCCGGCTCTCTGGTGCTAAATTAATAACAACTGATGTGGAGCTGACAGGTAGGTGAAGATGGAGGGTGTCATGATATTAAAAAATTCTCAATCTATTATGGAGCTCGGTGCGCGACGCTTTGTCAGGTTTTGCCTGTAGGTATCTTAATTTTGCTTAAACAGTTTGCTCACGTCTTGAAGACCCAGAGGATGGAAACATAGCCCTCAGCACCCGTCTAGCGGAATCCGCAGCATATGTCGGCGTGATACAGACAACCAGAAACTTACTTGCAATGATTGGAAAGGGCACCAGATGAGATTAAAAGGCTAAAAATACTTTTATGGAATTAACGGTGATCTCGTTCTCTCTTGTAGTTACAAGGGGGTCTGTTTGGGATCCAGATAAACATCATTTTCTTGAAGACAGCTGTGACTGCCTCAAAACTCACCTGCTCACCTGCAAATCATCCACCAAAGATTTCTTAGAAGTGGCTCTCAGAGAGGAAGCAAAATACTGGAAGGGATGCTTGGCAAATTTTAAACTCTGAAAGTGATCTCTTTTGTACATTAAATGTTAATGTAAGATTCTTTGAAATTATTGACTATGGTTGAAGCTGGAGAGATAGCTCAGTGGTTAAGAGCACTGACTGCTTTTCTGAAGGACCTGGGTTCAATTTCCAACACCTACATAGCAGCTCACAACTGTCTGTAACTCCAGTTCCAGGGAATCTGGCATCCTCACACAGACATGCATGCAGGCAAAAAGCCAGTACACATAAAAATAAAAAAAAATTATTTAAAAATATTTACAATGCAGGAAGAAGTAGAGAGATTAACACAATAAAGTCCACGGAGTCTACTCTTGGAGGGTCCCGCCCAGGTGGCGTTTCCAGCTTTGCCACTTTCTCATGCTCTCCCCTTTCCTTCTTAGTTATAGAACCATTGTTTCTTACATGGACTCGCGAGCTGGAAAAACAAAGGGCACATTGTTTAGGGAGCTAAGCTGCAGTTAACAGGACTTAGGCTCAAGTGTTATATAAGGAAAGCGACGCCACTTTTTCTGACTTCCTTTTCTTCCAAGTAAAATGTAGACTAGACCAACCACCATCTTCTAACTAAAATGTAGACTAGACCAACCACGGTGGAGCATGAGGAGAAAGCTAGAAAGGATCAGAGCAGGAAAGCAAGAAAAGGGCACCTACTCATTGGTGATTACAGGTTGTAGCATCCATTCTAGATGCTTGTATGTGACAGAGGAATGCATTTTTATCTTGTCTCGGCTATTTATCATTGTTTGGCTGGGTATATGCTTCTCCATCACCTAGATAGCCAGACCTAGCCATTATTTATTTAAATGTCCCTTTCCTACTGGGCAAATTCTTTTTTTTTCAACAGTTGACTCAAATATATTGTTTACCTTTTGTATAGCTGTTACTGTTTTCTCAACAGTAGAATTGCTCTCTTAGTTCTTGTCTAAAGCATTATGTGAAAGCGTCTTTCTATTTATTACATTATATTCTATCAGTGAGCTCGGTTATATCCCTGATGTCTGAGCTAATGAAGGTAGAATTAGTGAACTAATGAAGGCAGGGATCATTTGTCATCGCCAATCTGATCGCGGTTCTAAACAAATGATGAGTATTCACATCTGGCTTCAACGTGGTCTTTCCTTTCATTTCTGCTTCATTTCAAATAATGCTCATGGTTATGTTTTACATTTCTTCTTCTTTTTTTCTGGTGGGGATTATTGGAGGAATCTTAAAGCTTTATGCATGAGAAGAGAGTTGCTGCCTTTATACAGTCTAGTGACACTTTGAAAAATGTACTTCTAAAATGGCCCAGACTAGAAAGTCACACAGTGACATTTCTATCATATCCTATTTATCAAGACTGCTCAGCATCAAGGAGAGGGGAGATAGAAGGCCCTAGAAGGGCATGTGGGGCTAAAATAGTTGCTACAGCCATTTTTACAGGATGGAATCTGCTTCAGTATATACAGTGTGTCCATAACAATGCCTCTGGGGCTGAGATGCAGAACACATATGCCCAGAAGCTGCATCCTATTTTGATTTCAGGCTCCTCCTCAGTGTCCAGGGATCCATCATTTAAATCAGGTTTAGGTATAGATGGGGCCCTCTGAGGGTCATTCCTTTTAAACTCTTCCCTGAACGCTGTGTCTTGTGGTTGGATGACCTGCAGTGAGAGTGACAAGCGGTTTGGACTTCTCTCTTCTCATATGCAATGGCGAAATGGGTCTGGGGTCAGGATACTATGGATCTGTCTACTCAAACGGGTGAAAGACTCTTTAAAAGAAACACATTCACTTTGAGGCTCTATCTCTGAAGCATCCTTAGCCACCTTTGCTTGATTTTAGAGGAAAAGTTTGCAATGGCTTTCTGTCCGGCCTCTGTTGGAACCTAAAATTCTATTGCCAGGGAAATCTGTGTTTAGAAAAATGGTAGCAAACAACACAAACTCAGTCCTTCAAGTATCTCCCTTGCTGTCTCCTCTGGAGACAAGCCCTGGGTCAGCTCGGGTGAGGTCATGAGGCAAAGCCTAGACAGAGGTCTTTGATGACAAGAAACATCTTTTGTAGTAGTGTTGCTCATGCCCTTGAAAACAGCTGTCTACTTTGAAGACAGAGATTTGTATTCGTTTTCTCATTGTTGTGACCAAATGCCCAGCAAAAGGAACTTCAGGAAGGAAGGGTTTAGCTTGGCTCTCCTGGTTTGCTGTGGAAGGCATGGTGGCAGGAACACAAGGCTTGTCATATTGCACCCACAGTCAGGAAGTAGGAAGCATTGAATGTGGATGCTCAGTTTTTATTTTATTTTTTATTCAGGCAAGGACCCTGGACCATGGAGTAGTGTTGCCCCTATTTATGGTAGGTCTTCCCAACTCAACTGACCCAGTCTGGAAACTCCCTCACAAATGGGCCCCAAAATTTGTTTCCATGGTGATTCTAAATCTCATGTAGCTGATGAGGCTAATTATCGCAACACCTGACTGATCCAATACCTGAACCATCATGGGAAGGATGATAAAATTTCAATGGCCTTCTCAGGAAGGCAGAATGTATGTCTGCCGCAGCAGAGGAAGACCCATGCAATTAGGATGTGTGTATTTATTTTGTTGGTGGTGACTAACTTAATGTACAATTTAGATAGTGAGGTGTGGCGTGTTAATTATATTACAGTGATATTTTAAAAATCGGGAAGAGAGCTAATGAGATAGCTCAGTAGTAAAGACACTTGCCACCAAGCCTGATGACTCGAGGGAGCTTGATTCTTAGGACCCACTTGGTGGAAGGAAACAATCAACTCTCGAAAGTTTTTCTCAGATTTATCTTCACACACACGTGCACAATAAATGTTTAAATGTAATAAAATTTTAAATTATACAGAAATGGTAAGGGCACATTGTGAGAATATAGTGATGACATACAGGCCATGTTACTACTTCCTGGATTACGGCTCAGTTTTCAGGCCAGTGTGTGATTCACTGTGGTTCTTGTCTCCACTCTGAGGCTCTGGTTTGTAGCTGAGCAGCTTTTCACTTTTTTCCCACTGGTTAGTGTTTGGGTATTTTTTAGTCTTTTATTGGTGAATTATTCTATTAGATGTCCATCTAATTAGAAACAGACAAGTCTGGAAAGTATTCCTTAATGCGCACATTGTCAGGTATTAGATAAGCTTGGGAATAAGAAATAGTTTTTAAAACTTAGTAAGATCTAGCTTCTTTGTACTACCCACTATGATGGTGTGAGTGAGGTGTTCCCTATAAGTCTCAGGCATTTGAATAATTGGTACCCAGCTGGTGGCTGTTTGGAGAGGATTAGGAGGCACAGTCTTGTTGGAGAAAGTATGTCACTGGGTGTGTGGGTGGGGTGGGATTGAGGTTTCAAAAAGACTCGTGCTCTTCCCAGGGCACTCTCTGCCTCCTGCTTCAGTTCACAATGTGAGGTTCTTTTTGCCCCACCTTCATGAACTCTAACCCCCTGGAACCATAAGCCTAATTAAATGCTTACTTATATAAGTAGCTTTGGTCAGGATGTTTTATCACAGCAATAGATAAGTAACTAATACATCTACATTATTTTAGCTTAGTTACTCTCTCTACTGCAGTTTGTAATAAACAGCTGCTTGACAAGAACCCAATGTCTAGTTCTTGTGTCTTCTTTCTCATTTCCTTTTATTCTTTGAGAAAAGTTTACACGAATACAGTGAATCTTAACCATTTTGCCCCTACTTTTTCTCCTCTGTCTCTATTGCCTTATCCAACACATCTTCCACTTCATGTCCTCTCTCCTTAAAAAAATTGCTCTGTTGGTTTTTAAATCAAAATAGACCCCATAGGATCATATATTTAGATATCTGGTCCTCTTTTGACAAAATTGGTTGGGAAAGAGTAGGAGACTTGGTCTTGTTGGAGATGCGTTACCAGGGGTAAACTTTGAGGTTTCGAAAGCCAACACTATTCCCAGTTAGTACCTTGTGCTTGTGGATCAGATGTAAGCCCCCAGCTGCAGCCCTAGAATCATGAGTGCTTGCTTGTTCCTGCTGTGTTGGTCATGGACTCACTCTCTGGAAGCATTAAATACTTACTTTTATAAGTTGCTTTGCCATGTTTTTTTTGTTACAGAAATAGAAAAGGAAGACAATTACACGCTGATCCCAACTAGTCTGCCCATATCTGCATGAATGTGGAGTCATACATGGGGGCATGGGAAACCTGCCTTCCCTCAGTGGCGATCAACTGCCAATAGCTCTTCAGTCGGAAGTCAGACCTTGAGAGTCCTTCTCCTCTCCATACTGGAAAATTTCTCTGGTTTGGTCTTATGCAGGTAACCAAAGATGCTGTGAGTTCGTGTTTGCAACCGTCATGTTCAGAGAACAGTATTTGATATAGCACCCATTCCCGCTCTCTGACTCTTACATTCGTCCTACACCTTCTTCCTTGATGTTCCCTGAGCCTTGGTGGGGTGGGTGCGTTGATATAGCTGTCGTGTCTGTAGCTGAGTGCTCATGGTTATTTGTTTTCAGCACTTTGAGTCTCCATATTAATTGCTATCTATGGCAATAATAAGCTTCTCTAGAGTTGAAAAAAGCAAAAATCTATTGATATAAACATAAACAGTTAAAAGGTATTTTGACAACATGATCATTTAGCAAAGCAACATCAATGGGTTCTTCCCTTGGACCTATGACTCCCTTAGCTTTGGATTTTGGCCATGTTTTCAGTATTTCCTCCTGGGGAGCAGTTCTCAAATCCAGTAAAGAGAGCAGTTGGTTATCGCTATAGACAGCCTTGCCACTGTTGTGCTAATGGGTAGATCTTGCCTGGCAGGTTGGTAGTTGTAGGACCATTGATATCTTTTCTTTCTCAGCAGCCTTCGTGACACCTTTGAGCAGCTTGAAAGCTAGTCATCAAGGAGAGAGTTTTGTGGTTACTCTAAGAAAATTTTCTTTGTATCTAGCAAGCAAAATATGAGGTGACTTCAGCAGTTAGGTCTTACTTTCCAGTAAGAGTAGGCAACCAAGACCAATAACAGTAGCATGTAGCATCTTGGGTATTTAGGGAACCTCCCTGAGCAAGAGCTTACAAAAAGATACTGAGATTTTCATTTAATAACCCATGTCTTCTGGGCAGTATTGTTCGTGTGTGTGTGTTATCTCTGTTCAAACTCCCCCTTTCCTTTAAATTATATATTTTTTATTTTTAAAAGTTTATTTCTCTTTATTTTATATGCATTGGTGTGAAGGTGTCAGATCCCCTGGAACTGGAGTTGCAGACAGTTATAAGCTGCATTGTGGGTGCTGGGAATTGAACTTGGATCCTCTGGAGGAGCAGTCAGTGTTCTTGACAACTAAACCATCTCTTTAGCCCCTTAATTATATTTATTAACATATACAATTATGTTTTTAATTAGTTTACAAACTGTTGTAATTTTATAAGACTTCTTTGTATATTCTTAGTTTTAATGATTCTCCCTCCTATCCTTCCTTTTCCAACTCCCTATCCTCTTAAACCTTTAGCTCCTAGTATTCCCCTTTGCCTATTTTTTCTTTTTTTTTAATTTTTTTCCCTTTGCCTATTTTTTTCATATCACATATGTTCTACTATCCCCTCATATTGCATTTACAAGTGGTGGTTTTTTTTCTTTAAAAAACTAGGTATCTCCATTTCTTTTTTTAAAAAATTTCCCTTTATTTTATTTTATAGTTATAGGTGTTCTGTCTGCATGTATGTCTGTCTGTCTATCCTGATTGTATCTGGTACCCAAGGAGGCCAAAAAAGGATATTGGATTCCCTGGGCCTGGAGTTACAGATGGTTGTGAGCCACCATGTAGGTGCTGAGAACCAAACCTTAGTTCTCTGTAAGAACAGCAAGTGCTCTCAACCACGGAGCCATCTCTCCAGGTCTTAAGATCTGTCTATTGCTGGATAGCATGCACATGGAAAAGTGAATTCATTGTGAACTTTTGATTCAATGAGCTTCCACAAACAGGTCACCCCACCTAGGCAGTAGCAGCGCCTGGATGGGAGGCAACACTTGCATTCCTTTGGCAATCTGTCCAGCCGCATATTCCAAGAGGAGCCAACCACTGCTTGGATTTCAAACCCCATTTATTAATTGGTTCTGCTGCCGAAACTTTCAAAAACACCATCACATGCTAAGGAGCCTTGAAAACATTTCTAATATTTTGTTGCGGCCCAATGACTTCCACTATATTTCATATATTTAAAGGGTGCATTCTGATGTGTTTTGACATATGAATATGTCCACGAAGCCATCACCACAATCAAGATAATGAACATACCCATCACTCCTAGGCTCTTCTTCTCTACCCTCTGCCCCACCCTCCACTTCCCTCCGCGGGCTATCAGTGATCTGCTTTCTGCCACTGTGCATCAAGGTTTCCTAGAATCTGATCTGAACAGAATAATATGAAATCCACATCTTTTCTCTTTCCCTCCCTGTAATTTCTTTGAGATTCACCTATGTTCTCCTCCTACATATCATTAGTTTGTTACTTTTTATTGCTAAGTAGTGTTCCTTTATGTGTATATATACATATATGTAATACAAACAAAAGATACATATAAACACACAAATGGATAAAAGTGTGGTATAAAATGAAATACATTTTTATTATATATGTATATTATATATATATATTACATTTTAATTCATTTGCTTGTTTGCTTGTTAGAAAATACTTCTTGGCACCTGACTTATTTTGCTTCACATTCTTCCTGATGCTTATAAGCAGTGGAGCCAAGAGCAAGTTACTTCCCATGCGTGAGCTTAGTTTTTTCACCTGTACGGTGGGATAGTTCTGAAATAGTATTAATTGCCTAATAGTACAGTCACGAGGACTAAAGGAGTTAATACATTTGTCTCCTGTTATCCGAGGGGGATCGGTTCCAGCCGTCTCACCTGCCTAGAAACCAAAATCCAGATACATACAAGCCCCTCAGGGTTTAGTGTTTGCACACAACCTCTGTGTGTCCTTCCGTGCATTTCAAATCTGCTCCAGATGACTTGGAACACTCAGTACCAGGCAAATACTTTGTGCGTAGCTGCTTTATCTTGTTCTTAGAAAATTATGACGAGACAGGGGCTTGTTCAGCACAGAGCCAGTCCTTTTCTTCTGAATATATTAAGTCTGAGGTTGCTGGAACCTGTGGGTGTGAAACTGCATGTACAAAGCACTGAGAACGGAGTCAGGCAGGTCAAGATTCAACGGGATGTCAATCCTGTGTCTCACTGTGTGCTGAGTACCAGGTATGGATCTACTAAGGCCTTCAGCACTGCATTGTGGGCCTGAGGGGTGTTCTGATGATGCTGTGGTTTCATCCACAGCCTTGGTTAGTGTTAGTACTGGCACCTAAGGCAATGTCTTCAGCTCTTCTCCTCTTGGAGCATTTGGTCTTCTCTGCCAGTATTGGATGCTTGTCCTCTCCTCTTGGCCCCATTTGCTCGATATCTTTGTGATCTTGATCCCAACGATAGATGGGTCCACTTCTATCAGAACTACAGCACGGAAATGTCCAGATTCTCATTATGTTTGAGCTATTCTTGACCCATCAGCCCACACAGCAGCATGCACGCACCTGTGTGTGGGCAATGGCTGTGCAGTAGGTGAGCTAGCTTGCTTCACTGGTACTGTGATGAAACACTGACCAGAACCATCTGGGAGTGGAAAAGGTTTATATGGCTTACACTCTTAGGTAATAGAACATCCCCAAGGGAAGTCAGGACAGGAACTCCAGGCAGGAACCTGGAGGCAGGGACTAAAGCAGAGACCACGGAGGAACGCTGCTTACTGGCTAGTTCACCAGGGCTTGCTCAGCCCTCTTTTTATACAACCCATGGCCACCTTCCCAGGAATGGCTTTGCCAATTGTGGGCTTGGTCTTCCTGCATTAATAATCAAGAGAATGTCTCACAGACATGCCTGTGGTTTTTTGAATGTGAATGTTCCCCGTTGGTTCGTTTATTTTCAGTCTTAGTCCTCAGTGGATGAACAGTTTGGAAGGATTAGGGGGTGTGTTGTTGGAGTAGGCAGGACTTTGTTGTGGGAAGGCTGTTTCTAGGAGTGGGCTTTGAGGTTTCAAGACCCCACACCAGACCTACCTAATCTCTCTCTCTCTCTCTCTCTCTCTCTCTCTCTCTCTCTCTCTCTCTCTCTCTCTCTCTCTCTGCTACTACTCCAGCACTAGGCCTGTCTGCTTCCCTTTATGATGGTCATGAGGGACTAACTCTCTGAAATGTAAACAAGCTCCCAATTAAATGCTTTATTTTGCAAGAGTTGCCTTGGCCGTGGTGTCTCTTCACAGCAACAGAATGGTAACTAAGGCAATGCCTATAGGCTTATCTGATGGAGGCAATGCCTCAGTTGAGGCTCCCCTTTCCCTGTTTTTTTTTTTTTCAAGCTGACAAGAACTAACCAGCACACTAAAGTGTTCTAGAAAACTAGTTGCATCTTTCAACTTTAGACACTTCCATGTGGCATTAGATTCATCCACAGGGAACTGTGGTATGCCCTGAGAATCCCAGGCGTTCAGTAGACCATTAAAGGAGGCAGTTCCATTGTTTAGGGAATATTTCAAAATCTTGATATAGTGATATGTAAGGCCTTAATAGCTACTTACCTGCGGGGCATGGTGTTATAGATATTAGAGGCTGGGGACAGAGAGAGGGCTCAGTGGTTAAGAGGATGTATTGCTTTTACAGAGGACTCAAAGTTTAGCTCCCAGTGTCCGTGCTGGGTAGCTCACAACAGCTCTAGGTGATCTGGCATTCTTCTGGACTACATGAACATCCGCACTCATGTGTGTAAACACACACACACACACAACAGTAGAAATCAATCTTATAAAAATCTAGCATGTTACAGGTATTTAAAGAAGGGAAATGTGTGCTTTTCCAAGAGCAGTTGGGAAGGCAGTGTAAGGCGAGTGGGCATCGTGAAGTAGCTAGAACGGCGCTTCACGGCATCTGCGGACAGGACCTGTAGGCCCTTCCTGAGGGCCACTGGTCACTGTGCAGAGCGACTCTGATGCTCGGTAGGAGGAGTTAATGTTCTGATACTGTAGCCCTGGCCACTAGATACCTGGAGCTATTGCTAAGGTGGAAGAGCATGAGCACAGCACGGTCCAGCTCTCCTCGCCGGATCAGGCTCCCACAGCACAGCGATGCTGATGATGCTACTGGCTGGTTATTAGGAAAGGGTAGGGGCTGTGTCCAATGTTGAAATAGGAGCGGTGGGGCTGCGTCCCCAACACCCCGGCCGCTTGGCTAGCTCATGCCCGAAATAACAACACACAAACTGTATTCATTTAAGAACTGCTTGGCCCATGAACTCTAGCCCTTACAGGCCAATTCTCGGATCTGGACTAGCCCATTTCTAATGATGTGTGTAAGCACCCCAACGTGCGCTTACCGGGAAGATTCTAGCCTAAGTCCATCGTGGGTTGCAGCTGCCTGGGAGAGCTGAGCATGGCGTCTCTGCTCCAGCAGAGCTGTCGGGTCTCTCTCCGGAAGCAGAGCAGAGTCTGACCTCACTTCCTCTTCCGCCCAGAATTCTATTCTGTTTACTCCTCCCATCTATGTTCTAAGCTGAGGCCAAGCAGTTGGTTTATTATAACTTAACCAATGAAATCAACAGATTGATATATGACACTCCCACATCAGTCCTATGCAACAGGTCATCCTGGAGATGGTTTATATTTGAGATTGCTGACTGAAGATTAATTTTCAAGAGGCTTCTCCGGTTCTCAATAGTTGGAGCTACATCTCTTTTTTTTAGCCCAGTGGCATTCACGACTTCCTTATATGCAGCCTGGTTTTCCCCCAAGTTGCTCTTTCCTGGTTCATTGTCTCTTTCCCAGAATTCTGTGGCCTCCACTTGCATTCTTCCCTTGATTAGATACTTCTTTTTTTCCTTATTACTTGTAATTTCATAGATGTATTTTACTTTATATTTTTAAGGCAATTTCTCATAGCCCAGGCTGGCCTCTTAACTTCATTTATAAAGATGACCCTGAAATCCCAATCTTCCTATGCCACTCCCGAGTGCTGGGATTGTAGGTGTGCACCACCATGCCTGGCTTTCCAATTCTTTAATGACCTCTGTTATCTTTGCCACTTGAGTTTCAGGTTACTATGTCTATAATCTTAACTGTTCAGTTTGGCCATTCATGAAATCCTAGTTGTTTCACGTGCTGCTGTGGCTCCTTTGGAACAGGGCATTTCTGGAAGCTTGTTTTCTCCATGTATTCCACAGTGCCCAGTACAGTATTGAGGAAAGGGAGGAAAGGATCCACCTAATAGCCCCATCAGCCCACACCGTGCTGCAGGTATGGAGCCCAGTGCTTTTTTTTTTTTTAAACTAAAGCTGGTACAATCTGAAGGACCCTCTTCAAAGAAAAGCTGTAAGATTAAGGGTACAACATCAGAAGCAAAACTGACTGCATTTGTAAAGGAATCTCTAGGGCCCTTTTGGGAGGGGAGAGAGGCTTGTGCAAGAAAGGGAATCCAGAGACCAAGTAGTCCAGAAACTTAAAGTAGAGATTATACATGTTTTGGCTTTCTTAGTTTTTTTTTCACCTATTGTGCATATACTGAACCCCCAAGCTTTGCTGTCTCTATCACAGTTGCATCCTCTGGCTATGTGGGAGAGCACCCCTGACTTAACTCCAGAAGACAGATCTGAATGTACAAGTGTCCTGGAGAAAAAGGTTGGTTGGCAATTAAGAATCAGCAGCATCACTGATTTCTGAGGACTGAGGTAGCCACTAAAGACAAAGACCTGTGCATCTGCCACATACTTGTCACAGACACGGAAACACCTGTGCCTTTTGGAGCATCTGAGTCGTTTCCTTCCCAGAGGCTGCTATTGGGGATCTGGCCAGCTGATGTCGCTATGGGACCGCGAATACAGCCACATCCAGGTTAAAAAAAAAATAAAAAGCCCCAACAACTTGGGCTTAGTGTTGTAGCCCTGGAAAGGAGAGCCTCCTCCCTACCCACAGTTGCCTGACCTCATCTCCTTCCCCTGCCTGAATAGTGTAGAAAATCGAGGACTCGCTGACGGACTTAATTTTGATGGAGAATTACCTGTAAGGCAAGAGGAGAATCAAACCCATCCTGCTAAGGAGAGGGAGGCTGAGGTATTGAATCTCTCATCTGTGTCTAGCAGACAGAGAGCGTCAGGCTAATCATTTGCCCGGCCCCCTTTCCTCTGCTATATACTTTCTCGTCTCCATCTTCTTAGGTACCATGAGCTCAGAACCAGGACTGATTAATAGAAAGTGCGATGCTTTCCAGGCCTCTGAGTCCTTTTCCCCTTGCCTGCCCCTCAGCTATTTGGACTATCAGAAGAGTCTTGAGTGAATTTAGAATTTCCAGTCAGTTGCTGGGTGCAGAGTTCTGGCAACTGTGGGCACTTGGTGGGCGAGGAATGGAGTCTAACAGAGAGTCTGTGTCCTCCCTAGTTATGTGGTCTGCAGAGAGGTCTCTTTGATCTCATGCTAGCCCTCTGATAGCCAGCTTGGGTGGCGTAGCAAAGTGCCACATTCAGGGATGGAGGCTTAATTGGCATTGTGATTTACTCAGAGCTCTGGAGGCTGGGAGTCCGAGATGAGGGTGCCAGCTGTGTTAGTTTCTCCTGGGCTTACAGGTGGCCATCTCCTCCCCGTGCCCGCACATGGTCTTCCATCTGTGTGTGTCTGTATCCTGACTCTTTCTTACACAGATGCTATCAGTTCTGATTAAGGTCCACCGAGTCCCTCGCGTTAGCTTAGTTTCCTCCTTAAAGACCCTTCCGTGAAGACAGCCTCCTTCTGACACGCTAGGTATTTTAACTCAGCACATGGGTTATAGAAAACGAAAGATCCCACCGGTTAGGGTTTGACTCTAAAACGTTCCCTACGAGATCATCTTCTGCCTGGCCCCTCACCTGTGCCTGTGAAGGCTCTGGAGACTCTCGCAGGTGAAGCTTGTTTGGCAGAAGCAGACCATTAGTGGTGGATCCTGGACATGGGTCGCCCTTCACGGCTCACCACGATGTGATGAGCTACCTACCCCATCAGCACCTCTGCCGCCACAGATGGAATTGCTCCTGCTGTCATGCCTGCCTCACCATGATGGACTGAAATCTCTGTGGAACCAGGAGTCCATGAGTCCAATACATCTTTTTTTTTTTTTTTTTTTTTTTTGTCTAAGTTGCTTCTATCAAGTTATTTTGACTTAGTGACAAGGAAAGTAACTAGTGAAGCCCCCTCCCTAGTCTAGGTTGAAGGTGACCCATCTGAGATGCTGACTTGATTAGCTAATCTCCAAGTTTCTTAGCTTGGCTGTGCTCTTTTGAGTTTCATAAAATAGAGGAATCACAAGCACATAATGCCCCCTAATCAGAATCATGAGACCAAAGAGTCTCTGCTCGTGCCTGGGAGGCTCTCGGCCGACCACATAACTTGGAAGAACATAGCCCAAGCCAGCTGTTGGTGAGGAGCTTTTATTTGAGCCTAGTACATGCTAATTTGGTCTTCTTTCATCTCTTAGGGCCATTGAAAGCATCTTAAAGACTCTGTCATATCAACATACTCAAAAATTAACTTATTGAAGAGTTAGTGCAAAAAATAATTGATAGGATACTTTTGATTGCAATATGGAGTTTTGACCTTTTGATACACAAAAAGTAAGGCAGGTGAATCTAAATAACATGCAGATAATATGGTTTTATTATAAATAATAAGCAACAAAGCTTGGGTTAGAAAGTGAAGATAAATAAAAGGAAAAAATCAACTATGAATAACTCCTACAGAGCTGTTCTTTCTTTTACTTCTTTCTCGGTTATCAACATACTTTACTAAAGAAAGATTATATTATAGCATTTAAAAAGTACACTTCTTGGGTTACTATTTTGTGTATGTGTTTGTATGGGCATATATACGTATGCAAGTACACATACTTGTGTGTGTGTGTGCACATGTGTGCATGCGCGTGTGCATATCTGTGTGTGCAAGCACATGCATGTGCACATAGGTGGAGGCTAGAGGCTTACATCAGGTGTCTTCCTCCATCACTTTACACCTTATTTATTGTGACAGGGTTTCTTGCTGGACCTGGTGCTCACTGATTCAGCTACACTGACTGGGCAGTGAGCCTCAAGGGTCATCCTTGTCTCTGCCTCCCCAGTGCTAAGATTAGAGGAATACATCGCTAAGACCAGTTTTTTACATGAATTCTTGGGGATTAAACTCAGGTTTGCACAGAAAACACTGTTAACAGAGGCGTCTTCTCAACCCTGTTTTTTTTTTTCTCACTGTCTTTATTGCCATCCTCTCCCCCCCCACTGTTTCTTTTTTTTTTTTTTTTTAGCTGTGTTACCAAAATTTCTTTATTTATTAAGTTGTTGGTGAACATTTGTTTGAAATTTCTGACTATTAGTCAGGTGGTGGTGGCACAAACCTTCAATCACAAAACATGTGAGGCAGAGGCAGAAGATTCTTTGAGTTTGGTCTAAAGGACAAGTACCAGCTGAGCCAGGGATACACAAAGAAACCCTCTACTGTTTCTAAACAAAGAAAATAAGACTTTATTTTATGCTGTTATTTTCAGTGCTGGGGATTGAATCCAGGCCTAGGTGAGCACTCGGCAGTGCATCATTAGCCTGGAATAGAAAACTTTAAGTGTAAACAAAGGTTCTCGAATTAGAAACTTAATGGGCATTGTGCATTAATTTAATCATATTTTTGGAATGTGTGGATTGAATGCCGAGCCATTCAGCTCTGTCTGGGCTGGAGACAAAGCTGTGGATACACCAGACAGCATTCCTGTCCTTGCATTCCTGCAGGAAGACAGAGCACAGGTAGCAAATCGATGCAAGCTGCCTTTCGTCAACTCCACACGTGTTAAAAATCCCATGATGGTTGGATACATTTTACATCACTGTTGATCTGTCATGATCCCTGCCAAAACCATGAGATATAAACAATTTCAGGATGGTCACTGAGGGCTTGAAAGGAAATTCCAGCGACAGTATGAAGCACTCCTTTGATGTCTATGAGCAAGTGGCTATGGGGCAGAGTGGCAACAGCGACATACCCAAGGGGAGCAACATCTTTCCGCAATCTGGAGTCCGTCAGGCCCACTCTGCCCTTCGCTTGTGGGGTTGTGCACCCTAACAGCTTTAAGAAATGCTACATGACCGATGGCCTTCATGAGGTCTTCAGGATGTAATCATAAGCTAGTTGTGATCAGACCAAAACCAAATTCAGCCAGGTTGAACTCAATGCAAATGTTTGGGTTCTCTTAACTAATTTCATGCCTTTAAAATGCACACATGAGCGTGTACATGATACACGGTAAAACCTGAGCCTCATAGATCAAAAGAATCTCCCTTTGTGAGGACAAGAGCATGGTTGGTAAAAAGGAAGCATCGTGCCCTATCTGCGTCAGCAGTGGCTTTCTTCTTAGCATACATATAACAGCGGTGCGCGTGCCAGCTGATACTTTCCGAGGTTGTAAAGTGTGGTGGCGTATCATGTACAGAGAAGTGACCAAGCTGCTACATCTTTGAAGGTGACCCGGAAGCCCCTGAAGTATTTGCAGGGCATGCTGAGAACAGCGTGTTGGGCCTGTTGGCAGAATAAAGAACATAGTTATTTTGTTTCCTCTCTCCCACCAAGTTCCTGCGTGAATTTTGGGACTCAATTCTTCTCAGCCTCAGTTTCTTTGTCGGCTGCATCATATTTATCCTGGCTGCATAGTTAGAGTATAAATGATGGTTGTAGCTGGCCGTGTGGGTGGGTGCTGGCTCTTGAACACCAGTCCTCTAGAGGTTCAGAACAGCTAGTCCTCTTAACCCCTGAGCTGTCTCTTCAATCTGAGATAGTTTATCCTGGGGGGTAAATGATTGACATAAGGCTTAAATCAGGATATAGTCCTACCTAAATGCTTCCCACTTTAGAGGCAACAGTACTTTGGGAAAATAACTGATTTTTAAAAAATATTGGTTTCAGATAATAATCAGTAAAGAAGGAATGTGAACTCGCCAATCCCACCTTCTTCCAGGGACCGTGGAAACTGTCACCATCATGGCCATTTTGTTTGCATGCTAGCGATGTTAGATGGACTTACTAGGATTTTTTATCTTTATCCCCTTTGTGTGTGTGCACACTCGGCACTATAGACGGAACCTAGATCTTTGCATAAGCCAGACAATGGCCACCCCTGAGCTCTCTCTCCAGTACTAATTAGTAACTCTGGTTATAATGTCCTTATTTCGGACTGCAGTTTTTTATCTCACAGCTTTCCAATTCAAATCCATCTATCATCTGAGAAAATCTACCTCTTGAAGGAGCAAACGCTGTCACTTTAACTCCAGACAGCTATGCTTCTATTTAATTTCTCAGAATGGCTCTTCTGTTTTAATTTTAAAAATGTGCGTTAGATGGCAGGATGCTATGTCTGTGCTGGAGCAGGGCATATGTTAGAGAACCCGAGAAGTAATGGAGACAGGAACCACAAATCAGCTACAGTCCACAGTCTCGTGTCTGATGATTCATTTTCTTTAAAGAAAAATGATTTCTTGATTTAACCTCAAGTGTGCCTTTTTAAAAAGTACATAAAGAAGTCTTCTTGTTCTTTTTTGCAGTTAACACTGGCTGACAGCATCCTAGCCAACAGGCAGTGCCTGCCATCCTGAAGAATAGTGGCAAATATTTATGATGGTTCAGGCTTGGTTCACATTATCTGTGTAACCATATGTTTTTTTAAAAATCATCGTCAGTTTAATTCAATGTGAAGTGTAGGGAAGGGATGTTTTTCACAGTGAACCGTGATCAAATAAAGGCACTTTTCTGTTAGCCGAGGCTTAATCAACAAGAACATCAGCATTCAATATACAGCACCTGCCGTGGAATGTATGTGTTCTACCCCTGGTTCCATTTCCTGCTGTTTAAGAAGTAGGGTGCTATTGCACTTGGTCATTCTTGCACCCAGCAGTAACGGGGAAGGACTGTGTCTGTAGCTCTAGTTCCAGGGACACAGCTAGAAGTGGCCTAGGACTTTGTGCTTCACTACAGAGCAGTCATTGGAGAAGAAACTGTCCACCATTGCTCCTTTTACAGCTGAAGGGAGTGAAGGACGGCTCTTTGGGCGGAAACAGCATTTCAACGGCCCAGGCAAATGCAGTGCAGTTGGAATGGAGCAGCCATTGTGTCCACAGACAGCAACCCACCTCCATTCCCTTCTATGTGGAAACAGAAGGGGGACTTCAGCATCATAGCGTGTGTGCTATGCTTGAGCTTTTTCTTTTGAGGTGAGAACTATTTCTCTCACTTTACAACTGAGGAAACACTGAACTCAAATGGCTAAATTCCATGCCCAGGGTCACAGAGATGTTGCTGTCATTTGAATTTGGAATATCGCCCAAAAGCCCTGTGTTAGGAATTGTGCACAGGGTTGAGAGATGGTGGACTCTTTATGAGATGGAGCCTAGTGACAGGAAATCAGGTCATGAGACAGGTACCCCTGGAAAGAATATTAAGACCCTAGTCCTTTCTTCTTTCTGTCTTGGCTTCCTGGTCCTTGGGGAGAAAGCAGCCTTGTGCTCCCATTGTGATGTTTTGCTTTGCCATGGGCCCCAAATCAACAGTAAAAATGCCTGAGTACCAGACTGTCTGAAACCATGAGCCAAAATAAACCCTTGCATGCTGTTTCTCTCCGATAGCTTGTCATAGCTAATGTGTAGCTAATGAATAAGAGAACAAATGTTTGGATCATAAAACCCTAGCACATTTGTCTCCGTGTTCCCTATTGTGTCCAAATACCTGGCATAAACAGCTTGAAAGAGAGGGTTTGCTTTTGCTCACAATTTCTGTTTATGCTGAGTTGGCTCCATTACTGTGGGCCGAAGGAGAGACAGCCCATCACAGCTTCAGGAACACGTGAAGAGAAGACTCTTTATCCCATGGTGGTCAGGAGGCAGAAAAATGACAGGAAGAGGCCAGTACCAAGATGTAACCTTCAAATGCACGCTCCTAATGACAAGCTTCTCAGGACCTCCTGCCTCTCAGTAGTCAATTCAAATTTGAATCCATCAATGTAATCAATTTATAAAATAAGAGCTCTCATGATATATCACTTCCTCAAAGCCCCTGCCTGGGCACTGTATGCAAGACATCATGTCTTCAATATACCAGTCTTTTGGAGGAATATTTTACCCACATAACCATAACAATGACTTTTTTTTTGGGGGGGGATGTTGTTTTTTTGGGACAGGGTTTCTCTGTGTAACAGGGCTGACTGTCCTGGAACTAGCTCTGTAGAGCAGGCTGGCTTCGAACTCACAGAGATCTTCCTGCCTCTGCCTTCTGAGTGCTGGGATTAAAGGCATGCCCCACCACAGCCTGGCTAACAAGAACTTTGAAAGGAAATTATGTTGTGTATTTGTAGATGATTATCCTATATTCATAGAAATTTTAATCTTGTATTAAAGATAGTTTTAAACTCCAATGACTTAAAGATAGAAATTCTTGTTACAAATACCTGGAGAAGTGAACTATTCACAGGCTTGATTGTGCATAGTGGGATTTAAAGTCACTGCTGGTAATGTGACCTTATGTAATGCTCTTCACTTACACTATGAAAATACTTCTACTCCATAAATATTATCCTTTGGGGATTTGTTCTAAATATAACGTGTGGATTGATCACAATGGAAGGGATTTAGCTGCCGTTTGGGGGATTCTAAGTGTTTCTTTTTTGTGTTTTTCTTTTTTTGTTTAAACCTTTGTCTCTGTGTCTCTCTCTCCCTCCCTGTCTTTCTGTCTCTCTGTCTCTGTCCATCTCTTTCTGTCTCTTCTCTCTGTCCCCATCTTTATGACTCTATCTCTCTGTCTCTCTCTCTGTATGTGTGGTGTGTTTGTATGTGTGTTTTTGGAGGGTAGAGTTTGGTGTTGAGTGTCTTCCTCCATCACTCTCTTCCTTGTTTTATTGAGACAGGCTCTCCCATTGAAACCGAAGGTCACAGATTCGGCGAGGCTAGCTGACCAGTGAGCGCCAGAGATCTGTCTGTTTGCACTTCTCCTTTCTCTCCAGTCCTACCGCCCAGCAGGTCCACGTTTACACCAGTGCCCTAAGTTGATCTGCAGTTCTTCTCATGCTTGTACAGCAAACACTTTAAAGACGGAGCTATCTGCCAAGTCCTTTTTGTTTAAATTCTTCTATGAGAAAGGGTCTCACTATGTGGCCTAGCTGGTCTTAAACTTTCAATCCTTACACCTCAGCCTCCTGAGTGGTTAGACTATAGGCATGTGCCACCATAACCTGAGCTAAGAATGTAAAATATTTCTTATGGTTTTTATTTACTGATTCCTCAAATATCTACCATTTTCATACATAATAATTTTGGCAGAGATATTGAGTTAGCAATTTGTCTCATTGATAAAATCAGGCCAATTTAATATATTATAATGAAGTTGTGCAAAAAAATTGAAGTTGTCCTTATTGCTTTTAACTAGGACATGCACTACTCTAGAAATTCCATTTCCATTGATTTCTGAAAGACTTACATCTGACACCTAAAGATAATGGTCTCTTTTTCTTTAAAAATGGTCCCTTTTGGACAAATTGGGTCAATTAAAAAATTTCAAATTCTCTCTCTTCCTCCCACTCCTTTCCCCCAAGACACACCAAAAAGAGATGCTCATGAATCTGGTGGGAACTCAGACATCCCCGTCTTCCTGGTCATTTTGGACCCTGCACAGAAGTGCCGTACTATGTTGGGTCCTGCATGGCTTCTGTGCATCCTTCCGGTGCCAGCTGGGGAATAACATCCTTCTGGAATGCCAAGATCCGTCTGCATCTCCCTAGATGGCCATTGGTTTTCCACAGTGCTTCCAAAGGAGAGTCTGCCGAAATAGCCAGGTGATGGGGAAGGTGGTGAGGGTGAAGTGAGAAAAGTGTGGACAGGGAGTACTAAGCATAAGCACCATGTCTACGACAATGGAAGCTCAAAAGTGTAGGTAACTTGCTCTTTCTGGCAGTTAGGGGATTCTGGGTGAAAACTGATTCTTCCCAAGAGTCAGTGTGTAAGTCAAGTCTGTTGAGCCCAAACTCTGGTCCCCGAGTAAGGTTTTATGTGAGGTTTATTGCAAGTTGCAACCTGAGAGATGTGTTGGAAATAGCTGGCCAAGCCAAGAACGGTGAGTTGCCTGAGAGTTGGTGATGGAGTGAAGGAATATATGTACAGGCAATGGATGGAGTAGATATGTCTTACTCATAGGAGACACATTGCAAGATGCCCCTGTGGAGCATGAAACTGTGGTTATCATTGAACCATAAATGTATATTAGTATATATTTTATATACATATGCATGTTAATATATAATAAACATTATGTAGTCTTCACATACGATATATATTGTGTATATTATATACATAACATCATTTTTCTTTATAAAATACCTATGAGAAAGCTTAATATGTGAATTAAGCTAATAAGAATATCAGTAAGAACTAATTTCAAAATAGGACAGTTATGACAACATCCTGAAATAAAATTTGTGGAAATGTGCTCCCAGTCTTCCAGAATCTCCCATGTACCTCAGCAACCTCAGCATGGGTTTTTGTCATTTCTTCTTAAACCACAAACTTCCAACTTTTTGTCTAAAGGAAGCGATTTCCCTATTCACTTGGTGTATCTGAATTGCCAACATCAATATTTTTGTCCTCTGGGACTGTTATTAGGTGAAACAGTGTAACTTAAAACAAGCTCTGTGATTCCATGAGTTGATCTGGTATCAGACATGGCAGCTCAGAGAGGAGCAGGTAGGTAACTGGTGCATTTTGGATGAACTGAACTGAGGGATGACTCAGGCCCTTGGCTGGATGGAGTGAAAATGTACACGAATACTGACCTTGGGAACCTAAAACCACACAAAATGAGGCCTCATGTAACTGAGGCCTACATACATCATGGGAGAGGTCTCGATAGCAAGTTTTTTTTTCTTTTTGAGAGATTGGTAAATAGAGTACGATGTGTATGGGTGGGGGTGAAGACATTAAGAGATGGAGCTTGTCAATGGAACTGGGACCAAATCAAGAAAGGTTAACCATGTTAACTGTGATTACCATTGTCAGTCATGACCAGGAACAATGGGACAAGTACTAGTCAGTGTTCCGTAAAGGTACAGAATCAAGAGAACACATTTATATGTATATTTTTTGACACAGGATGACCTTGAACTTCTAATCTTCCTGCCTCAACACCCTATGTGCTGAGACTATAGGTGGGAACCACCATACCCTTTGTGTGGTACTTGGGTCACACTCAGGGCCTTGTACATGGTAGGAAAGCATTCTGCTAATTGAGTTTCATCCTTACTTTTACATCGCTAATTAGAAGGGGGGATTTAGTGGCTTGGTTCTCATGATTGGAGGCTGGACGTTCCCACAACAGAAGTGTGCAGGGTGGAAGCTGTAGAAACCCAAATTCGGAAACTTCAGAACAAGAGGAACCAAGACCATGGCTCCAGTGAGAAGGTGAAAGCCTGGGAGCTTCCTGGAGAGTTTTGGTGTAACCATATTCAAAGGCTGAGAGCTATAGTCTGATGTCCACAAACATCAGCAGTAAAAGACACATGCACACACAGTTCTTCCTTCTACTCTATGTTCCGTGGGATGGTACCATTCAGAGAAGTTCTTGCTTTCTCAGTTGTTGACCTATATGCCCATTATCTCTGGAAACACGGGCACACCTCAACATGTGCTTGACCAGTTTCTTAGATGTTTCTCAAGCCAGTCAAGTTGGCAACAAAGGTCAATCTTGATAGAAAGCTGCAAACGTTTTGGAAGCAGAGATTGGCTCTGTAAGAGGGAGAAGGGCCAAACTCAAAGAATAGGTCAGAGCATCTTTTGTTCTAGGCCAGAGATAATCAGAAGAAAGACATAGATCCTGTTCCTTACTCACTGTCCTTCCCTCTACAAAAGCATCTAGAACCTATATGTGCCATAGAGAAAAAGGCACAGGCTTTGTGTGAGTGGGCACAGTTTTCTACAACAGGGTTCCTAAAACTTTCTCAATGTGACCTCCTTCTACCTGAGAATTTTTAAGTGACCTTAGGTTTGTAGGATTAAAAAATAAAAATTAATTAAGACAATTATCTTTAGTTAAAATGACTATTAACAATTCAGAGCTTTGAGAAAAAATCATTTACAACATTTCTTCAGTACCAGCTAAGTGATAGTTACTAGGTAAGACTTAAAAGAGTAAAAGGAGGAACTATTTTAGCCACCAGCATTTTAGTTTTATGTGGAGAAATAGACACAAAGCAAGTACCTCTGATAAGAACTGCTAAATTCTATGCAGGAAAAAGACTGCATGTTGGTGGATAGACGCCCAATGTTATTATATGAAAGGGTTGGCTTGAATTTAGCTCCGTCTGCTTCATTACTAGTCTCACACATTAGAGAGATTTTCCCATCATTCTTTTCCTCCCTGTAAAAATTCTTTGTCGCTGAATGTACTGTTTAGATAATTTCATGTATAGGTTCAGAACAGCTTGCTTGGGTTTCATCAATATTATCTGAGCAGGAAGACAAAATGTGTATACGCTAAGGGAAGTTGTAGACAATTTCCTCCAATATTAAAAAGTTGCTTTAAAACAAACACACATATAAGCATCCAAATAAAGCACCTCTTTGCTTAGCCTTCTAAAATAACTTGGCATATCGGGAGAGAAGGTGCAGGTTGGAAAGCAGGCCCGAACTCTATGACTTTAACAGGACCTGACAGTTTCTTATTTAGATAGACCATGCTTCTTGTTGAGATGAAAAGTTCTGATGACACAAAGCCATAATTATCCTCTACTTTCTGCAAGAGCTGAATCCTTAACACGATTCTGGGTGACACGCTTTCCCCTTTTTTGCTGTTATCAGTCTCTGCCCACTGGTCCTTATCTCAGCTCAACTGAAAAGATGAATTCCCAAATCATTTAACGAGACCCTTGTCTACAGCCTGCTTTGAAGCCATTATAGAACTCTTTGCCAGTGAGTCACTTCAAGGAATGCTTCCGTCAGAATAGAGGTGTCTTTCTTAGAGATGTCAAGTTTGGGGTGCCTGGCCTCTGAAGCCGGCTAATGCATTGCTTCTTTGCTAGGACAAGATAAGGGGCTCACTGGAATGACTAGAGTAATTATTTGTAGCTATCTGCCATGGGTAATCAGCCCCAGGTCAGCTGATGGGAGGAGGTGGCTTAGACCTGCCTTTTCAGGATCAACCTTGTTATCCGATGACATCTTTGCCGTCAGCATCTCTTTGGACACGTTCAAGTTTCCAACATCTTTTGGCCCCATTTAACTTTCTTGGATTTATATTTCTTCTACATTCTAATAGTTCTTCGACTCAGAGGAGGTTGTCTGAGGCTTACTATGATCTATTTTTTTCCTTCTGCAATTTCTCTTTTATCCTGCTTGACATGTTTTCTTACTAAGTTCCCTTGTGATACAGCAAGAGTTCTTCAGCTATGGAAAACTTATTTTCTTTCACGCTGTCAAATCATCACAAAGCGTAGATAAAAGCCTTTCAGTGAAACTTGATATTTATTACAAGCAAGGAAAGACATGGGAAAGTCGTAGGAAATGGCTACTCTCTGATGCAGACATTATAGAAGAGGAAGGGTTTCTCATTAGCTACTGGGAGCCTGTCATCCTCATCATCGTCCTAGTCAACAACGTCTTCACCAGTATTATTTTTGCTTCAGTACCACTGGGTACTCTGTGTAGGCCATGTAGTACCCCAAATGCCATAAAAATGTAATTGGTCCTACCTCACTGAAAGATGCAATTTAAGGCAAAGGAACTCAATTCACATATAAATAAAAACGAGGTATATTTTGGAGGAGAGACCAAATGAGTTCAGATTATAGAAAATAATTGAAATATTTTTTTTAAATATAGAACTTAAAAAAAATCAATGTGAGAAGGGTGCCAGGCTTAGTGGTCCATATTTGTGATGGCTAGTTTTCTGTCAACTTGACACAAACTAGAGTCATTTGGGAGAAGGGAACCTCAACTGAGAGAATGTACTCACCAAACTGGTCTGTGGACAAGGCTGTGCTGCGTTTCCTTGATTGCTGATTGCTGTGGGAGGGCCCAGTTCACTGTAAGCGATGCCATCTGTGGGCTGGTTTGTCTGGGTGCTATAAGAAAACAGACAAAGCAAGCAATGAGGAGCTTAGCTTAAACAATGAGTAAGCAGAACGCTTCCAGGGCCTTCGCATAATGTTCTGCCCCCAGGCTCCTGCCCTGACTTCCCTTGGTGATGAAGTGCGTTGTAGAAATGAGAGGTGAAATAAACTCTTTTCTCTCCAAGTTGCTTTTTGATCCTAGTGTTTTTTTTTTAATATTTATTTATTATGTATACAATATTCTGTCTGTGTGTATGTCTGCAGGCCAGAAGAGGGCACCAGACCTCATTACAGATGGTTGTGAGCCACCATGTGGTTGCGGGAATTGAACTCAGGACCTTTGGAAGAGCAGGCAATGCTCTTAACCACTGAGCCATCTCTCCAGCCCTTGATCCTAGTGTTTATCACAGCATTGTACAACCCTTACTTGTAATGATAGAATTCATGAGGTTAAGACAGAAAAATCAAGGGTTCAAGGCCTGCTTGTGCTATATAACAAGTTTGAGACTAGTGAGGGATAGATAGAGAGATCCTGACTGAATACAATAAATTATAAGTATGCAGAGGAACCTTGGGGTGACTCTCCAGGCAGCCACCTGTTTGTCATTTCTTAGAGTTTTAGAAGTTGCTTGTTTTGTAATTCCTGTTTACGTAGGTAATATTATATCCTTCTCCAGTCTTTGATGAAACTGAAGACTAGATAGTTATAGCTACAGCTTTCCTTAGTCATAATAGAAAGTAGATTAGGTACAAAACTCTGGACTCATCAAGAGAGGATAGATAATGAAGTATTTTTTTCAAGAATTTACCAAATGCAAAAGGACTGAACATTATGAATGCAATTCTTACTTGATAATTGTTTTTTTTAAAGATTTATTTATTTATCATGTATACAGTGTTCTCCCTGCATGTATAGCTGCAGGTCAGAAGAGGGCACCAGATCTCATTACAGATGGTTGTGAGCCACCATGTGGTTGCTGGGACTGAACTCAGGACCTCTGGAAGAGCAGTCAGTGCTCTTAACCTCTGAGCTATCTCTCCAGCCCCTTGATAATTGTTCTTATTGTATATAGTTCATTCTTTCTTTTATGTTTAGACAATACATGACAACTAATCTTATTGTATATAGTTTTACTCTGTTAGAGTTAAGGCCTTTCTTTTTTGTTTAGACAAAAATGGGGCAATGTTGTGGAATAATATTTTTGTACTGTAAAGATGTGTCTTTGCCAAGACATCTTCTGATTGGTTTAATAGAGAGTTGAATGGCCAATAGCTAGACAGGAAGAGGTTAGGCAGGACTTCTGGGTAGAGAGAAAAGAAGTGGGGATGAATCTAGGTATGGAAGAGACATCAGAGGGCATAGAAAGGAAACAGAAAGTGCCGGATGGAAGAGAGGTAAAAAGCCACAGGCAAAGTATAGATAAATATAAATGGCTAATTTAAGTTATAGGAGGTAGTGGGACAAGTCTAAGCTATAGACCGAACTTTCAAAATTAATAATAAATCTCTGTGTCATATTTTGTGAGCTGATGGCCCAAAGAAAAATTTATCTACAGTGATCCTTTAATACACAAATCCTCATGTTATTGTGATCCCCAGCCATGAAATTATTTTTGTTGCTACTTCATAACTGTAATTTTGCTACCATTATGAATTGTAATGTAAATAATTGTGTTTTCCGGTGGCCTTAGGCAACCCCTATGAAAGGGTCATTTTGACCTCCAAACGGGTCATTACCCACAGGTTGAGAACCTCTGCTAGAGAGGGAGAGAAGAGACAATTATTTTGGAACTCTGGAGAGGTGGCTATGCTAACCATCAAGCTTAGAGACAGGTATGGGATCCAGGAGGCCACAGCCCAGTGAGTGAAGAGCTGTAGAAGCTAAGATATGGAAGAAAATGCAAGTGGGTGTATGCATAAATTGCACAAAGAGCAGGGAAATGCAGGCAGTCCTTTAATGTGAGGTTTGTTTCCTGTTGTCCTGGGATTTCTAGGGAGTCAAGTTGGCATTCCACATGCCTTAGGGTATTTGATAGTGCTATGAAAATTTTTTGATGCTGCCTGCTTTACATAGAAATGAGATTTATTTGGATCATGATTCTAGTAGCTAAGGGGTCCAAACTGTTTGGTGTCCTGACTGCATCACTTGGTTTGGCAATACAAAGGTGTGATGGGACTAATCTTTTGAATCCTGAGTAACCCCATCTTGCAGCAAGATGCCATTGAGCCGGAGTATGGCTAAAGCACAGCCAAACAAGTTGTCTTCCTCATGGTTGGACGTTGTTTTCTGAGATCAGCAGTATCCTGATGTGAGCAAGGATACGGTGTGGAGCAGCACTGAACTTGCCCAGGATTTGGTTTTGCTTGTCTTATGCTGTCTGTCTTATGTGAGCCTGTGGTCATTTCTAACACTTCAGTGCTAGGCAGTGCTCTGAACTCAGGTTTGTGTTGATTGTCCTCTAGACTTAGAGCCAAATGAAAAGAAGGTGGACAGTGGTTGGGACTTCTGGGTGTAGTACCTGTCCGTCTGTGAGTTACTCAGGCTCCCAGAAGTAACCCTAATAAGCGCAGTTATTTGACTAAGGTACCTTTCTTATTTAGGGTGAATAGACATCCACTTTGTCCTTCACATCTCTCCACAGGACTGCCATGCAAGAAAAGGTACAGACTGCCTACACAGAACCAAATGTGAGTTTCACTTTTACAACCATCCCCCCTTGAGAGAATTAACTGTGCAAAACCTATATCAACGCTTTCCACGAGCAGCGACTAATGTTAGTAGACCCTGTCTCTTAAAAAGTCACTTCCCAATATGGCCATACCATGCTGTGACCTCGTTCTCAGCATATCAGCCTTTGTGCAGACACTCAAATCATATCCAAACTAAACACTGCATATAGCTTAACTGGGCGTTCAGAAACCCCAGGAGGAGACAGTGGAAATGAACCCAAGGCGGGATCACCATTATTTCCCAGGAAATCGCTGTAGGTGAATAAGGTCATATTTCATTCCAGGTATGTGTATTTAAATTCCACCTTGCTCAGAACACAGCTACTGGTTCTTTTATCACAAAAAGGAAAATATTTAAGTACTGGGACTTATTGTCCTTCAGTATGCTAGAAGTAACTGAAAACATGGTACTGTTCTTGATTAAGAAGAAGGAAGACTGCCTGCCACCTCCTTGAATTAAAGGGACAGCGCAAATCCCCTCATACGTGTCGGGGATGCATACTTGTGTACCAGAAGTATTCAAAACCAAACTCTTATAGTAGATGAGCTATTCAGCACTCCCCTCAGTCTAGCTGTTTCCTCCGTCTTGAAGACACAGAATGGAAATCTCAATGTTTTGACACATTGCATTCAAAAGCTATTTGATTTAGCAGATTATGGGTTCTGCTTTTGAAAAACGACATGTTTGCTGCTGTGGTTAAAAGAAAAATCTTTGTAAAGATAATCTCATTTCAAGCCAATGGCTTTGGGACGGCGCGTTCTCCCTCACTGCCGCTGATCAGCTGCCTTCCTCCCAGGCACGGCACGCCGCCGCCTCACTCGGTGCCATCGCTTGTAACAGGACTAACATCATAACATTTGTAAGTGGCAGCATCGTACAAGCCTGCAGCACACAAATTAAAGCTCCTTCTGCCTGGCCTAAGTGCTTCATCAAGTAGCAGCGATGCTGGGGTTTAGATGCGCTTTGTCCCCCAAAGGCTCACAGGCAGAATTGGTGCTCAGTGTGGTGATGTGGAGGAGAGAGAAGCATTAAGACATGAGCTCTAGTGGGCGGTGATCAGGTGACTGAATCATGGCTGCCCTCGTTAAGGGGTCAATGCAGGTCTAGGGAAATTAGTTCTTGAGAGAGTTATTTGTTATGAACATGAGACTGGTTATGAACATCCGACTCCTATTTCTTCTCTGAGACCAGGTGAACCTTCTGGCATATATTTTGAACGCCTGGTGCAATCAGGAAATCTCGACCATCAGAACCATGAGCCAAATTAATTTCTTTTATTTATATTTTACCCATTCTTGGACATTTCGTTATGGCGACACCCAATGAACTAAGACAAAGGAGGATCCCTGGTACCACTCAGAAGTATTTGGGGGTTTGGGGACACCCGCTTCTCACCAGTTCTATTTTACCAACTGTCCCTGGAGACATCCCCTTTCTTATCTTGGTAAAGGAAAGAGGGAAGTCATTTTGTCTATTATGAGACAGAAAGGATCTACATCAGACCTAGTCCAGACTATCTCAGAGGTCCCTTCTACAACTGAAAATCTTAAACTTATTACATGACTTAGAAACTGCACAGATAAGTTGGGTGGAATCATTCCCACTGAATCTAACTCTAAACACGGACCTAAAACACGTACGAGAATGGGCTAGAAGAAAGCTTGCTTCTCCTTATCCTTCACTTTTAATTTTTATTTCACTACTATCACCCATTTTGATTGATTTTTTTCTTAGCTTTTGGATACATGGAAGTGTTGGACCTCTCATTTTCCCAGAAGAGATTTTCTCTTAACTATTTCAGGCCTCTATTATTTTGCTTCTCTAAAGTACACTGCAAAGAATTTTGTAGACACATGTGCTTCTTTAAGGCAGCTAAAGTACATTTGGTGTAAGCACCTGATACCATAGGAGGTCATAATGCTGGTTTTCAGGGTATAAGTTCTTGATTTCATAGCTTAAGGCAAAAAAAATGAATCCATTCTTTCCTCAGTTGTTCTAAATCCAATGGCCATAGACATTAAGAATGTGGGTTTACATTCTAACACTTCCCTATTAAAGCTGCATCCTAAGCCACAGTTGGATTTATAGTACATAGGACCAGAGATACATTGCCCATTGCTTTTTTCTTTCATAGAGAAGACTGACAACCAATTGCTTAGTGGTAAGAATACTACCTTTATAACTCCACATTTGAAGCTCAATTCCCATTGCCTTTAATACCACAGCATGCCCATGGCAGAGGGGAGTGAGTGATATTGATCAAGGTCCCTCTGGAACCACCCACACGTTCTTCACAGACTCATGGGCGACAGACTGGCATGCTATGTTTTCACAGTGACACAGAGATTGGGAATGCAAAAGTTAAACATAAATCTTCATAGAAGTTTCAGTAATTTTTAATAATTTGTTCTTTTGTGGCATGCATATGTGAATGATATGTATTTCCTACAGCAACAGGAATTCATTTTCCCACATCTGTAATATCTGCAGTAAGCTAAATTAAAAATGCATTTGTACTTGTACAGTTAAATGATCATATTTAATGAAATGTCAGAGATGAATCTTAGCGAGTAGCTAGGAAATTATTTGAGAGGGTGCAGCATTTTATTACTTGTAGTCAGGGAAAAGCATAGTGATTAAACAAATGGTTTAGTGCTCTAACATGGTAGCTGCATAAGACCAGGAAAAGTGGGTAGGAATAGTGGGTAGATAAATGCTGAATTTCCAATCTTTTGACCACTGTCTCCAGTGGCTCCCTCCACTCCTATAGAATCTTTAGAAAAAGATTTATATCTTTTTGACTTATGTGTATATGTTTGAGCCTGCATGAATATATGTGCACCACATGCATGCCGGTGCTCACGGGGGATAGAAGAAGGTGTCAGATAACCTACACTGCAGTTACAGGCAGTTGTGAACTGCCACGTCAGTGGTAGGGATGGACCCTAAGCCTTCCACAAGAGCAGTAAGTACTCAGCCACTGAATTATCTCACCGGCCCCTTCTCTGGAGTCTTGAGTCAGTAGCTCACAGTAAACCACTGAAACTGGACATGATGCAGGTGTATCACTCACAGTAGGTCCACAATCAAGCTTTCATGTGTCAGCTTTCTATTTACTATAGCAATAGATGGATGAATGATAGAGAAAAAGCATTTATTTACCCTGGATTTTGGAGGCTAAGAGTCCAAGTAAGACAACTCCATTTATTTGCTTTGATTTTCTGGCCAAAGCTTTAAACTATCATCATTGCCAAAGCACCCGTGAGTGAGGCTGTGAAAGAAAGCTTGAGGAAGATTTGAGGAGTCAGACCTAGTTTTTTAAAATCTTATTTTCCAAAGTAAATAGCTCTTTGGGGAGGCTGCTGTTCATTTCCTGGCTGCCCAGACTCTCAAAATAATCACACAGAAATCTATATTAATTACAATACGGTTTGGCCAATAGCCTAGGTGTATTTCTGGCTAACTCTTACATCTTAAATTAACCCATTTCTATTAATCTATGTATCACCATGTGGTTGTGGCTTGCTGGCGAGGTTCTGGTGCATTTGTCTCCTGTGGGTGGCTATATGGCTTCCCATTGACTCCGCCTTCTTTCTCCCAGCATTTAGTTTAGTTTTCCTGCCTTGCTCTATTCTGCACTATCACAGGCCAAAACAGCTTCTTTATTCGTTAACCAATAAAAGCAACACATATGCAGAAGGACTTCCCACACTAAGTATCTATTTAAAAGATTTGTGTGTGTGTGTGTGTGTGAATAAATATATGTCACATGTGTGTATACCCTTGGAGATTAGAAGAGAGTGTTGGATCCCTTGGATCTGGAGTTATAGGTGGTGGTGAGCCACATGACTGGGGTGTTGGACACTAAACCCAGATCCTCTGGAAGAGCAGCAGGCCTTAACTACTGAGCCATCTTTCCAGCCCCTGACCTGTTCTTTCATAACAACTTTCTCTTATAGGATTTTTCAATGCCAGTGTCCCCAGTGCCCCCAGTGTCCCAAGTGCCCTCATTACTCCGTGCTAATCCCTACCTCATAAAGGTTCTACCACGTCTCAGCATTCCACACAGAGAGAAAGACTCACAGCACATGGATCCACTCTAGTCATATCCAACACAGGCCTTTCCAGAGCACAGGCAGATGGATTGAGCCAGAAACTCAGGTCAAGTGGACGAGAATAGTGTCTCAGTTCGTTTTCTATTGCTGAGATGAGACACTGTGACCAAAGCAACGTGTACAAAATCGGGTTTATTTGGGGCTCTCAGTTTCAGAGGGTGCATCTGTAACCATCACGGCATGGCATGGAGCATGGTAGCAGACTGGCAGGCATGGCACTGGAGCAGCAGCTGAGAGTTTGCATGTTGATCCGTAAGTATGAGGCAGAGAGTTAATTAGAAACGGCGTGGGCTTTTGTAACCTTAATGACCCACCCAAGTGACACACTTCCTCCAACAAGGTCACATCTTTCAGTCCTCCCTAATCAAGTTTACTAACTAGGGACCTTTTTTCAAACATAGGAACCTTTGGGAGGCCTTCTTATTCAAATCACTCAAACAGGAAATAGTTTGTCAAAGAAGGATGGGCTCTTCAGATCAGTCACAGTTCTTCATCCAGCCAAGGCAGTTGGGGTTGGTTTAAAACAAATTAATGCAGAGGAAAACAGGAAATTTGTAGCCGTTGTGGCGAAGCCCAGGGTGAATGAAGACAGGCAGTAGTAGTCAAAAAAGGAGCAGAGAAAGGATCAAGAGATCACGATATGTTGTGAGCAGTGAGACCCCACATCCTGAATTTCTTGTAATCCCCTGATCTGAGTGCCTACAGCTACTCTGAGCACGAGACCTTCAGGAGTTCCTGATGGCAGGAGAGTGGTTTCTGGTGGGTTTGGCTGGGGCATGGCTATCTCTATATAATCTGCCCCTGAACACAATAAAGGGGGCATTCTTGGGGAATTCAAGGATGACCCGTGTCGCTGTCTCTCTGTCTGTGTGTGTCTGTGTATTTTAACCTCTAGCCCCTTGCCCGAAGCTTGGTAACTGGGTGCCAGGGCACAGAGTGCAGACACGGGGGCACGGTGCGTGGCATTTGGAGATCTCCACCGAGATAGCAGCAAGAGAGAGCTTCGAGGGAGAGTATTGGTCAGCTGAAAGGACACTGTGGCTATCAGGTGAACAGTGCGACCACTTTAATTTATCATCGATACAGGGCCACAGCCCACACAAATACCACACATAAAATTTGATTACTATCTAAAAATGAGGGTCATCTAAAATTAAGGATAAGAATTATCAACTGACTTCATGTTATGACTTCAACTATGGTCTCTATACAGGCACTTGGAAGTCCCAACCCTTTGTACCTAGTACTGTGCCCTTGTTTGAAAATGGGACTGTTAAGGATATAATTAGTTAAGAAGAGGTCATACAGGAGTCAGGTGGGATCTTCATGTGCTACGTCTAGTGTCTTCATACAATAGTGTGTGATCTACAGGGAGAGGGCCACCACAGCAGAAGTGGAGCTTGCAGGGGCCCAACTGGAAACCAAAAAGGCCTGGAGAGTCATTGTCACCATCACAGATTTGAAGGAACAAGGAAGGATTCTTTCTGGAGAAATTTTTTTTCTTTGCCTTTTTGAAGGCAAAGACCGTATAATTCCCGAGGACATCATGAGCTCAGACTCCCCGAGAGTTGTGAATTAGGAAGTTTTGGAGACAGGGTCTTTCCCTGTCTTGGAACTCACTGATTTGGCTCGGTTGGCTGACCAGTGAGTTTAAGGAATCATCTGTCTCTACCTCGTCACTGTGGGATTACAAGTGCATGCTATCTTGTTCTCATTTTTATGTGGGCCCCGGGGCTTGAACTCAGGTCCTCACACTTGCACGATAAGCATATTATCAACTGAACTATCTCCCCAGATCTGTTATATTAAAATTTTGTTGCAGATAGAAAGCCCAAATAAATGATATTAGGTAAGGCAAGCTGATTTAGGTCAAATTCATTTCTCTCTGTGTAAAACTCAGGTTGCATATGAATAACAAAAAGACCACATCAGAGCTCAGCTATGCACTGTTCAAATCTACACTCTACATTTTTCTTTTTTTAAAAAAAGACAAGCTGCACCAATCCCAGCAGGGAAAGGGATTAGATTCTCTGGCCTTTACCACATGACAATAACCAACAGCATAATAAATACAGCAAAGATGATTTCTGACTCCTGTTTCTCACATCATATCCCGGAGGCACTTCGCTATCGTTACAAGTATATTAAGTGTAGGTCTGATTATTTCCTAGGGAGAGATGACAAGAGGCATATTCTGTAGCAGGGAGCTGCTAGCATGTGTCTGGTGGTTAATATTTATTGGGTACACACTTCTAAAGCCAGGGAACGATCAATAGCAGAAGTAGGGGAGATCGAGATTGGAACAGCATATCACACATTTAAGGCATATTCGCTCTCAGCTGCTCAAAGATACCAAGGAGTGTTGGTCCTGCGACAGTGACTGTTAGCTGCTCTCTTTCCTGCTCCGGAAAGACAAGTGTCACTATAGCAGGCTGAGGGCCTTATAGGCTGTGGATTCTGAGAAGGAAGATGAGTGAGGTTGGAAATTGGCAAAGAAGACATGGAGATCTGTGCTGTTCAAAAGCAGTGTTGTTGATTCTTTTAAAAAATTATTTTTTATAACATTTAGTGTGTGTGTGTGTGTCTGTCTGTCTGTGTGTGTCTCTGTGTGTGTGCCAGCTGCAGTACATGTGTAGGGGTCAAAGAACACGTTGACAGTTGACAGCAGTCTGTTCTTTCCTTCAACTTGGTAGGTTCTGTGAATCAAAGAAAAACAGGATGTCAGGCTTGGTGGCAAGTAATTTTTTTTTTTTTTGAGACAAGGTTTCTCTGTAGCTTTGGTGCCTGTCCTGGAACTAGCTTTTGTAGACCAGGCTGGCCTCAAACTCACAGCGATCTGCCTGCCTCTGCCTCCCGAATGCTGGGATTAAAGGTGTGCACCGGCTGATGGCAAGTATCTTTACTTTCCAAGTCATCTCTCTAGCTCTTTTTATTGACTTTGATTTCATAAGCATTTCTACGGATTTCAACACATGTATAGATTTGTGTGCCCGTTGCTGTGATCATGGGGAGCACAGTTTCATAACTCCTTCCCCCAAACTCCCACCTGCTACTCTTTCATGGCTACTTCTGAATAATTTGGCACCATCTTTGCAGGAAGGCCTGGTGATATTGAGATCTTACTTCTTGTGACCTAATGTATGTTTCTATCAAGTAAATAGTCTGCAAATTCATTCTGACTTTAATAACTCAGAGCTATTTGCTATCAAGTTTTATGGTTCTGGACAATTGTCTATATTCTGTCAATTATGTTTTAAATAAACGCTGATTGGCCAGTAGCCAGGCAGGAAGTATAGGCGGGACAACCAGACAGGAAGTAGAAGTAGGGCAATGAGAACAGGAGAATTCTAGGAAGGAGGAAGCTCATTCCTCTGCAGTCCTGTCCGGACACTGAAGAAGGAAGATGTGATTGTCCCCCTGAAAAAGGTACCGAGCCATGTGGCTAAGAGTCCCTGACTTTAGGTTAACAGTTTAGTAAAATGTTTGAGCAAAGGAGGAAAACATGCAGATAAGGTCACTGTTTTAACAGAATTAGACACAAATCATAGGTGACCAGAAACAGTGCACAGAAACATACCATACACTCATCTTTTAAGAAATGCATAATCCGTGTAACATGAAATTTCTTCAACAACCATATTTTTATAATTGTTGATAACTTGAATGGGGTTCAGATATGTAAAGTTTGATTTTTTTCTTCAATGACTTCTCTTCTTTCAGCTAGTTTTAAGTGTACATTTTAGTGACAGTGAGTGCATCCATGTTGTACAGCTGTCACCAACATTCATCTCCAGGTCTTTCCTATCTCCCTAAGCTGAAACTCGGTACCCATTCAATACTAATTCCTCATCCCGCTTCCTCCCCTAACCCTGGCCACCACTCTTTGACCACTGCAGACACTCATGCAACAGTCAAACAGTGTTTGGCCTTTCAAGACAGGTTGATTTCATTTTTATATGAACCTTGCTCATATTTTTTTTTAAACACATGGCAGGCTTTCTTTTCTGTTTAACCCTGAATCATATTCTTTTGCACACATATTTCTCATTTTACTGCATCCCTTACCCATCTGTGATTAGTGCTCTGAATGTGGATGATACGCAAGTATTTGCCTAATACGCCGCTTTTTACTCCTCAGGAAACACACCCAGAAGTGGGGCTGTAGGCTCACAGAATAATAGAATTTATTTCTTTGACTACAATTTGCACAGTGGTTTACTTGTACCATTGTATAGTTCTACTGGTAGGGCATGGTGTTCTAGTTTCTCCACATTTGCACCAATAATTGCTATTCTTGCTGTTATTATTGCTTTTTTAAGTATAGCCATGCATGGGCTGGAGAGATGGATTAGTGATCTAAGATACTTATCACCCATCCTGAACTCTTGAGTTTGATCCCTGGGTCCTACATGCCTGCTGTTTTTTCTCCTGGCATGAGCTAAGCATCATGCTCTCATTCCATCCCCGGTTCTGGTAGGGTCCTTTGGGTAGCCTACAGATACTTCACACAGTGTTGCAGCTCCGTTCCTCTTTGCTTCTCCTTGCCCAGCATGGAACTGCAGCACTGTGAAGGTTGGCGATGCCTTTCTGCCAGGACAGGCGGAGTTAGATGACGTCTCAGTTTCACAGTCTTGGTGCGATTTCAAGAAGGGTTGTTTTTCATTCGGAACTCTGAAAAATTGACACTGAGTATTTCGAAAGTAGTACAGTTTTTTTTTTTATGACTTTGAAACAGAACTTCAAGGATTCCTAGAGACCGCTGGGAAACTAGGTACACTAGTTATATTTAATATGCCGTCTGTAGGACCCCAAACACATTAAGAGGAAAAATGCAGCCAATTCACTAGCGTGTACAACGACAGGTGATATTTTGACACGTTTTCCACCACTGAGTTAAGGAGATCACTGGTTTCTTTGATTTCTCATACGTGAAGTCCCAGAGCTGTCAAATGCTAGAAAGTGATATAATTAAATTTGCTTTTCTCCCCAGAAAACGAGCAACTATGAAGTAAGTGTTTGGAATAGTGGAGGCAGCCATTACAATCCTTCCTGAGTTTGCTGGTAAATATATGTAGGTTCTCCTATGCACATAGGTAAAATGGGAAACAGAGATTCTGGTTTCTTTCCAAGAGCCTAAACTTCTTCTCTGCTAACTGGTCACTGACAGAAAATTTATTATTATTATTATTATTATTATTATTATTATTATTATTATTGTTGTTGTTGTTGTTTTGGTTTTTCAAGACAGAGTTTCCCTGTGTAACAGTCCCAGCTGTCCCGGAACTATCTCTTGTAGACCAGGCTGGCTTCGAACTCACAGGGATTCACCTGCCTCTGCCTCCCGAGTGCTGGGATTAAAGGCATGCTCCACCACTGCCTGGCCTCAGGAATTTTTTTTTATGAATACACGTAGCCTGTTATTGATTCAGTCACTCAAAAATATAGTTGTAAGTACTTGAAGTGTGACAGCCCGGCGAGTCAATGATGGGAAACTGCAGGCAGAGACTGTGTTCTCAGGAAAATTCTGAGGACGTGACTTAGAAAGAACATAAGCCCAATGTGAAGTTTTAGAAAAAGGGTAAAAACAGAGGTCTAAGGCTTCCCAGAATGAGAGCTGAACCTCAGGAGGCAGCGGCTGTGTGAGAAAGGGCATTGAACT
This sequence comes from Alexandromys fortis, assembly GCF_014885135.2. NCBI lineage: Eukaryota > Metazoa > Chordata > Mammalia > Rodentia > Cricetidae > Alexandromys > Alexandromys fortis. The sequence goes on along the minus strand of NW_026067924.1, from coordinate 4,058,083 downwards.
GGAGTCTTGAAGAATGGACAGCATTTCAAAAGGTTAGGGACAGGGAATGGCTACTCCAGGCAAAACACCAAATGAAAACAAAGCTAAAGAGAGGAGGCAGGGGCCTGGCCAGGGAGGGACCCCTCAGTGCATGAAATGGAAGGAGGGAAGGTTTGGAACATAATGCAAGAAAATCAAAGGTTCTTAAGTTTTTCCTGTTGCTATTCACTCCCCTGCCCCAAAACCTCTCTTTCTCCCAGGCTCTTCCCTGATGGGGAACCTCCTTTAGCCAATGGCCTTTGAGAGGCTGGACCAGGTGGGCGTGGCTTTGGGTTCCAGAAAGCCCGCTGGAGTGCCCACTTGGCCACTTCCAGCTTGCCACACCTGGATGTTGGACCCCGTTCCCGTTTCCTCATTGTGATTCACGAGTTTCCCTTTTAATTAAAACAAAACAAAACAAAACAGCAACAACCACAAAGCAAAAAACTCAGTATACCCTATCCTGACCTAGAATGGGATTCCTTTATTCGTGTTCCCCGCCCCCATCTGATGCAGTCTGCTTTATCTGAGGCCCAATATGTTCTGCCTTGGCTACCCCGCCCCCTGCACATGGGTGATGCTTTTCCCTTTGTCTAGTCGGAGGAGCTGAGCTGTAGAAAAACGAAGGGCTATGCTTCCTACTAGATAGCAAGAGTAGTACTTAAACAAAGGTCCAATTAAATCCTAAGGACAAGCTTCTTCCAGTGTGTCCTGTGGCCTTAAGTGAAAGGCTAGTGAAATGGGGGTGAGGAGCTCCGGAGAGACACTGACACTCCCCTCCCCAGCTCAGGAAGCTGGAGGCGGTCGCAGGCTGGACTGGATGGAGTGTGATTTATCAGTTTTGCCTCGCAGAAGCAATGTGTTAATGTATATCTGATAAAAATTTAACTTAATCTTTTTTTTTTTTTTGCTTTTGCATATTGCCAGTCAAAAAAGCACATTGAGAAACGGAGGGAGAATATGCCTTGATAAAATTTGAAGAGATTATGGAGTCAGTGACTGCACCATGCATGTTGACAGAGGGTAGCTTGACTCAGGGTAAGCACCGGAAGTCGATGTTAAGGACAAGCTGTTACTTCCTTATGGTTACAGAGATAATGAGGGACAGGTAATCTTAGAATTTGTTTTTCCTATAATGTGCAATGTTTTATATCCTATGATTTTCTGCGGGGCGGGGTATATCCAAAAGAATTTTGATTTTGAAAGTGGGTTCAGGGTGCAGGAGGCTGGGGGTGGAGCCCTTCAGCTTGGGCGCACAGTCTGCACCGAGCATGCGTGCTAGGCTAAGCCCTCAGCTCTTTAAGAGCAAGCAAGCGAAAGAAGGAACAGATAAATATACATGCAGGCACACGCTGCAGTCCTGGTCAACATCTCTGGACCCTTCCAGGTGGGTCCCAACCATCTCCCTTGTTTTCTGTCACCCAGGACTTGCGTCATCCCTGGGCCACCCCAACGCGCACGAATCATTCCCCCAGACAGTGTCGCCGGGATGAAGCGAGCTGTCCATCAACAGCCACAGAGGCTGATGCACAGGGAAAGCCTCTTCCCGGTTTCAACTCGCTGTGACCTGGGGTGGGAGTGGGGTCAAAGGGACTGTGCTGTTGAAATGCTTTGAACACTAACCCATCATTAGGGAGAGGCTATGAAGTTTGGGGAAAAAAAAATCTTGTTTGTCCTGCTCTTTCTCACACCCTCCTTCCTTCTCTCTTTTCCTCCATGTTCTAGAAATGTGTAGGGGAAAGGTCACACTGGTTAGAAAGGCAATAAGCTCATTGTTTTCCTTTTACCACAATTCTTACGTCTACTTCTATTCTCCTCCAGTTGCTCGCTGTCCCTAGAGTCTTGTTTTAACTGCCTTCTTGATCCGGTTAGTTTGTTCACTGAGTGACTACTACTTACAAGGCATTGCCCTAAAGCGTCCCAACACGAATGCAGAGTCTTTGACGTTAACCCCAGCAGTGACGATACAGTGTGGGAGTTGGTGCCTGGCCTGCTGTGGGTTCACATGCACGTCAAGATGACACGCACACACAGTCTTCACGGAAAGCTAGGGAAATACCTGAAGTAAGGCAACCACTTTAAGGTATGATAGCTACTTGCGAATTTAAGAGCAAGGGTTGCTATTGACACAAATTGGAAAATCGGAGGATCTAGGGGTTGGGCTCAGTGGTGTAGTGTTTGCCTTGCTTACATCAGATCCCGATAGCAAACCCCAGACATGTAAAAGAATAGAATAATGGATTTGTTATACATACCTATAATTCCATTTTTATCATGAGCTATTTAAATTGTATTTCATGCAGCCTTGATACATCCACAGGTAAACCCTGCATTGTGTGTGTAGTATGATACATACTTTTCTGTGCTTCACACATGGATACCTGTAGACACAATGCCTCTTTAGGTTAATCAGGAAAGAAAACAGAAAGGATGGAGAACTTAACTGACTAAAGTCTTTTATTTTTGGGGGGTGGGGTGAGCGGGCTAGGTTTTGAACTCAAGACCTCATGCATGATGGGTAAATGCTCTACCATTGGGCAACCCCATCCTAAGCTCCACCCCCAATTTTCAGTGACTAGAGAGAAGCCTAAATGGCAATCCATTCTTCAAGTGTGAAAAAATGCAATTCTAAGTACAGACTAAGACCCAGAAGTTTCGACAAAGTGCTTACTGAACAAACTGTTGCGTTTCTGAAATTCCCTCCAGAAAGGGACAAATTAAGGACAGACCAAATTTGTTTTTGAATTGTGGTGACTGGATGCATGGAGTTCTTTTTCCTTTTCTGGGCTGTATCAGATTGCAGGTCGTTGGATGGTAAATTTTTTTTTTCTTAATAAGGAAACTGCAGCTTTTCAAAAACGTTGCACCCACTGCTCTAGAATGAATGCCATTCGTCAGAGTTCACGTGAAGACTAGGAGAAGATAAAGCTGGCCCTGGAGCTTGTTGCTGTTGTTTATTTTGTTTTTGCATCCCAGATGAAGTTTCCCCTCCCTTCCCTCTTCCCGGTTGTGCATTTGAAGGAGTTAATGGGGGAGATTAAGTGTGCAAGCAGAATACCTGTACACTTCACTATCTACCAGTGAATTTAATGCAAATACCTGTACCACTTCACTATCTACCAGTGAATTTAATGTAAATATCTGTACCATTTCACTATTTACCAGTGAATTTAATGCAAATCAACAATATTTACTGACATGTTTTCATGTTTCAGGAACTGTGTTAGGTGGGAGAGCAATAACAATAACAAAAAACATAATTACAACCCCTCTTAGGCATTTGCTGGATTTTCTCCTGTTTTGTAGCATACAAATGGTTTACACTGTGCTTCCCTAATGAGGACTTTCTCGGTGAAGACGAGTGACTACAAAGGTCCACATTTTAACTACATATTTCCTTAAGTACTTGAGATGGGGTATCCCATTGAAGAGTTTAAACATGCTCTGTAAACTGCTTCAGGAGGATTCATCTACAGATAGAAGGCCATTGCGGAGAAGATGCTTCCTATATTTCTCATGATTGTGTGGGAATTTTCAACACTTTACAAGGGGACTAAACATGTAAAAGCACACACACACACACATACACACACACACTCAGCTTCCATTTTAAGCAGGTGACGTAAGAGATGCAAAATCCATGATTAAGAAAAATGAAATTGTATAAATTATAGCAGGAATGCCTGTCATCGTCCGTATTAGCTGCTGAAATGCCTCCAGGGGGTTAGATTAGAAAAAGAAAATTACTTATCTGTAATTCTTATTCTCTTTAGGTAGCAATTATAATAGATATACACTCTTGGGTACAAGTCATTGGTGTGAGGAAGAGAAGTAGATGCGAAGTCGGCTAAAGAATTCTAACCCTCAAGGAACATGCGCCCTGGGACGTCAAGGGCAAAATGTATATGGAATGTCATCGGCCTGCATATCATTTCTTTCTGACCACTGAAAAGAGCAGGCAAATTTGGTCCCTGGAAAGGAAAGAAGGACTGAGTGGATCTATTATCACTATCGTACTATATTAAATGTATAAAGGTCTAGCCCCAGGCAAGATTTGTGAATTGGGTCTCTACTCATTTTCTCTGTGCGCCTCTCTACCTTCTTCAGGAATCCAATACCCATTTAGCTGCCTTCTTCCTCTCTCTATTCCTAGGAAATGCCTCAGTCAATTTATTTACACCAAAGTTGAGACACTCACTCTAGAAAGAGCCTTGGAAAGGGAATAAGGAGCCACAGGCCTGGTACTGGCTTAGCCACCAACTAGCTCAAGACACCCCGGAAGCAAGACTGCTCTCTGGGCTCCAGTGTTACCCTTTACACTGTGGTGAGGAAACTGGGGAATGTGGTTCCGGGGAACATTTTTATCTCTGTCATTTGGGGTTAAAAAAGGTGAATCAAAACCAGGTTAATTTTAGTTTGAATTGTTGAACTCAAAATGTTAACCTTGATGATGACATTTAAACTTAGCAAAATGGATCGTGGAAATGAGAACTCCGTCCAGGTTTCCAATGGAACACAAGAGGATATCGGAGCGGTCACGACTATATCAGAACCTTTGAGATCGTAGGAGGGAGTGGCTGCTACGCAAAATCCCAAGGTTGTTTTAAATGCATCTTGATGTAGCTTGAGCCGAACCTACTGCAACAGGTCAGGAACTCTGTGTAAGGGTGGGTACTCATTTGCACACAGATACAAAAGGCATGCATGTATTCATGTGCATGGAACTGTATTATATAAGAACGTTTTCAAGCCATATAACATTTTACATGTTGAGTATATCTATCCCTATCCCAACTTTTCCTCCCTCCTCTCATCTGCTACTCTGGATAGTTCTGGATAGTTTCATATATTTCATGTCAAAACGGAGGAACTGCATGTGCACGCACGTTGAGTGCAGACGTGGACACTGGGCATCTTCCTCTCCCACTCTCCGTTTATGTTTTGATATGATGTCTCACTGAACCTTGAACTCATCGATTGGCTAGGCTGGCTGGCCAGAGAACATCTGGAATCCCCTTTCTACCTTCTCAGCACTCCGGTTACATGCCACCACACTTGGCTTTTTCTCTGGGCTCTAGGAGTCAGAACGCAGGCCTTCAGGCTCGTGTGATAGGCACTGTAGTGTGGGGACCATCTTCCTAGTCTCCGTGTTCCGCTTCTCAAAATTCCCTATGGTCTTTGCTGTTAGAGACTTTCATTGGTTACCCTCTCTTCTGATAGCTCTTGTGTAGCTCCTCCCACTTTATGCCGTTGGGTCCTAGAGAGTTCCTGTACTTTGTCTGCCATCTTGGGTTGATGCAGGAGTTCTTTCTGACTGAGAGTCTTAGCTGCCTTCTGCCATTGACTCTCCTGACTGATTTTTGTGTTTGCGGAAGAGACATTTTTCTCCTCTGCCTTTCTTCCCTTTCCTCACTTGCTCCCCCTCGTCCCCCTTTACAGTCCCATTGCACTGTGTCACCTCTCTCGCAGTTCAGCTGTCCTCACCCACTGGGACATCATTCTACAGGTTCCATTCTATCCTGGCTCATCTAACTCTTTCTCTGAGGGAGAGGAATCTACCCGGAAAGATGAATGACAGAGCACACCCGAGGATGATCTTCTGGAGGCCAGGGCTGTGTCTCTTCCATGCCTGTTCCTCCAGTGCTATCACAAGGCTCAGCCAATGCTTACTTACCCAGAGGGGTGTGGTTCAGCTTTTCACAGTAAGACTGACTACAGGAGAAGCACACACCGTAGCCTAATGAATGAAGGTTGGGAAAGCCTGCTGTGATCCAGTCTTCTTACGGTTCCACTTCCTGGCTGCAGCCCCACAGTGTGACATCACTAGGCATCAGGTAACCTGAGTCCCAGCCCAGGGACCCTGTGTCACTGGCCTGGCATGTGCTCTAAGCATCAGCATTTCAAAACTTTCCCATGTGAGGTTAGTAGGCAGCCAAGGCAGAGGAAACAGAGAAAGGGGGAAATTGAGAGCACACTGTTACTGCACGGTTGCTAGATAAATACAGGATGCCCAATTGAGTTTCAGATTCCAACAAGCAACACATAATTTTTAAGCATTAGCTGTGTCCCAGTATGGCATGGATTAAAAATGCTAAGAAATGCCATGGTTTTTCTGAAATTGAAGCTTAGCTGGGTGACTTGTGTGTTCTCATTGTTTGGAGTGAGCAGCTCTGGTTGCTATAACGTTATCCCTCCCGAGCTGACACTGTTAGGACCACAATCTCCAGGTGATGGATCTCCATCCCCGATACATCATGGTGTTGGGTACCATGTACACCTCACACTGACTTGCTTTCTCTTTGCTCCCTGCATTGTCTGGGCAGCTCCGACTCATTCCACGCAATAAAGCACCACCTGAGCACCTGGTCCTGTTACAAAACCCAATCTTCAGTCACCTTTGATTGCCCCAGTCTAGAAATCTCCCTCTTCCTGCCTTGCTCAGCAAATCCCTTTGACAGCTGCTCCAAACAGAAAGCTTGGGAGAAAGCACAAAAGCAGCGCCACCTTCAGCATGAAACTTTGGGCCAGTTTTCAGAGTCATTAGGGTTCTCCACATTGCTGCTTCATGGCCTGATACAATACTAAGAGGGTCATTTTCCTTGACCTTTACACTCCCACCCTTAATCCTCTTGCTTCACTGCCCAATCCAGTGCCTAACTGTTCTTTTGGCTCCTTGCTTTAAGGGCAGCCATTATAGCTAAATGCAGGGTGGCAGCAGGCATTGAGGGAGAAGGCTGTAAGCCACCATGGCTTGTCCCAGAGAGCCCTGCAGCCTGTCCAAGGCAGATGAAGAGTGTGCCTTACACCCAACATCCCTGGCTGGTTATCCTGACGTTGGGCGGCATTTGTGTTTTTCACTGCAGCTCTCTGGAATGCTCGGTTCTGGAACTAAACGTGTGGCTAGGCTTAGAATGAGGTGGTGGTGACTTAGGCAAGCAGGAAGGATGGATAAACAGACTCCAGAGAAAGGGGCGTATTCCATTAAACACGTGAACACGTGAAATAGCAAGGCTGTTTCATCAAGAACACCAAGGCTTTAAAATTAGAATCGAAGCCTCACTAGAGGAAAAAAAAATGGCTACTCCCTTGTGTGACTGAGTGTATCAAGGAGCCCAGGACTTAGAGGCAAGATGTGAAATAGACCTCAGGGGTTTCAGTCCCTCTGGAGAGAGGCCTGGAAGCAAGCGCGATGCCTGTCTTGTGACAAGTTTGCTTTTAGACGTATAGATTCAGTCTTGGAAATAGGGGAAGCATCAAATAATGTTGCTTGGGGAGGTGAGGAGAAAATGGGGGCGAGGAGAAGATTGAAGAGGTGACATTTCACCTGAGCTTTGAATGTTGGGTAAACATTTACTGAGGGCTTAGAGCAGGCCCTCCAGGTTAAAGGCAGAAACTCTAAAGGTTCAGAGTTTAGGCTCTGTAAGTATAAATAACTGAGCAAATGTAACATAATCCTCCTTCAATGTACAATTTTTGGGTTCCTTACATACAGCACACGAGAAAGGTAAAAACAGCAGATTTTATAAATATGGAAAAGGCATTCTAGTAGGGAAGAAGCTTCATCTTGTATTTGGGGCAGTAGATAATAGTACCAGCGCAGCTAGACCGAGGTGGGGGCAGGGCTGAGCCTGGATGGATAGCTCCTTTGTTCAACTGTCTCTTCATGAAGTGGTTGGGAAGCTTTTATTTTGTTTAATATTTTAGATAAATTGAGTTTTGGTAGGGTCATCCACATTTTCTTTAAGCTATGTTACCAAGTCATTTGCCTCCTCTTCCTTTTTTGAGATAGTTACTCTGTGTGACTCTAGCTGTCCTGGAACTCTCTCTGGAAACCAGGTTGGCCTTGAATGAGTGATGGGATGAAAGGCGTGTGCCACCAACTTGGCTAAGCTGACTTACTATAGTGGATACCAGAGTGTTTCTCAGAAAGTTTGGGTCTAGTTATTGGGTAGAACTGTCCTTAGAGAAATGACTGGGCTTATTGGGATAGAATATCTTTGTCTTGTGGACCAAATGAAAAAAAAATGTCTGTTTGTTTAAAGCACAGGGATTGTCATCTGGAAATGACTTAGAACAGTTGGCTTCCTAATGCTGGGACTCTTTTAATACAGCTTCTCATGCTGTGGTGACCCCCAACCATATAATTATTTTTATTGCTTCTTCATAACTCCAATTTTGCTACTCCTGTGAACTGTAATGTAAATATCTGTGTTTTCTGATGATCCTAGGTGACCCCTGTGAAGTTGAGCTGATCCTCAAGGGGTCACAACCCACAGGTTGAGAACCACTGACATAGAGCGAGGTAGGTGGTGGAGTGGGAGGACCAGTGGTGCAGAGCCAAGGCTGTGTGCTGGGGAAGCAGGGCTGGCCAGGGAGGAGTGGGTTTTCTGGGCGGTGGAGAGAAATACGTATTTGGCTTTCTCAGGCTGAGTCAAAGTTAGAAGCAGCAACAGGAAAAGGTAGGTGATTAAGTCCTGGCCTCTTGGGACGGTTGTCACAGGGGATGTAGTTGGGCTTCCTGGATGGCTAGTAGAGACAATGCCTGCCTCTCTCAAATGCCATGAACAGACTCTTGGTGCCGGCTGTGTATCACAGGTCAGAGTTCCCTCAGACATCTTCAACCTACTGACATGTCCTACGGACATGTATCATTTTAGGAACCTGTATGAAATCTTGAATCTACATATGAAAGAAAACATGTAACATTTGCCTGAGTTCAACTTACTTTGATCACTTAGACTCTATCACAGTACAATGCTTGCTTGGACTCTGCGATGTAAGTCCAGACCTGGGTGCTGGGTTATTGCTACTGGAGATAAATATAACAAGAGGACACTCTGCTTGAACACTCATGTCATTTTAATAGAAAATTGGCTTTCTTTTTCTCCAGCCTTCCTCTAATTCTGAAAGGCTCGTTGAAAAGGGGATTTTGTTTCTCTCCCTCAACTCGTATCAGGTGTCTTACTGAGGTGGTTGAGTAAAATAGTCAAAATATTTTTATAATGGTCATAAAAGGTTTTACAATACACTTGCTGTTTATGGGTTTTACAATACACTTGCTGACATGTGGGGGAGCCTTCATGGCTGTGATGGGCATACGTAGAGAGACCGGACTTTCTTATGGAATTTGCTGAAATGCGTTAATCCTGGTGACAAAGCCAAGCATAAAATTTTAGTGGCTTCTGAAACTGTCACCCTTTTCTTTATGTTCCCTGTCTGAAACACTCCGGAAACCAATGGAATCCGACAGAGCTAAATGTATTTGCTCCTGTGAACTGTGTTTATGGGGCCGCACTCTCTCACAGGCAGAGGGCGGATGACAAAGAGGATAAAGATCAAATGTCAAACGTTGCCTTTTAAATAATTGGCGGTGTGAAAAACAACAGCCAAACTAGTGTTTGGGGGTCAGTTGTTCATTCCGATGAAAGTATTTCCCCTTTCAAAGACAAACAGTATTATTATGCCTATATAGAAAAACTGTAGCAATTAAAAATATTTGAAGACAAGGGTGTCCGGCTTTTAAAAGGCAGGGATGAAGACATTGTGAAACGGAGCAGGAGGCCTACATCTTTGCAGGACTGGGAAGAAAAGCTTAAGTGATTAGCAAACTCTTTGGTAGCCTACAGCAAAAAGCATAGTTTAATGGCCTTAATGATATAAACTCTTGTGCTTTAACAATGCTAGAAAATTATGGAGACACACTCATTATGTGGACAGCCACAAACAGTATTGAGAGATGATGAAATCCTACAGAAGTTCTTTACCCAGCAACTCTGAGCTCTGACTGCATTTTGTGTCATCTATGCTGAGGTTAGTGCCTAAGTCCTGAGTGATGGAGCTTCAGATGGTGGCCTTGCTGTAATGGGAATCTCAATTTCCTCCTCCGTCTTCAGAGGGGAAATATTCATGAGAGTTTATCCCTGAGTTTTTGATGACATTCACCACAGAGATAGGAAAGGGAATGCTAATAAAAAAGCTTATCTGGTCCCGCAAACAAATGACTTTATTTTCTGCTCATTTTACATTATCGAATTACTTTGCTGTTTAAAAGAGGACGACAGTAGTGGGGCTAAGGGGACGGCTCAGTTGGTAAAAGCCGGGCAAGCATGAAGATGTGCTGAGTTTGATCCCTAGAACCCATGTTTTCTTTTTCTCTTTTTTTTAAACAAGCAGGTAACATTAATTACATAAATGTATGAAACTATCGAGTGGTTAAAAAAACACAAAGAGAAAAAAACTCTCATGCAATGACCATAAAAGTAGAACCCAAGCAAGCATCAAACAAACTGGTGTTAGTAGTCCCAGGGTTGAAGCTGCCAGCCAGTCTAGCCCAACTGATGGGCTCTAAGTTCAGTGAGGGACCCTGACTCCACCTTTAAGATGAAGAACAATTGAAGAATTTGCTGTTAATCCTCTGTGACCTCCATATACATATGAACTCTCTCTCTCTCTCTCTCTCTCTCTCTCTCTCTCTCTCTCTCTCTCTCTCACACACACACACACACACACACACACACACACACACACACACACGAGGGTGGTAGTATCTCCATTATATCAGAAATTAGAAAAGGAAAAGTCTCACATTGTGAAGGCACGTCACTGCTTTCCTAGACAGGTCAGTGTGCAGGCCGTCCCTTTTCCAGTAAGTGGGTGGCTTCTGCCTTCAGGCTGCTACCTCTACTTTTCTTACAAGGAGCTTTTTGTTGTCAATTCAAACACCTTTGATGATGTTGAGACAGGTCTTACAGTGTAATCAAGGATCTTTTTGAGTTAGTGATGATCCTGTAATGCCTACCAACATTGTTCTAGTATAATAAAAACTCAGGAGTTCAAAATTGAGATAAGAACCTGGTAAATGCAAGCAGAAGCCGAGAGTGGATGGAATGATGCTCTCTCCATGTTTCCCTCATGTACCACCCTTGGAAATCTCCCCTTCTCTCTTCCTGTCCCTCTCTATTAGACCTCAGTCCTCCAGGGTCTCTATGGCTAATCCTGGTCAGCCAATTGCTGACTCCATCTCTTGATTCAAGGTAGTTTTATTGGCACTGTGGTGTGGTAGTATGAACAATTCTCTGACAATGGGATCCTCCTGCCTCAGCCTCCCTAGTGCTGGGATTGGATCAGAGGATCAGCAACTCTCCCACGCTTCCATACCAGTGTATTAGGCATTTGAGTGTTAGTGGGGGCATTCTATCTACCTCAACACCTTGATCTTTTGCCCTTTTTGCTCAACAACGCTGTCTTTCTGAACCTCTCTTTCACAACCTAGTTTCCTCCCATGGACATCTTGAGACCCCTATCTTCTTGCCGTAGTCTTCTGAATGCCTAGCATGTGTTTAAATACTTAAAAGAGGGTCTGGAGAATGGCTCTGTGGGTTATAGGGCTTGTTGTACCCTCTAGTTTCTTTAATTGTTGCTGTGATACCATAGTCTATCAAAAGCAACTTAAAAGATAAAGTTTTCATGTTGACCCACAGTTTGTGGCAATGTAATATTATGAGGTTACAGTCCATCATGGCAGGTAGGTCACACTGGCAGGATCTGGGGGCAATTCTTCTCATCATATCTACAGTCAAGAAGCAGAGACAAATGCATGCTATTGCTCAGCTCCTTTTCTCCACCTATATAGTCCAGGATCTAGCCAGGGAATAGTGCCACCCACAGGGGACAGGCCTTCCTACCTCAATTACTGCACCCAAGATATCCTCCATAGGCATTTTCAGAGCCTAGCTTCCAGGTGGCTCTAGATTTTGTCAAGCTGATAATTAATGCTATCATATTCTGCAGGCATGAGGACAGGAATTTGGATTCATAGCACACATATATAAAAAAAAAGCTAAGAGGGTTTGGTAGTCCACATGTAGTAGAACAAGTACTTGAGAGATAAAGACAGGGGATCTAAATCGGATAGCTAAAAATGTCAACTTCAGGTTCAGGACAGACTCTGCTCCAGTAAATGAAGTGAATGGACACATGTCAAGAAAAACATAAATTGGCCTCTGGCATCTTTGTGCATGTGAATACATAGTCACAGGTGCCCTCAGATGTATACCCACATACATGTGGGCACATGTGCACGTGCATGCATTACACATACACACAATCTTTGGAAGAAATTATTTGAATAAGTAATTCTGACACTTTGCAGACAAGTGGCAAGAGACTCCTATTTTCCCTGCACTGTTTTCTCCTCTTTTGGCAGTGGGGTCTGTCTTGCTCAATATGGGCACTGTTCAGAAGCAGGTGATTTCTATTTTTGACTATTGCTCTTTTAGTGATTGCCGGAACTCCTGAGCTCAGAGACGGAATAGTCAGCTCTCTCACTTCCTTAGGAACCCCTTGTGATATTTAAAAAGAAACAGATCCACACATATGCCAGCCCAACGAAGTCCTAGCTTTTTGTATCATCTGCTCCCAAGTGATGGGGATGTAAGATGAGAGGAATACAGGTTCCAATGACAGCCTGACCATGTCATTCCACATGACTATTGTCACTGATAACAGAGCCCAGCCCTTCAAGTGCCATTGAATAACTCGGTCTCTTATTTCTTGGCATTGAGGGACAGCTACAAAGTTGGCCAGCCAAAAATCTTGAGTAGGCTAGTGGAAGAGTCATCTCATTCAAAGGCTGTTGGTACCCACTGACAGGGTGGGGATGGGAGCTATTTGGAAGAATGTTAGTCAGTCTTCCCTAACGGCTAACTACAAACAGAATATTTCTCAACAAATGGATCTCAGAATGCTGTGTACATGGCAGAAGAGTCTGGAGAGAATGATAGACAGAAAGAAAGAGGTGGAAGAAGTAGTAGGAGGAGAAAGAACTTGAGAAGGGAGAGGATGGTGTTGTTAAAATACATGCTGCTAGAGTGGAGGGTTCTCTCAGTGATCATGGTAACCACAGAGATGGTAGCAGCCCAATTAGTTTTGAAAGTACTGAAAGTGAAGATTAAACACTCTCCCCACAAGTCAAGCATTGTGGCACAGCTCTTGGGAGGCAGAGGCAGGCAGATCTCTGCGAGTTCAAGGCTAGCCTGATCTACAAAGTGAGTTCCAAGGCACCAAGAGCTACATAGTGAAACTCTGTCTCGAAAAACCAAACCAAACCAAACCAAAATAAACCTCCACACACAACTGACAACAGCAAAACACTATCCCCATGCCCCAGAGGAAACCATGAGACTGCAGGGTAGAGTGTGACAGGCAGAGGAGGAGCATGGTTGCTAGATCCTACTGCTGGGGGACAGTTTCTAAGAGGATGGGCCAGTCCCCTACTGTCATGGGTCACTCATGCCTTCAGGAAAACTCTGAAGACTCTGCAGAGTCATTTATAAAATGACCATTACTATCTTAGGGGATAAGAATACATTGGGTTACTATCACGAAATGAAGTAGGTTGAAAGTCTTATAAGCAACAAAATTAACTATTTTTTACAGTGGGAATATTGGATCCTAGTTCATGCTAGGCACTCTCAGTGTACTGCCAGTGAGCTATAGCTCCAGACTTTGTTTCCCATTAAAATGACAAAAACAAACCCGAGACTGTAAGCAGAGAATGCTTTTTCATTTCCCGGCCACCCAGACACAAACAATCACACAAAAACTATATTAATTACAACATTGTTTGACCAATTGCTCAGGCATATTTCTAGCTAGCTCCTATATTTTAAATTAACCCATTTCTATTAATCTGTGTATCGCCATGAGGCTGTGGCTTACTGGTAAGGTTCTGAAATTTTTATTTTTTTCTTTCAACAGCTACATGGTGTCTCCCTAACTTTGCCTTCTTTCTCTCCGCATTTAATTTTCCCACCTATCTATATTCTGTTCTGCCATAGGCCAAAGCAGCTTGTTTATTAACCAATGGTAATAAAGCATATTCACAGCATACAAGGGGGAATCTCACATCATGAGACAGGCTTCATTATGTTGCCCAAGAAGGCATTCAATTTGCAATCCTTTTGCCTTAACCTTTCATGGTCCTGCAGGCTTCCACTATCAGGCTGGCTATGAATTTAGTTTTCAGAGTTCTGGAGGCTGGAAGTCTAAGACCCAGGTACCAGCTTTCTGGTCCATAGATAGAGCTTTTCTGCTGTGTTTTCATGTAGTAGAAGGAGGGAGACAGGGTCTATGGCCTCTTTCAGTTGGTATTGACACCTCTGTGTCTTGTAATCTTCCAGCCCCACCCCCTCACACCATCCCACTGTCAGTTGGAACATTCACATATGAAGTTGGAGAGGGGAGGATGCAAACATTCAGTGCATCCTTACAAAAGTTTTCTTGGAGGTTGGTTGCATTCTCAGAATCAGCAGGGAGAAAGTGTGCGCTGGTGTTTGCCTTTGTTGAAAGTTGGTGTTTCAGGATAAAATCAGAACACAAAATTGGCATCCTTAAAAATCAATTTTTAATAACTTCATATTTAAGACTCTTTGTAGATTTCCCTTCTGCATACATTTCTTGCCTTGAGCCCAGTTTTATGGCCCTTTGAAGCTTAAAAAAATCAACCTCTGAGTGAGAAGCCTCTTTTTTTTTTCCCTTGGCATTCTAATGATTTTTTTTTTTTAAATCTCATGGCCTGAGGCTCCAACAGTGTGGCCAGAGGAAGGGTCCAGAAGCAAGGCTGTGATAAGGTAGCTTGAAAAGGGGCATGTCTTCAATGAAATGAGAGGTTGTGGGGTGGCTTGGCAGTTTTTCTGACCAGTAAGCAGTTTGAAAGGTAGCCAACTATCCTGGACCAGAGCTGCAGGGCGACTTTGGCTCTTGAAGGCTTTTCAGGGGTCCCTGTGCTGATATCTGCTCTGGGACTCTTCCTGAGAAGCAAAGCCATGTCTACTCGCCGCAAACAGAGCAACAACAGTACAAAGAAAGGATTCCAGTGTACTGAGCCAGTGAGTATACTGGAGCTACTTTCAGGAACTCGGGTGACTCAGAGCAGCTGCAATGACAAAATAGTCTCACTGTGGGGTAGACTGACAGAAGCTGCCCCGCGGAAGAATCCTTCTATCTTCCATATCTTGCATACTCCAGCATTTCTAACGACCATGTGGAGCTGTTGATCTGGTGGGAGGAATGTCAGCTGTGGGTTTGGTGACTTCTTTCTTTCTTTCTTTCTTTCTTTCTTTCTTTCTTTCTTTCTTTCTTCCTTCCTTCCTTCCTTCCTTCCTTCCTTCCTTCCTTCCTTTCTTTCTTTTGTTCTTTCTTTCTTAAGATTTATTTATTACTATGTACACAGTGTTCTTCCTTCATGTATGCCTACTCGCCAAAAGAGGGCACCATATCTCATTACAGATGGTTGTGAGTCACCTTGTGGTTGCTGGGAATTGAACTCAGGACCTCCAGAAGAGCAGTCAGTGCTCTTAACCTCTGAGCCATCTCTCCAGCCCCTTCGTCCATTTTTCTATGAAGGAAAACAACTTCATCACCCTTCCTATAGGCCTAACTGCCCCTGTATTCTTCTGTTTATCCCATACCTATTACTGCAGACCAAGGACTTTGTAGGTCATTCTAGCACTTCTGTTTCACCAAGACCAATGGCCATGTCATATCTAGGGGAAGAGAACAACTACCTCAAAAGCTCATCTTGTTGCTATGGGGGTGTGGTAGAGCTTTTAGGGGATAGAAACCTCCTTGAAGATGATATGGGTCTCTCTTTGCTTTCCCCTCTGTCTGTCTTTGCTTCCTGGTTACCATGAAGTGAATAGGCCCGCTATGCTACCCGCTGCCACCATGTACTCCCTTAGCCCAGTCACACGAGGCACATAGGCCACATAGGCCAAGTGACTGTGGACTAAAATGTTTTGAAACTTTGAGCCAGAATCAACCTTTCCTACTGCTATGTTGGTTGTTTCAGGCATTTTGTCATAGAGATGGAAAGTTGGCTCACACACTTCTGCAAAGATGGAAGTCCCAACTTTCTAAGGCACATTAGGAACCAGCCAGAGGCTGCACATGGGCAGCACTGATGTAGAACAGGGCCTGGCATGGTTTGCCTGTCGGAATACAAGGGCTATTGGTGTTCTGTAGACACAGTTCAGAGAGACTCAGTTCTCTAGTAACAACACATGGGGAGACTCTGATGTGCGGAGACTAAAATCCTCACACCCAGGAAGTGAATGGGATTGTCCTAGATAATGCTGTAACCCAGCAGGGCACGTGCCGTTTATTTCTACTCACAGGAGATGCCCACCCCGAGGGCTGGACCTGCAGGTATGTACCACCATGCCCAAGCTCCATGCTTACTTTCCCAAAGAGCTTTCTGGGGATATGATTTACAGGACCTGCTGAAGAATCCATAGGAAGTGTGTAACTTAACAGACTCCAGGGTCATGAGAGCTATGCACGTGCATCTGTGCAGTCTCTTTAACAGTAAGCTTTAGTATGTGTTTATTCTCCATGATGGTACTCTTACTCATAAATCACCATGTTCCAAGTCGCCCTCCCAGTCCTCTCCCTCAGCATCTGCAAACCTACCTACTGCTGTTCTAGATTCCCTTGTTCCAGATGTTTGATTGGAACCATGCAGGGTTTGCCATTTAGTGCTTGACTTCCTTCTTTGTATAATGTCTTCAAAGTTCATCTGTCCTGTGGTATGTGCCAGGAGTACCTTCTTTTCAAGGTTAAATAATACTCCATAATTCCATAGTATCAACCACATTTATGCCTTTTATGGTTTGTGCCTTTTAACTGTGATTTCTGCTTTTGGTTGTCATGGATGTTGGCATGAGGAACTTGAAAGTCTTCTTTTAGTTCTCTTAGATGGAACTGCTGCGTTAGGGTGATAGCTCCGTTTAGCCATTAAAGGCTTGTCGTTAGAACGGGTTTTAGTGTTTATGTATGTGTGCATAAAGTATACGTGTGTTAAGAGTGCACGTGCCCGCGCACGCGCACAAGGAGGCTAGAGGTGTGCGTGCTCTCCTCAGTTACTCTCCACATTATTTCTCGAGACACAATGAACCTGGGACTCACTGCTTGACTAACTCGGCTAACTAATAAGCTCCAGGAATCTAACTGGCTCCCCTCCTCCCCACAATGCTGGGGTTGCGAACATGCACAGCCCTGCCTGATTTTATGTAGTTTCTGGGAATCTGACTTCAGGTCTTCATGCTTTAGTGGCAGGCACTTTACTTGCCCAGCCACCTCCCCAGTGCTTTTGTATGGTTTGATTGTAAAGAGATAGGCAGAACGACCTTGCAGCTCTGATCCTCTAGCTTACTTTCCAGATAGCAATGGTCAAGGGTTGTGATGAACAGCTTCCTTGATGTCTGTTCTCCTGCCAAATCAAGAGGAGGAAAAAAAATGCAGAAAATATTTTTATGCAGAATAAAGAGCAAACTAGGAGAAGAAATTCTTACATAATCATATTAAAAATAATGGTGCATTTTCAAGGAACACTGAGTACTCTGTAAGATGAGGGATAGTGAGCTATGTGACTTTCTATGGCCATGTTTGCTCCCTGACACCGAAACTCAGCAAGTTTATTATTATTATTATTTTTTTTTTGGAAATAGTTGAGAAACAACTGCCCCAAGAATCCTAAATGTAAATCTCGACATTAAGCCGGTACTCCCTTCCCTTGCCCCTTGAATCATTTATTTAAGTGGCAATAATAAAAGGTGTCAGCAATTCAGTTGTGAGCTCTGGGACATTTCTGTGTGCTGACCTTTAAGTGTTCCATGCCGACACGCGAGCTGTTCCTACCATTTCCTGTGAGATACGGCATGGCCGAGGGGTCAGGCATGCTAATGATAAGATTACCATTTACTTTTTACCTGGCAGACCCAGAGCCTGACATTATAAACGAAGGGAACCTTTCACCTGGTGCTCTTCTGCTCTATGGGAGATTATCTTACTGGCAGCAAGATCACAGTGCAGGCGATGCAGGAAGCATCAAATCTAGTTCCCCCTCCCTTTCTGGGTTTCTTTGTGGGATATCCTTCTCACTCAATCTAGAGAGCATACTCTCTGCTCTTTGTGGCACGGGGCTGGAGTGGGGTTGGAATGAGGCTGCCTTTGTCATCTCAGCTTCTAGACATTTTCGAAGCCTGGTTATCCTTCCATTCTTTCTCTAACGAGTTAGGCATCTGTGGTTGTTGTTGATGGTTTTATTTCATCTGCAACAACAGCCTTCTTCCTGCTGACTCCAGGGCAGTGGTATTTCAATACTGGAACTGGGGATAACATAAGCGATTAGAGGACCCAGTGGTGATTTCAAGTTGTGAAGAACAATCACTAATCACCAAGGGGCAGTGGCCAGAGAAGGGGCTTGAAGAAGACAAGTTGGGTCAAGATACACAAGACTCATGAAATTTGGCATGAATACCAGCTCTCTAGGTCAGTGTCAACACAAAACATAAATCATACCTCAAAGAGCATAAGAGAGTTAGGTTTTTTGGAGACAGATGAGTGATCATGACCCAGAAATACAGAATCATTTATCCCAAATAATACCACATTCCAATGTGGTGCTGGCTTCATGAAATTTTATAGTAATAGAGCAGAGGGTGTCACATGTTCTGAAGCTGGAGTTCCAAGTCGTTGTGAGCTGCCAGATGTGAGTGCTGGGAACCAGACTCGGGTTCTCTGCAGGAGCAGTAAGAGCTCCTATCCTTTGAGTCATCTTCTACGCAGTTACATCACTGCAGTTCTGGTTAGTTAGACCCGAGGAAGGCTCTGTGCAAGGCAAGGCTTTTTATAGGAACTTATTTTCATACCAGGGAGACAGTGAGGTATACACTCTATTGCCATGTATAACTTGGCTGATCTTGAATGTGCCAAAAGATGATGTAATGATCTCTAAATGATACTTTAGCTGAGTATCCAGAGAATGGACTTATCAAAACTGAGAATGGGCATTTTGGTAAGATTCCTTATTGCATACTTACTTTCTAATGGTATAAAGAGTAGAGAATTTATGTGTGTGTTGGGGAGGGGGAGTAGGGTTTAAGGGAGTGGGTAGGGGTGAGGAGGAAGGAAGGAGGGAATAAAAGAGAGAGAAGGGAGCAAGCTAACTTCTGATCTTTGATTATTTTAGTGGTCTGACCAGCATGTCCCTCACAGTCTCGGGCATTTGAAAACTTGTTATCTGGTTGGTGTCACTGTTTGAGAGGCTATGGAACATTCAGGATGCAAAAAGGTTTTCCCGCCGGGTGATGGTGGTGCACGCCTTTAATCCCAGCACTCGGGAGGCAGAGGCAGGCGGATCTCTGTGAGTTCAAGACCAGCCTGGTCTACAGAGCTAGTTCCGGGACAGGCTCCAAAGCCACAGAGAAACCCTGTCTCGAAAAACAACAACAACAACAACAACAACAACAAAACAAAAAGGTTTTCCAGAGGAAATATGCTGCTGGGCATTGTTTTGAGGGTTTGTAGCCTCACCCCATTTCTGGTTCACACTCTCTGTTTCCTGCATGTGGATAAGAGTGTGCTGTCTCAGTTTCCTGATGCCATATATGGACTCTCCCTTGAAACCATAAGCCAGAATAAACCATTCCTTTCACACTTCTCTTTCAGTCATAGTGTTTCATCATAGCAGCAACAAGCAGCTAATACGATCATACTAAAAGCCCTCCCAGAACAGGAAAAAGATCACTGTGGCTGAGTGAAAATGAGAGAGAGCCAGTTGGGGTGTGTTAGGCTTTCCTGAATCCCACATATACCTCCACCCTGGAAAGAATGGGTGATTGAAAGGAGTTGGGAACAGAGTGAGCCCTGACATCTGTGAAGGTGTCTTAGATCCAGCCTGGGAAGTCTGATGGTGCTCTCTTGGCACATGGCAGCACTTGCTTATAAAAGCAATTTGTAATTAATGATTATTAAGACCCCACGAAGCCTGCCCAGTTGCTTACTGTCTTTATCAGGTTTGAGATTTCATAGCTACCAGTTATCAAACATCATAAACCTTCAGTCATGAGATCTCATTAGAGATGAGTCCCAGGAAGGAGATAAAAATTTTTGACCACTTGCAGCATATTCAAATGAAAGCTGGTGCTAATGAAATTATTCTTATGTAATTAGATATATTCAGTAATGTCCCAGGTTGGTTCAGTGCCATGGTTGGAAGGCTAATTGTTATTCTTTTCAGGCACAGAGCTATTTCTCTCTGAAGATTTGTGCCACAAGTAGCTCTGGAAGCTGGCTGAGTCTTGAAGCACCATTATCTTAGAAGCAGAACTCACCATGGCACACCCTGTGAGAAAATCTAGCCCTCCTGTCTGCTCTCGCTCTGTAAGCTGGAGGCTTGTGACAGAGAATGCAAGAAAGGACTTGCCTTGCAACTCAATGCAAACCCTGCATGTCGGCAGGGTTAACTTCGACCTGACCAATCTGCAGTCATTTCCAGGCTCAGCAGATCTGGTCCCCTCGTCTATGCTTATTACTCGCTAGTACCAGTCCAGGAGAACAGAATCACACAGCCTAAGTCCCATTTCCCCTAGACAAAGTGCTCAGCCACACACTCTGCCATTAACTTTCTTCTCCCTCGCTAGGGCTTGTGCCGTACAGAATGAGAGAGGTTCATGTCTGATATTCCAAAGGAATGACCTGCCTCCGTGTCCTCTTCAGCATCAGTGGAACATGGTTTAGCATGTACAGGGGCAGGAGAAGGTACAAAGCAGAGAAGCCTTAACCCCGCCTTCACATTCTTCCATTTATTTTACTTAGATAAAGCACAATGAATGAAATAATAGTCTTTCCCCCTTGATGACAGTCCTAGCCTATTCCTATTGGACTGCAGAGGATGAACCGCTATAGACTTCTCCTTTCTTTCTCATTTCTTCCATATTTGCTGTACTGAAACCAACATCCTCCTTCTGGTTCTTGTGTGTTGGACACAGCTGAGGCCACGCATTACAAATCCTTCCCAACCTTGAAGTGGAAGTGCCAACTGACACGGCCTCTGAAGAGGAGGCAATGATGTTTCTGGAAACAAAGTTTATTCCAAGAAATTGAGTGGTGTGTGTGTGTGTGTGTGTGTTTGTGTGTGTGTCTGTGTCTGTGTATTTGTGTCTATGTGTGTGTCTGTGTGTGTGTTATGTGTGTGTGTGTTAGAGAGAAATTACAGCTTTAAGATCTTAAACAGCTAACCCCAACATTAGCAACATCTGAAAGAGTCCCTTCAAAGTGGGCCCTTACAATGTTGAACTTGGAACTAAATGTAGCTCCTCCTTCTTGCCACTCGGGGGATTCTTCTAGGTGTAGGACTTTGCACCCTGAAAACAAACTTGAACAAAGTTCCTGATTCTCATCAACGAGCCATTCCTGAACCTGCCATTCCAAAGGCTAATGCATTTTGTAGATTGAGTAGAAACTGAAAAGGCGGCTCTCTTTGGAGGCTGTGGATAACTCTGCCTCAGAAACTATTTATTGACGGAGGAGGGTTTTCCTTGGACTTCCCACGGGATGGAGAGCCCTGATTGCTCTTTGGGCTGACGAGGGAGGGGGACTTGATTGGGGGAGGGGGAGGTGGGGAAGAGACAGAAATATTTAATAAACAAACAAATAAATAAATAAATAAATAAATAAATAAAAAGCACTTGATTTGGTGCTTACAGCTTCAGTGGGTTTAGAGTCCATGATGGTAGAACAAAGGCATGGTGGCAGGAATATCTGAGAACTTGCACCTTGGTCTGCAAGTAGGAGCCGGAAAAAGACACACTGGGACTGGCGCTAGTCTTTCAAAACCTCAGGGCTGACCCCCAGTGGCAAGGCCATGCCATCTAATCCTTCCCAAACAGTTCCACCAACTGGGGCCCAGGTACTCAAACAGATGATCCTATGGGAGCCATTTTCATTTAAACACTACAGCCATAAACATTTAGGATATTAGCAAATGATTTGTGTGTATGCTGTTTGTAGTGTATGCGTGTGTGTGTGCATGTGTGTGTGTTGTCTGTGTATCTGTGAATGTGTATAGAGACTAGAGGTTGATGTGGGGTGCCTTCCTGTTGTTTTTCATCTTATTTTTTGAGTCAGGGTCTCTCACTGTCCCTAGAGCAGTAGTTCTCAACCTGTGGGTCATGACCCCTTTGGTGGGTCGAAAGACCCTTTCACAGGGCTCACCTAAGACACAGATATTTACATTATGATTCCAAACAGCAGCAAACTTACAGTTATGAAGTAGTAATAAAAGTAATTTTATGGTTGGGTGTTCTTGTAACAGGAGGAGCTGTATTAAAGGGTCACAGCATTAGGAAGCTTGAGAACCCATGCCTAGAGCTTGCTGTTTGGGCCGGGTTGGCTAGTCCACAAGCCCCCTGCAATCCTCCTGTGTCCAGCCCACCAGGAATGGAGTTACAGGTGAGTAGCATGCCTGGCTTCTGCATGAGTACTGAGGACCAAACTCAGGTCCCCTTGTGTAGTATGAGCTGCGGGCCTGCTTTTCATCCCGCCCAGCTCCCGCAAGGCTAGCTTTACACCAGAAATAACAACACACAAATTGTATTCATTTAAACGCTGCTTGGCCCATTAACTCTAGCCCTTACAGGCTAATTCTCATATCCCGATCAACCCATCTCTAATAATCTGTGTAGCATCAGTTTTACCGGGAAAGATTCAGCATGTCTGACCTGGCAGCTTGCTTCATGGTGTCTGCCGGGAGAGGGGAGTATGGTCTCTGAGCTCACTTCCTCTTCCTCCCAGCATTCTGTTCTCTTTACTCCTCCCACCTATGTTTTAACCTATGAGGCCAAGCAGTTTCTTTATTACTTAACCAATGATCTTCCTCCATCACCCTTGTTTGTGCAAGTAGGCACATTGCCTACTCATGTCTGTGCAAGTAGGCATTGCCTCCTGCGCCATCTCCCTAGCCCCTTTCCATGTGTGGTTTTTATGGGATGGAGTCTTGTTATATTGCCCAGCCTGGGCTCAAATTCCTGGTTCAAGTGACTCTCTTGCCTGAGGACATTAAGGTCTGTGCCACTGTGTTCAGCTTCAAAATTATTTATTTTTAAATGATGGAGAATGTTGATATGAAATAAAAAGTAGCTAGATTGTGTCTATATGAGGACTAAAACCTCAAATGTGGTCCATAACTTTATTTTCTCAGTTTTGAAGCATGAGGGGTTTTGCTGCTTTTTTGTATTAATATGGAAAATGCTTCTTTCCATAATAGTAAGACTAAAATAAAAAAGGATACAAATTCTAATTTGTCTAAAATCTGAACTGCAAATTAACATTTTAGAACATCGGGTTAATGCTGATTATCTCCAGTATTGATATTATTGATTTTAAACTTATCTTTAAAAATTTCTTTCTGATATTTTTCAAACATATTACTTTTGGAATCAGGAAAACATAAGTTTACCTTTATTATGAACACTGTTAGGCTTTGAACAAAAAGAGAGAAGCACTAAAGGGTTGAGTGGAAAGGGAGAGAAAAAGAGAGGTGTGTGTGCGTGTGTGTGTGTGCGTGTGTGTGTGTGTGTGTGTGTGTGTGTGTGAGTGTGAAGGCAGTAAGAAGAGACATATTTTTGTTTAAAATCCCTGGGACACATTTTAAGGCTGTGTTTTCAAACCATGCCTTCTGATTGTGAGGAGCCGAGGATTCAGTCATAAGATTGCTCAGATAAAATTTCCGGGTATCCTTTATACTGAGGTGCAGACAATGGCTTCTTTTCAACCATTGTACTGAAAACAGCAGCGAATTCCTCACGTCACTTTTAAGTAATTTGCATATTGATAAAGGACTCACTAGTCGGTGAAGCTCTGGCGGTTTAAGAAAATATTTCCTTCTCTCTCTGCTTCCCTCACTTGTCTGGAGTCCTCTCACATCAGCCAGGGGATAAGAAGCCTTGTCCCCATGGACCAGGATGTCTCTTTGTCCCCCAGGCAAGTCCAGTGCTATCCTGGATTAGGCCATGAATATGCACAGAGCAGGACGAGGGAATGGCTCCCCACTCTGCAGTGACTGAATTACAATTTCAAAATGGAATGAGTTAGATAGTTATTAACAGTGTAATTATTCATAAATGTGCCTAATTATTCATAATTATTCAGAAGCATATTACTTCCCTGATTGCCGTGAGTGATCCTCAAGCTCAATTACAAGTGGGTTCTGGCCACAGGACTCTCTTTCTCCTTCTGACTCCGTGAGTCCCGATCTTCTCTGCATAGTTTTAGGAGCCCTTGGTGTCATCTGGCCTTTTAAATACACATAGCAAATCTGCTGTTTGAAACCCCCATGGCTTCAAAGCCCCCATTGTCTTTTTTCCCCCCTTTCCAGTCCCACACTCGTCTTATTTGGGTTCAGCCTGTTCCTTTGAGGGCGCACAGTGAGGCTGTTGTTTAATTAGGACTCTTGTTGTCATTCCTGTGTTTGATATCTTAATAACACTGGAGAGCGCACACAGGAAAACAGGCCAACAAGAAAGGACCCTCATGCTTGGGGAGGCAGAAGCCCTGGAGGCTGGGCCATCCCACTAGATCAGCTGCTGCAGAGATTCTCGTAAACAGACATCAGCTGCCCTGGCAGGTGGGGGGGGGGGAGGTGGCCTTATTCTATTGAACATACTGCATGGGAAGCCTGTATACCTACACCCTGCTACCGAGGGCCATTGTGAAACAGCATCGCCTCAGACAACATTTCCTGTTCTGTCTGAAGTTCACTGTGTTCTCAACATGGTGCACCTTGGACATGGGCTCGCTCTTGTGTGAAGCCTCACCAATACGCAGGCTTCAATGATTGAGCCACAGCTCAATTCCCCCCCCCCCCACCTCCTCTCTCCCTGGAAAACATTACAGCAATTACCATATTGTGGGGTGGCATTATGAAGTGCAAATTAGCATATAGATTAGTTCTGGGGGGCAGGGAGGCGAGGTGTGCTAAGATCTTCCTAATCATGTAGAGTTGGTTGTGTTACCCAGAGCTCTGGGCAGAGATCTTTCAGGTCCTGGTTGTCCTAGCCTGTGTGTGTGTGTGTGTGTGTGTGTGTGTGTGTGTGTGTGTGTGAACATATTAGGCGGGTCTCAGTGGATAATTTCTGGGAGTAGGGGTCTGGCAGGGAGGACAAGGACAAGTTGGCTCTGATCATGCAGATAGAGCCCTCGGCCATGGGCATCAGAAGTTGAAGATTTGTTTCACATATGGCACGGTTTTCACCAGCTTCCCCTCCCATAGTACAACATTCCTGATTTGCTTGTCAAGATCTACTGGAACGAGAATCACTAATTTCAGGTTTAGTGTTTGGTCCAAGAAAGGAAAAAGGTTCAAGTTTTAATGACAGGATAGAAAGGGACAAAGAAAGCAAAATGGCATAGCCTAGAACTAAGGCTTTCCCTGTAGCAAATCTGTCACTAACCTTAGCAGCATGTGCAGAAAGTCGTATTTTAATGGAATAAATACGATTTAGAACAAACCCCGACTTTATGGTCACCTTCTCAACTATGGTCACCTCAGTGAGGGCCACCTTCTCAGCCTTGGCAACTTCAGCTAGGTTCACTCTTTCAACTAGGGTCACCTTCTCAGGCTTTGGTTGGGATGTAGGAAAACCTGCCCCAGCAGGACAGAAAAATAAATACCCCCTAAAGTAGGTGGACTGAGACAACAGATGAGTCAGGGTTGGTCAGAGAAGACTTTGCTCTTAGTGTCCCAAAAGGTCAGAAGTCAAAACCTATAGCTCAGAGTCTGACAGATTGTGGTGTATAATATTTTGTTTGTTTCTGACAAATAAAGCTTGCCTGAAGATCAGAGTGTGGAGCTAGCCACTAGTTAACTATAGAGGCCAGGCAGTGGTGGCACACACCTCCAATCCCGGGGTTTGGGAGGACTTAGCAGAAAGATAAAGAGTTCAAGGCCACCCTGGGCTACACGAGATTGAAGCAATCTAAAAGAGAAACAGAGCTGGGTGGTGGAGGCTCACACCATTAATTCCGGCAGTAGGGAGGTAGAGACAGGATCTCAGGGCATTCAGTATGAGGATCTAGAGACAGGATTACCCATTTGGTCCGAGGATTTGGTGGAGGTAAGAACTAGTGGTTGGGCTGCTCCGCTTCTCTGAGCTTTCACATTTGCCCTATATCTGACTCGGGGTTTTTATTATTAAAACTAATTAGGTTTTGTGCTACAACCGATGACCCAGGTAAAAGCGGAGAGGCCAACATACTTCTTTACTTGCAGGGCACATACATGGTCCCATGAACATTTACACAGGGGGTCGGTTAAGACACAGATTGCTGGGCAAGACAGGAAGGGTTGGATGATAAGAAAGCCATTTGCACGTGCATGGTTTAGTACCCCATTCCAGGCTCCAGCCCTGACATCATTTGGCAGTCTATCACTCCTAGGCCCTAACAAGGTATTGGGGTTTATTCATTAGCGCCTCCCCAGTTCATGTCTCCAAAGGTACCCAGGTCTCGGAAAAGTGTCTGACACAGCATGTGCCCAACAAATATTTGTGGAGGAAATGTTAGATGAAATTAAGAAAAAAATCTCTTTTATTCAGTTTAAATTCTCAGGTCCTGTAGCTTTTATTGATTATACTGTTTCCCACCAGTTATTATTGTCATTTTTCCAACAATTATTGGAATGCTATAGCTGTTTTTTTCCCAGTAAATCTTATTTCTCACATATATATTTAATCTACAGTAAAAAAATAAATTTAACAGAAGTTTCTTTCGGGTAAGAAGAAGGTTCTGGAACTGAGCAGCATTCCAGATAGAAGGAAGTGACATTCAGAACCGGTCTGATAGGTTGTCATCTGCATTTGCCTTATAAGGACGAGGCCTCACAGTTAGCAGTCTGTGATTGGCTGAAGCCTCCTTGCCCTAGGGTTAGCAAAGCTTCAAGTATCTGTCATAAGAATGTACTCCTACCAAAATTGCAGTTTATGTATTAAATTGGATTGCAGTTGCCAGGTATGCAAACAGCTTTGAGACAAGCTTATCACCTTGCCTTTTGTTCTTGTCACCTCCGCAGCATCTAGAGCCGTGCATTGTTTGATACAGGTGTGGCTGAGGTGTGACACTGGGCAGCAGCTCTGACCTGGTAGGATGAGGCGGGTGCTTGAGGGGGAGCTGAAAGGCATCATGGGAAGGAATACGCCGTAATTTCTCTGAATCTCAGTTTAATGATATTACAAGGTAAGGATGATCTTGCTTGTTTAACAGGGGCAAAGGATGGATTTTTGTAACCATCCAATGAAGTATTTAATACTGAAGGCTTCTTTCAGCTGTAATTGATGCTGTACGTACATTGCAACTTAAGTATTTGAGCCATGACCTCTCTGTGGAAATAACGGCGGCTCAGAAGTACTAATGTGTGGGAGAACATACACACCTCTTGTGACTCGTTTGCAACTAGTATCAGAGAAGCCCAGAGCCAAGATTCTTACTTTTCTTCCTGGTTTAAGAGAGACAGATGGTGCAAGGACAGACAGCCTTGAGTGCATGAAGCGAGACACAGAATGTATCTGCCCTCGACACCCATTTAATCCGAATGAAGGCTGTTTCTTAGGGCAGAGATAAACTACTTTTTCTGAGCTTATATAAAACACAACCAGCAATCTAAGTGAACCAGGAAGATCCGCAGGACTGGAGAATCCTGGAAGATGAGTCGGGAAAGCTGTGGGTGGCGCTGATGCTCAACCACGGTGATGGGGAATGTGTGTCTGGAATCACCCAGTTTGCTCAGGACTCATGGGGAGGGTTTTCCGATGTTCTCAGGGCACTCTGATTTAGAATTCTATCCCTACCAGTTTCCCCCTTATTCCTCATATTTTACTAGTGGGTGTCTACATCATCACAGTTCAGGTTCAAATAAAAACACAGAAACACAGACATATGCACACAGATACACACGCATACACAGATACCTAGAGCTACAGACACTTACAGTCACATATACAGATACACACACACAGGTATAAACGCAGACACACATACATACTCACATTCACAGATACACACCCTCACATACACAGAAACACACAGGTAAACACTCACATATGCAGACACAGAAACACACAGGTAAACACTCACATATGCAGACACAGAAACACACAGGTAAACACTCACATATGCAGACACAGAAACACGCACGCACACACACACACACACACACACGCTCCATTTTCTTGGAACATTGTCAATGAGTTGAGTAATATCTGACAATGGGAAGACGGTATCCTTTCAGAAAAGACTTGGTAATATGTTCTCATTGCAAGCTCACACGCTATTCAAATGACAACCAAGCTCAGCAAATAAGATGTGAAGATACGATCCAGAAACCCCAATTCAGCCTGCTGTCCCCAGGCTGTCATCAGTTTGGGGGGACACGCCTCCTGTCACGTTTCTGTGCCTTTGTCTTCTTCCACGTGAGTACTGATATTAGTGAGCTCGTGAGGAATGTTCATCTCTTTTGACTTTTCCATCAGTCCAGTTTTTGGAAGTGTCAGGCACTTTTTGCCCACGTCATAGAGGTAGTGAATATCAGAGTTAGGAATTCGGAAGCAGAGGGACTTCAAACTAGTGCTGTTTCTGAATTTAGAGCCTTAAATTCTATATCTATCTATATATCTTTAGTTAGTCTGATATTTCTTCCTAGTGCCTGACTTCAATATCTTCACTGCTCAAAAGATTCCCCCCTTCCTCTTTCTCTCCCTCTCCTTCTCTTTCTCTCCCTGTCTTCCTTGCCCTTTACCTTCACTGAGATAAACTGAATTTTATAATTCTTTCAATTCCTTTTTAAAAATCTCCGTAATTGCTTAATACCCCATTGCCAAAGCCTTCACTCATCCATCGACTGGAAAAGGCAGGTTGTAATTCCATCTCTGGTTTGCAAGATTCCCTACTAAACCGAAACCCTTAAGCTATGTTCTTGCAGACTGGGACATTAGCAAGATCTCTCGATTGAATTACAGAATTGCATTCCACTAAGGATTCCGTTTGTAGAGTACTTAACATTGAACTACATGAGGAGGCACAGGAGTAATGGGTCTTTTCAGTAGCATCAGCCTTTTTTCCCTTCAGTAAATCAAAGGCAGTATTACAAGACTTTCCGTCATGTGGCATGAATGGAGTTAAAAGGATACAGGGGCTGGCAATAGCCCCCAAATTGAAGCCCTTCTGCATCTCCTGAAGACTTATTCTTTCCCTTGTGGTTGTTAATATGAATAATTTAAGAATCTGGGAGCTTTCCCATGATTTGAAACTTTTTGGGAGGATATAGATTCCACAGCTTCCATTGCCCCGAAGGCTGATTGAGAAGAAATGACCTATCCAGTTTCTTCTTTCTGCGAGGGCCCACTTTGGGGGATTTTCTGACATAATTCCTTGCAGGCGGGTGCTTTGTCCTCTAGCCTTGGCACTGGGCTTCTGGGGTCACTGCCTGTGTGCTCCCCTGGCTTTGACACTGACAGAATGTTAGGATAAAGTGGTCACAGTAGAGAATCTCCCACCCACAGCCTATAGAGTCGATTGGCTTGTCCTTCACAGATCCAGCCCAGGTTTGGTCACTAATGTGATGTACTATTGGGTGGTAGTTATGAGGTACAACCTACTGGAAATAACTGAACATCACACACACACACACACACAGACATACGCACACATACAGACCCCCCACATGCACACACACATGCACACTTTTACTGTTTGTGCATGTATGAGTGAGGTTGTTTTCCTATCTTTCAGGGACCTTTCCAGCAAAATGGGATCAGGCTGAGAATTTTCCGAGGAAGTGCTGCATGAAGCTATTTTGAATAGTTACGGTAGCGTTTTCGGTTTGTTTTCTGCTCTTTCCGTTGAATTTATCTGAAACTGTGTCCTTGCTAATTTGGGGGAGCAAGCTAAAGTGCTCGAGACGTACATAAAATTAGTAAGAAGTGCAAAGGTCAGTCCGAAGTTCTAGAAGGCTCTGGGTAGTTACAAGACAGGTGCCCGCAGCAGAGAGACACCTTACTGCCTTGTGTTTTTCGATGGGCACGTATTCTTCCTGTGCAGAGCTGACTTGCCTGGTTAGACTCTCTGCTGTGGGTGAGTCTGGTTCTGAAGGCAGAGGTGGACCTATCAGAGACACCCTGGGCATTCTACTTCCTCTCGTCAAACGGGACTTTGCTTATGAAGCTCAAGTGTTGGGAAGAGTGACTTGTCGCTGGATGAGCGCTTAGTAGGAGAGCAGCTATTGTTTCCTTAGGGACGACATGACTGGGACCACCTGACTCCCTTCAGGAGAGAATTCCTGAGAAAAAATTATTCCCACCAACCATGAGACTATTTCTATCATCTATTGTTTCTAATGAATATTTCATGACCAGTTAGCTAGCCGTCTGTCGTCCTTCTAATAAAGAAGATATAATCAATAAAATGTATTTATTGCCCTCATTTTAAAATCTTAATTAAGGACCCATCCCTCATGGATGCCCTTTTGACAAGACCGTTAAAAGTGTAAACAAAGAGGCAAAAGCCTCTGTCTATTAAAAAGACAACTTCCTCTATTACCTGAGCACATTAAGTGTGCTTCTTCAGTCTGTTTGCAAAGCAGTGCAGCAATTAGCTTGTTAAGAAAAGGTAAAGGCAACAAAAACAGGAGAACTGTTCACTCATTGAGAACTCTGCAGACAGCACATTATAGACAGAGTTGTTCCTAAACTGGAGGAATTCATAAGTTTCTGTATTGCAGCTTCAGCATCAGAGAGACAAAACTTCCAAAACAGAGGGGTAGCTCAGGCTCCCCCTCCACTCTCACAGGCCGTGAGAAACGGAGTCTGGAATGTTCAGGACCAACTTAGACAGGAATACCACACAGAGTCCGGCATCAATTAAGGATGAAGATACACTCTGAGAAATGTGTCAGGGGGTGATTTTGTCACTCTGCGAACATCTCAGCATTTCTTCAGTTCTTACAGAAGAACAGCGATGTTTATCATCGCCAGGCCTTGAGATCTTAGGGGACCACTGTTGCCTGTGTGGGCCCTTATTGACTAGGATGCGGTTATGTGAGTCAGGATTGTACTTCTTTAAAATATCTACTTATTAATTTCTTTTGTATATGCACGTGTAGGAGTCAGGTTTCTCCTTTCACTCTGTGACACCCAAGGTTGAATTCAGATCATCAGGTTTGGTGGTGAGCGTTTTCTCCATCGAGACATCTCCCCAGCCTGAGACTATGTCTAAAGCCACAGTTCTCATTCCTTCTTTTATTTTTATTGTTTTATTTTTTTATCCTTGTATAATGTGCTGTGAGATTCTGTCCCCTCATTATCCTCTTATTTTCCTCCCACCACCCCTGTTGACTGTCACTCCCTTTCTTTGTTCGTTTGTTTATTCTCTCACTGGAAGCTTAAGTTATGAATTCTAGGAGTTGGAATCCATTATGCTCTATGCCATTGAAGATTCTCTGTAAGGCAGAGAAGAAATTGGCAGGTAGGTGGTTGAAAAACAGCCAGAGTAAGTGTGTTTATTCTGAAGCAAAGCGAAGTTGAGAGGCCTTTCTGTGTGCTTAGAGCTATCGACTCTTCTAACAGGGAAGATGGACAGCAGCCCAAGCTGTCAGCTCACTGCTCAGCCACTGGGATTGATCGTCATAATCATGACCTTTCCCTTAGCATCTCCTGTGCTGTCAGTCACCTTGAAATAAGTCACTCTGCCTCATGGCATTAAGTTCAAACACAAAAGAGAGTCTAGCTGAATCTTAGAGAAATTCCACTCAGATTCATTTGATAAAAAGAAGGGAGAAAGGATTTAAACAACTGGCTCAAGATGGCACGGCGAGGTGGCAGAATTTGGGTGGGCATTCGTTTCATCCTGCTTGTGGCTTTAGAGGTAGAGGGGGCAAACCTGTCGTTTGAGCACTCATTTGGCCAACAGATGTTGAAGGTTCCGTGCGAAGAGAGCCACATTATGGATTTCTGGTACTTAGTCAACTGGAGCATATCCAAAGTGGGTTTGATGCACCCCACTAATCCAAAAAAGAAACAAAGAGGTCGTCCTTCCCAGAAGGATAAAATCAAAATCTAGTTTCTACTGTGTCAGCACAGTCTACCAGAGGGTAAGTGGAGAATTCCTGTCAAATATGTTAAAATTGGGTTGATTTTGATTTTTTTTTGTCTATAGAGCCATTTACGGTAAGGTAGTAAGATAAAACCTACTAAAAAAATCTCTACAACCTTCTGAATTCCAATTATGTCATATATAAGTTTTCTTGGATTCTGTCAAATTCACTGTGGCAATCATTTCTATGAATTTTTAGTCATGTATTCTGAGCAAACAAAATACAGGAGTAGAATATTAAATAGAAGTAATCCTTATTTGATAATTATGAAAGGTAAAATTATCTCATCAGCCATCTCTTCTTCATATAAGGAATAACCAAGGGACTGGTTTTTCTCACTATTTCAGCTCATTGCTGTCTTGTCAAAACTTAATGACAGGGTAGAGCAAATGATAATATTAAAAGGAAAGTTAGAGCTTGTTTAAAAACAAGAAAGGCACTCTTGTGTATTCTTGTTCTCACACTGCTAAATTCGTTGTGGTGAATAAAATGGACAATAAACTGAGGTCAAATGACCTTTATTTTTCCGGAAATGAGATGGTGTAAAAATAGGCGGTGCTGTGCCATCTGGTGGTTCCGAGTGGATCAACACAACGGAGTGGCGAGGCCAGTTCTAACTCGAGTCTTTTCAATATTTCTTTAAATACAAATTCTCTCCTCCTTGGAGAGGTATATTTTATTACTGTAAGTAACATTCACAGATACCTTCATCCATTTCAGAAATTAAAATATAAGATTTAAAGTTAAAATATATTCTTTCCGGCAAAGTGCTTTGTGGCTTTTACGAATCCACACATCTTTGCCATTGGCTCCTCCCAATGAGTTTGAGCTGTATTCCGAAACCACTAAGGATGGTGTCTAAAAATGATGTCATATCCAGCTTTAGACATCTAGTAAGACACCAGAAACTTTTTCATCTCTGTCGGGTCCTGGCTCATTTTATTTTTTGAAATTCTGGTTTCCATATAATTTACCATTTAAAGCAACGCTCTGCTCATTCAGCATGTGCTTGGTTTAGGAGACCACATTGGCTGTCAGGGCATCAATTGTTGCAGTTACCTTTGCCTTTCTCAAGTCCAGACGGGATTTCCCATGTGGACCATGACATGGCCGTTATGTGTGTTGTGTTGGGTCCATCTTTCAGCTCCAACTCAAGAGCTTGCTTTTACAGTACTGTTGAGCATGCCTTTCCTATGGCTGGGATTCTGGACCACCACACCTGGCCTCTGAGATCCCCTTTTAAGTCCAGCTTTAAGCAGAAAGTCAGTCTGGTGAATAACTGAAGTTTTCTTTGCCACATCGGTGACCAAGGCTCCTCACTGACTTGATGTGGTCAGAGAAGACCAGACACTAAAGTGGACAGGGAGGGAGGACAAGCGCCCTGATGGGAGGGTTAGAGACTTCAACACCTTAGCGACACTTCTGGCTTGGAAGGTTGGCAAGCTGCTTGCTGAATAGCTTACTAAAGGGACCCATAAGCCTCCCCAGAGATCAGTCCTAAGCATGGTAGCTGAGAGCAAAGCCCAATGGCCATTGTTTGGTGGACAGTCAAAAGCAGGAAGGACACATTTAGAGAAAAGAGCAAAAGGCAGAAGAGGGTCCTTCTGAAATGTCCCTGTCCCTTAACTTACGATAGGATTATCCACTTTAAATTGAAAATATGTTACGATGATTCCACTTAATCCACTGAGCATTCTGCCTTAGACGCCAGGATCCTGTAGATTGCGTGATATATATATATATATATATATATATATATATATATATATTTTTTTGCGCATGGGGATGACCGAGGTCTGTGCACTGCTGTCACCAAGCACAGCAGGAAAGAGTGTGGCCCCTATCATCTGCTCAAGAAAAGATTCAAATTAAAAACCCCAAGAGCAGTTTCTGATGATTGCCTCTTACTTTGGTATCATGCAATTGATTTGTAATTGGAAAATTATAAATCAAGCCATCATAAATCAGGGATAGCTTGTATTCTCATCAAAGCAGAATAGGTGTTATCAATGGTGCCAGAGTGAGGGGGCATAATAGCCCTTAAATCTCTCATGTGTGTTCTATAAACTGGATCACAAGTGGGCTCAAAGATATATGTAGTTCTCCCTATTGTGTTTAAGGGATGAATAATACTTCCTTATTTAGTCAATGAAGTCTTCATCACTGGAACTTCAGAGTATCATCTCGTATGGGGGGGAATTGGGGGGCTCATACTGCAAATGCAATTAGTTCAAATGAGGTCATTAGGGTGAGCCTTAATCAAACACCTGTGGGAAAACACCTGTGAGCATGTCAGAGCTCAGGGTGCTATGCCTAGAAGTTAGGAGGCATGCTGAAGATTGCCACCATCTCCCCAGAAGTAGAAGAAGAATGAAACTGATTCTTTCTCAGGAGAAACCAATCTGGTGGACAGACTTATCTCAGGTTTCCAGCCTTCAGAAATTCTGGGAGACAGATGTAAGTTCATTGGGTGTGGTTAAAAAAATCTGTAAAATCTGTCTCAAGAGTTAGCTTAATCTAAAAGTTAGGTAACCTTAATTTGCTATAGCATATTATATGTGATTCAGTTCCTATTGTGTGTGTGTGTGTGTGTGTGTGTGTGGGCATAACTTGGATTCAATTCTTGTTTTAAAAAGTGGATCTACTAGGAAATAGATGTTTTAAAATAGCAACCATGTGACTTGCTTCCATCTTACCTGATGACCTCATTAGGATGGAGGCAAACATGTAGCTGGCAGCCATCTTTACTACAGTTAAAGAGTCCATGCCATGTGACTTCACTACCATATTAAGATGATCACGTGGTATAAAACAACTAAAACAACAATTACAGAACTTCTTAGTTCTACTGCACTCTCTGTTTGTCATTGTGTTTCCCTTTCAGACTAAGGAAATAACAGCAGGTCTCTAAATGATTTTGGATTAGTATGGATTTTTGTATGATAAATTCCTAAGGTTATAGAGGTTTATTTAAATTAACAAAAGTTGATTTAGAGACTTACATGTAACTACTTATGTATTTGACAGCTGTGTTCAACACAGGCTTCTAGAAAATTTAAGTGGGTAACAACATATATTTGATAAATAAAGTATGTCTAATAAATAAGGTTTACAAATTCCTAATGTCTATTCAGGTTAACAACTAACTTGAAGATATATATCTAGCCTCTTTTTCTTTGTTAACTTTGTTAATGTGTTTTCAAGGTTAAGCCTAAAGCAAGTAACTAAAAACAAATAAGGTTTGTTTAAAATTAGCTATACTTGTTACGTAATGGTCTTCAAACACTTCAGAGATCTGCTGAATATGGCACTTAAAATGTTTAATGAGAAAGCTTGCCATGATAGACCGAAATGTCAGCTCTGAGTGGCAACCCTTAGGTCTCCAAAGAAGACAGATGGGAGCATTAATGGTGCCACCTGGATTGTGAACGCTGAAAAAAAAAAAAACCTACTCCATATTTCACCTGCTGCCATTACCCTGTAATGGGTAGGGACTGAGGGATGCTGGGAGAACCTGGAAGCCAGCATTCACTTTGATATGATAATAGGCACCACAGTTAGTCCTTTGTCCTGGGTTTGAGACCTAACAGAGGCCTGAGCAAGGATTTAGTAAGGTTGGTTCCCTGAACTCTGAGTTTCTGTCGGTACCTCTGGAGTTGGCAAAACCAGAGAAGGTGATGAGCTGGCAAGCTCTTGTTCCACAGGGGTTTATCTCTGACTATGTGTTGTATGCTAAGCCAGTTATGCAACTCACTAGCTCTGTGGCATGAGCGATTATCTGCCATAGTCTGACCTCTGGCTTCTCATTTATTAAATGAAAGAGCAGCTCCAGAGGCCCCTTCCAGCTCTTTATGGCCATCATCCAAAGAAATGCTTTTTGCTTAGAGGAACATTAAAAAGGAGTGTAGCTTGTCAAAGTGTTGGAACAGACTTAGCTGTCTTTATGGTGGGGATCAAAAGAATCAAAAAGCTGCTGCCTCTCGGGAAGCTTTATTGCCCCCACTTCTTAGCAGAAGCTGCAGTTGAATATGGTTATGGTACTTCTTAATGAGGATGCCCTAATTTAGGAGGGCGCTCATCATGACGTTTGCTCCAAAGATCACTGGTTTGAGAAATGGTTCCCGTCTTAATGGGTGCTGAGAATGAAGGCTGACTGATTGCTTCTTTCCTGGGCTGGGAGAGCTGATGTTTGCTCTGCTAATTGTACTTAATTTACTGTGAAGTTTTCTTTCTTTCTTTCTTTCTTTCTTTCTTTCTTTCTTTCTTTCTTTCTTTCTTTCTTTCTTTCTTTCTTTCTTTTCTTCCTTTACCCAGAGACTCCTGAGGGCTGGTGTTATTGGACAACATGCTGAACTTAGAGACCTTGTTTATCTATCTATCTATCTATCTATCTATCTATCTATCTATCTATCTATCATCTATCATCGATCTATCATCTATCTATCTGTCATCTATCTATCTATCTATCTATCTATCTATCTATCTATCTATCTATCTATCTATCTGTCATCTATCTATCTATCTATCTATCTATCTATCTATCTATCTCTACCTCCCTACCTACCTACCATCGATCATCACCTATCCATCAGTCCATCCTTTTAGTTTTGCCCCTCTGGAGCACCATGATTGGTACTTTACCTTCTCCCTGCACCTTCCTACTTCAAGTTGGGAGATGATGTCTAAGGCTGTGTGGGGTTGCAAGTCAGCAGGACCACAGAGAGGAAATATGACATCTGGATTTTCTACTTTATTCAGGTTATTGTGAGCCCTGCCCCCAAACATTTTATCATATTGAGTCCTACTCACTTCTTACCTTTCGGATGTCTCTCCCAGTCAAAACTATCATGGAAATAAACGGGGTGATGCACATACAAAGGCACAGCAGTGGGACTTGGGAAAGACTCCACTCTTGAAAATGTACCAGCATATATATGGTATTCAATTTTTGCCTCAATTTGCTGTTTCTTAATCAAAGTTGAGCAGGCCTGTGCCCTGAAGGTTTTGCATCCTGTTCTTCATAGAGTGACATACAGAGTCGTGTGCAGGAAGCTCTATGAAGTGCAATAAAAATGGGGGAGGTGACTGCACCCATGCATTATACCCGCATTTGCAACTGTTTGATTTATTCTCTACGGCACTGGCCACTTTCAGTTCTCCAAGGG
The DNA here is from genome assembly GCF_014885135.2 of Alexandromys fortis. NCBI lineage: Eukaryota > Metazoa > Chordata > Mammalia > Rodentia > Cricetidae > Alexandromys > Alexandromys fortis. Next base: position 4,020,919 of record NW_026067924.1, on the reverse strand, counting down.
AAGCTCAGCTGAAAATCAGGGGTTGCTCTCATAGCTTCAGTTCTGTCTTTTCCTCCGAAGATTGCTTGAGGACGGAGAACTAGACAATTAACCTCAGGCATCCAGCTCTGGGAGCCAGGTGTCTCTGGCTCGTCTACTGAGATTGATTGCCCTGTGTGTCAGGCTGAGCATTCCTGAGCAATTAGGATGCACTTTATTGGCAGACATGGTCTGACCTCACCTTGTAGAGCTGTCTGAAGTGTATGTGCAGAGAGCTCCCTCCTTCCATGGCATGCCTTAGCAGCAATCTCCAGGCAGATACTTTATGACATGTTGTCATGGCGTAAACTCGTGTGAACTGCTTTGCACTGTCCTGGGCCCTGGGGGAAATGGTAAGCAATGGAAGTTTAAGCTAAATAATATACTTTTAATGAGATCTTGTGAGTTGCAGATCAAAAGGTAAAAAGTTCAAAAGAGCTCTTCACGTGCATACTGAGTTTGACCAAAGTGGCTTTCCCTGATCTTTCTGACAGAATTCTTTAAAAGAAAAAAAAAAGGCATTTTTATGTTTTCATTACTAGATGTTCTGCTCTGGTACACTTCTCTTCATTACACAGGAACAAGAGGAATTTGGTGGTGCGTGATCTCGTGGCTGGGAATGAGGATGCCCCAATGCTCATGAACACAGGAGAACGTAGGTGCACTTGGGGCTGCTGTCCAGGAAGGGTAACTTACCAAAGCAGCACCAGGTTAGGGGACCTCAGCTTTGCTCCCTTGGCAAATCCAATGCATGAGACTTTCCTGGAAATATCCTCAGTTAGAGTTAAGAGGAGGCAGACAGGAATCAGCAAGTACCTGTAGGAGTCCCGGTACCCGTTTCCATTTGATCCCATGAGGTAGCGGCTGTGAGCAACAGGTGCTTCCACTGACCTTGGTTTTAACTGGTGAGTGTAGCATTCATCCTGAGCACCCTTTTGGGGAGGTTTCTTTCTAAATATCTGTCTTCACCATCCAGCTCTGGGAGGTGAGAGCAGAGGGTGGAACACTTACGAGCCTACCGTGTACTGTCTCAGTACCAAGGTCTCCTTATGCACACCCTGTCTACTTTTCGTAAGCCCTCTGGAAGTCTGGCATCACTGTGTGTATAGTACAGGGAAAGGAATTGTCAGAGATCTCTAGGCAGCTTGTTCAGTCGTCCAGGCAGTCGGCAGCACACCTGAACAGTGTCATCGTTCTGTGAGCCTAAAGCCACGTTTCCGTACCCCGCAACCTCACTCTTAGCATTGCCCCTGTTAAGAACACTCCCCATGTGTCCTATGAATGTGGGCAGTATGTGTGGTTTTTCCAGGTTCTTACATTCGCCAGGGACTCTGCGGCCCACTCCTAACTATTTGTCTTGCAAAGTGTAACTCTAGGATTGGGTAGAAAATGTCGGGGAGGAAGAGGATTGAGATGTGTTTTACACACACACACACACACACATATTCATACACATATACATATATGCATAGGTACATAGTGTATGTACGAAATGAGGCTTCTGGGCACACTTAATCCTTCATGGAGCTACCAGGGAATCATGGTATGGTGGGTATCGTGTCAATTAGATAGAGTATACATACTCCTTCATGAAGCTCGGGGCCTCTTGGGGCTTTTATTCGGGCACATGTGGCATTTTATTTGTAGACAGAGCTGTTACATGGCCATGGTTCCCACTGATCATGAACACTCATGCCTCTTCATCTTCCTAGACCTGATGTCCAGCACTCTGGAACTGTTTGTTGAACAAATTGAGCTAACTGCTAGGCCACACATCATTTTCTTGTGGCAAGTAGAGACTGTAACATGTATTTGTCAACCAGACAGATTTAGAAGATTGGATCTAATTCCTTTTCCTCATTTTTTTGGAGGGGTAAATTTTTGCCTAGTGAGAAGAATAAGTAGAAGTTGTGGGTAAAATGGCAAGCATGACACCCATGGTCAAGTTGATCAGAGACAAGGAACCCACACAATGGTCTGCACAGACAGGCGGTCAAGCCACAACTCCTTTGCAAGGCCGCCTATGAGCAAAGACTTTATTTTGTAACCGAAAGGGATGAATAAAGCTTCATGTCTGCACTGAAGTTTTATTCAGAGTCGCAAGTCTGACAGCCTGTCGTTGTCATGTGCTTTGTCTGTTTCAGCTCTGGCTCTGAAGATGGAGCTGCCCTAAAAAGATGTGGGAGCCCGACAACAGAGGCAGTTTTAGCTGAAGATTCCATTTCGGAGGTTACCACAGTGAGGCTTCTGGAACCATCTGCATCTGCCTCAGGAAACCTAGTGGGTATATAAACTGCTCATTCAGTGGTTCCAAAAGATGGTCCCTATACATCATAGTCATCATCATCACCATTACCACCACCATCATCACCATCACCACCACCACCATCATTATCACCATAATCATCACCACCACCATCATTACCATCATCATCATCAACATTTGAGAACTTGTTAAAAAGGTACAAGTAGGGAAGCTCTGCCCAGAGCTCCCTAGAAGGAAGTTTGGCTCATACCCAGACGTCTGAGTTCTGATAATCTTTCGGGTGATTCTAATGAGTGCTAAAATTTGAGAAGCACCTGATGTCACTGATGCCTGTGAAAATGTACAGATTCAGAGAAGGACATGTTTCTAAACACCACAGCCGTGTGCTGCTCAGTGTAGATGACTGATGTTAAGTACAAGCCGGGTGCTGGGACATGGCAAACATCAGAACAACAGAGTTCCAGAGAGAGGTGAAAGGGGACCTGTGGTAAGGGGAGAGGCAGATAACTCACAACCTCTCCGCTTTTCAATTTTGCCTCAGGCCAGTCCTGCCTGTGTTAGTACCTGCCTTCTAAGAAGGGAAAGTCAAAAGTCGTTTTCTTTGAAGGTGACATGGGAATTTAACACCTCAAACAGCTAGAATCCCACTAGACAGTTTTATGATGTGATAATTTACCGCCTACAAGTAACTACACTTTGCTCAGGTAAACATTGACCAGCTAAATTTAGGTGTCAGCAAGGAATTCTATTGAAAGTATTTTTCTTTTTTTTTCTTTCCTTCTTTTTGTTGTTGAAGGTGAGTCTAATTGAAAAATTAAGTTTCTTGGACTTCATTGCATTGCTGAAAAAAATTAGTCAAAAAGCCAGAGAGACAGCAATTCCCATGCTTTAGTGAAAGCCCTCAGCCTTACTTCTCACAGAACACAGTGAGCATGATACCTTTTTAAGGCTAAAATATTCAAGTAAAATAATCCCTTTCCTGTCGCAAATATAGAAATAATAGTCACTTCCAATCAATTACGTACTAGGTGTTGTGAACTCGGTGATGAACAAGACGGGATTTGGGTTGTCTGTAGACCCCCCAGTCCAGTGCGCAGCTAGCTGACTGTCATAGCTGAGGCAGATATGATCTACTGCAGAAATACTTTTCCCAGGCTTAGCTGCCCAGACAACTAGATCTGTCACCCTTAAGAATATTGGCCAGATAGTGAGAGAACAATGACCATTTGGGCTTTAGAGGCTTGAATATGTGGGCGGCAGAAGAGCTCATGAGACACAGAGTTTAGCAAGAACCAAAGAGATGCGGGAAGATGGTATTGCTAGACATCAGAAACTGGCCCATTCTATGTGTCTAAAGCCACAGGGGGACTGTAAGGCTCCCAGAACCTTGGGCCGGTGCCTGTGTAGCAGGAGACGCCCCCTACAGTATAGCAAGATGAACGCTTGGTTTCTCCCTGCTTTCCAGCCTCCTCCCAATACCTTTCCATGAAACAAACCCAAGTAAAAGCCATTATTTCTGAGGTGCAGAGCAAAGAGACAGAAGGCAGAGAAAAGCTCTGAAATAAAGCCCAAGGAAGGACAAATCCCAGCTGATCTTGGAAGCATTTTAGATCAGCTAGAACACAGTAAGGCAGCTTCTGGAAGACTTTGGGACCCCCTCCCTGAGAGGAATTGGGAGATGTTACTTCATGGAGGGCAGCTGAGGTACAGAGGTCATGAACCTGTGTGGTGGGCACTCTTTTCATTTCCGCCCAACATCCCGCTTGGTTCAATTTGTTCCCCTCTTGGACCCTCAGTGTGCTCCTACCACCCAGACTGTAAAGATCTAAGCGTAGAGGTCTGATCTATCTACCTTTAACCAGAACTTTCTATGAGTTAGGAATGCTGATCTCAGTTTGGGACAATTCTTCTCAAGGGCCGGTTGAAATAAAGTTTAAAACCAAATCTCAATTCATTCTGGATTAATTTCATAGAATGCAGTCTACTAAGAAAGAGAATTGCTCCAGGACAGGCTCCAAAAACCACAGAGAAACCCTGTCTCGAAAAACCAAACAAAAAAAAAAAACAAACAAAAAAAAAACAAAAAACAAAAAAAAGAGAGAGAGAGAGAGAGAGAGAGAGAGAGAGAGAGAGAGAGAGAGAGAGAGAGAGAGAGAATTGCTAGGAAGCTCAGTGGAAAGGCATAAGAAGCACAGGTTTAATTAAAAAATATTCAATTCAGCAGGCACATGACTCCATTTCATTGTATTAGAGACCCTCTGAGCTTTGGTTCCATCTCTGTGGAGACCAGCACCCACACCCCTAATTTTTTTGCCCAGTTCTTGGAATGGTACCAACTTGCCCAGAATGTCTGCTTGAAACCAAGAGGCTGTTCTGGGGGGAATCTGGGTTTTTCCCATTTCTGCCCTCTGTAACCTTTGAGTCTCAGGAAGTCATGCCCCATATGTGAAAAACGAAATCTGCCAGTGACAGGCACACACACATGTGACTCGGAGGTGGATTCTTGGCTGCAGGTTCTACCCTGCTTGCTCTCTCAGGCTTGAATGCAGCCTTTGTCACCTTGGCGCGCCAAGGCCTGCATCTGTCCAGCTGCCTCATTTGTATGTTCTTTTCAGACCAGCAACTTGGAAAAGGTGGCAGGCATAGCTAAAAATGACAGTTATCTTCAGGGAAAGGAAAATGGCCAATATTAGACAAAAAAAAGTATGAAGTAAATTTTTCACCCTGAAGGGCTGAAGAAATCATTAGAGTTATCTGACAGCCACAGTCTCCAGGCACATGGCTTGGCCCCTGGCGATCTCATTGCTATTTATATGCACTGGGACGTCTGTGGAGTAGCCCGGCTGTCATCAGCCGAGGATCTATAAGAACTTACACAGTGCTCAGAGGGAAGGAAGCCAGGGAACCTTCTATTTATCTCCTTAAAGTTTGGATTTCAAATCATTCATTTGTAGTTTAGAATCAATGCACACACACATGCACACATGCGTGCATGTACACACACACACCATATTTATCTGTATTTTAGAATCAAGACACACCCCATATTTATCTGTATTTTAGAATCAAGACACACCCCATATTTATCTGTAGTTCAGAGTCAACACACACACACATGCACACTATATTCATCTGTACCTCAGAATCAATACACACCACATTCATCTCTAGCTTAGAGTTAACACACACACACTCATGCATACACACCATATTCATCTGTACTTCAGATTCAAAACACACACACACACACACACACACACACACACACACACACACACACCCTGTGCCCTCTCCCCTCCAAAGCAGCAACTCAAATAAGACCCTAGAGATTATAGGGTTATAGTCCCTTCTTTAAATAGTCTTGTAGTTTCTGAGTGCTGATACGAAGTGCAATAGAAAGAGTGGTTCTTTGTGAAGGTTAAGATACTAAGACTAAGAAATGAGAAATATAAAATCTCTCTCTTACACCTGACAGTTAATTAAATCTGCCAATTTTTGTGTTAAAAAGTTGCCACGATTGACATGCTATTAGGATTATGCAATGGAAGCTAAATACATACCTATGTAATAGAGTCTGATGCAATTACATAGGGATGCTCCATTTATTTCGGTTGAGAAATAGGTTCCTTCCGATGCCCTTTATTAAAGTTTAAAGGAAGTGTTGACTTGGTGGTGGGGGAAGGGGAGTGAATGAGTTCTCTTGCAGCTGACCTTTAGGGGCTGGTGAGCGGCTGGCAGCACTGTCACTAAGCATGGCAGAATGTGGTACTGTTTGTTAGCAGAATGCTAAAAAAAAGAAAAGAAAAAAAAGCCCCCAAACCCTCACCTTCAAATCAGCTTCCAAATACGTCTCTCTAGATCCCTTCGTGCTTTTGACAAGCATGTTGGGCATGAGGGTTTGATCATAGGTGCATCCACAGCCCCGATCCTGAGACCTATGTCGGGGCATTTATCAAAGAAAAGCCTGGCTGGATATTTCATCCGTAGAGTCTAATCACTTGAATCAAAATCTTTTGCAAAAGCCAAAGTTTTTCTGTCTGAGCCTTTAGTGTGATTAAAAAAAAAAAGAAAGCAAACCTTATTCTGTATAGCACTACACATCTTTCTGCTGCCAGGGATCCGCTTTCTCTCTGAAGCCCGAATCTTCTTACTGACGAGGTTGTGCATTTAAGACCTGAAAATGGTGACCCCAGTTGCCTAGCAACTGAGGAACTCAGGCCTCAGCCCCGGTAGGCGAGATGGGAAAAAGGTCAATTAATGTGGCAGGCTTGTCCTTATCAATATGCTACTGCGGTAGCTACTTTTATTTCTTTACAGTAATGTATCATAATAAGTTTTGTAGGTCTTTATACAGTGGCTCTCCCTTTTGAATAAGGCGTAACTAAGACTTGAGGGGATGTCTGATATAACAGAAAATGTAACCATAAAAAAAAAAAAAGAACCTAGAATCGAAATTGTCTGACTGCTGGGTACCCTGCCGGGCTGCCCGAGGCAGTTACACATTTCCATTGAGTTATTTTATGATCAGGCCAGTATGTTATTGAAATATTATCTCTTTAGCCTTTCTCATTCTGATAAGAAATGACAGGCTCTCAGAGCAGTAATACATACAGAGTACAAAATATGGAGCTGCAGACAAAATTCAGCCTGGGTAAAGAGCCTTGGAGAATTTCCATTAAAACTGATCGTCCCTGGCTAGTGCTTTCAAATAAGGCGCAGGACACATTCTAATGTCCACTCTAATTGTGACGAGAATTCGGAGCCTCCTGCGATGATCGCGTTTAGAACGATTACTGAACAGCATTCAAGGAACGTCTGCATCGGATTGACAACCTCATTTTATGGCTCAGTTTCTTTGGGACACAGCGAAATGCTGTCCCATTTCACATATACAGGTAAGCATCACAATCAGGATATGAAGGGCTTAGGAGCCGAAGAGGACATGAAACCCAGACTATAAAAAACCTCAAGTTGAATATTCGGAGGATGGTTTGGTCCAGAACTCTTTCAGAAACAATGCTCGATACATATTAGATTTGTTATTCTATTTGTAGACCTCTCATGGGAGGACCCTCATCTTTTCACTGTGTGCCTATCGATTCTTTGTTGTTGTTTAATATGGAAGCTGTTTCATACAGACAAAATCAATGAGTATGTATTTATAGATGGGTAAGGTAGGCACCTGATCCCTTGTCTGGTGTCAGGAGACCTGAGTTCTATTCTCAGATCTGTTTCCTTTAGTTGTGTGACCTTGGGTAGGCTAGAGGGGCTCAGGGTCTCAGCATCGCCCCCTATAGGGCAGAGAGGATGAACTTCACCATCTCCAGCCTTCTTTCCTATGACCGCTGTACCCAGGACCAGCCAGCTGCATCTTCCATCTTTTTTCCTGGCTCACACTTGTGTTATGACAAGTGCAGTATCTACATGATTGTGTGTGAACATCTCTTTAAAAGAGCCTTTCTTCTCTGACACACGGCATTCACGGGGACGTATGTTTAGGAGTTTTCAATGATCAGCATCCTTGCGGTGGCAACTGGCTTCTTACGTATTCAAAGTTAGCATTTTTCTCTGTGGAGCCCAGTTTCTGTGGACTTACGAGATTCACGGCAGTTGTGCGTTTTCTCTTCTGTTCTATCTTTCTTTGCTTTTTAAACAGCATCCGTGCAGGGGCAGATGTTGGCTCCCTCCTTTCACACACTGCACAGTGAATCATCTTAGCCTCTCTGTAAAATTTTAGCTTAATGGAGTCCTGGCATTTCTGATGAGACGACGAACTTAATTTTATAGAACAACCTATTGAACAAGCTGTTCTTGGACATTCCCATCTCAACTAAATGTTAAAAGTATTAAAATTCACATTAGCACCGGAGGAAATTTTGCATGGGTAATCCTTTAATACAGTGTTTTATGGCTCTATTAGCGGCACAGCAGCTGGTGACATGATGAATTTAATCCATTAACAAATTCAGCAAGAGGTTTAAAAGTCAGCTTTTTAAAACATTATCTTGCTGCAAGGAAAGAGAACTTCTCCTCCGGGCCAGAACTGTGGCGGCTTCAAACTGTGGCAGGTACTGGAAACGAACCTGCATGACCAACTTTCACGCACTCGGAGGGAGTTCTGCACCTGGAGACAGAATACTGAGCCCTGGACTCGGGATGCACATGCTGGCAACGCTGGAACATCCTCCGGTCACATCTTCGTCCTTCCTTTATTTCCCGTATTAAGTGGCGACAGCGACTTTGAACGTATTAATATTTTCCTCTGAGCCAACATGTGTGTTTGTGCTTATTTCAAACTATTGCCTATCAGTTACTTTAAAAAAGAACTCTAACAAGCACAATTTTAAAGCATTTAGAGAACCATTCGTTTGCTTTGCATAGCCACAGACTTCATTCAACAGCTGTCACCCACCAATAAGGTAGGACTTTGCAATGACAGGGTACCAAACTGCTGTTTTGTTTTTTATTTTTCCCCCAAGAGACCCTCTTCAATCCAATCTTTTCACTGCATTGCTACACAATCAGACGCATTAGTTTCTTCCTCTTTTCTGCAAGCTCTTCTGCCCTCTCTTCCCTCTGAGAGACCATCTTGTTTCTGCAGCATCCAAAGAGCCGTCTGCTGGATGTTCCATGCAGTCTTATCCTAGTACCACTGATAATTCCTGTGTAGTATTGCGTCTCCTAGCTATGTCTTTTTCCTTGAGCATCCCTGATTCCTCCAACTCTTGATACTTACCTGGACCAGCTCCTCCTCCTCCTGCCCCTCTCTGCTCCTTCTGGTTCTCTTCTCCTCCTCCTCTGTGACACAGCTCTGACTGCTCTGAGCTAAGCACCTGGGCATGGGTTTGGCTTGTAGGCTTAGAAAAGGCTGCTAGAGAATGTATGGTTATGGCTGTGGATGAGCAGAGCTTACTGTTCCCCTGCAGAGTAGCTCCCATGAGACTCTCCATGTCGGTGCTTGGGACACTGAAGCCCCTTGTGTGGGTCGCATAGAAGCCCTCTGAAAAGATAGCAGACATGAGGTCTGTTCTCTCACACCTGTGTTCTGATAACCATCAATTAGTCTCGTTTTGTTTCTCTACCCCTGACGTCATCCCTTCCTCCATCCATCCATCCATCCATCCATCCATCCATCCATCCATCCATCCATCCATCCATCTATTCTGTACGTTTATAAAGGATTTATGTGTAGATGTCTATATGTTTGTGTATGTTTGTGTAGGGTTGTGCCCACATATGGAGGGTAGAGGTCAATGTTGAAAGACTTTCTTTTTTGAGATGTGGTCTTTCACTGAACCTGGAACTCACTGACTGGGCTAGACCGGTTGGCCAGCAAGCCTTTGCGATTCACCAGAGCTGGGACTGTAATAAAGACATGCCTGAGCCCAGCTTTTTGATATGGATCCTGAGGGCTGGAACACAGCATGTTCCCAGACTGAACTATCTCCCCAGGTTTTAACTTTTTCCCTCTCACCCGGCGTGCTGTGGGTGCTGAGATGTTGGCGAAGAATGAAATGGTCACTTTAGATTTAGAAATTCCTGGTGTACAGGAAAGTGAGGAAAGAGAAGGTCTCATGTTCCCAAGGCCCAGTAGATTTCAGTGACACAGAGAAGGTGAAAGGGAGGGTGAGCTTGGTGGTTGGGAGCAGGAGCTTTCTTTTTTTTTTCTTTTTCTTTTTCCTTTTTTTTAAACCACATTAGACCTGAGATCTGAGGAAGAGAATCATATACGTACCCCAGATTCTCTTGAGAAAGTCTGAGATACTTGGCATGGTGTAGGGGGAGTTGTAATTCCATAATATTAAATTATAGTGATTTCCGAGCCCCAATCCACAGCAATTCTAGGAAGTTCTCTGGGTAAAATTAGGGCTGAGGGGATGAAATCAGTGCGTAGGAGATGGTGTGAGGTCATAAAGGTAGTTCACAAACTATTCTATGCTGTTCTGTGAGACAGCCTGCCTTGAGTTCATGATCATATGGGTCATGGGTGGATGGTGATCATAGGAGTCAGCAAATCTGTGCAACTTGAGTCTTTGCCTTTGATCAGAGCCCATGGTGGGTGATGCAGGTTTACAAACTATGTTTTGAGTAGCGAAACTTCGGAGACCTCTTCCAGTGTCTTCTTCTGCTAAAGGTAGTAAGAAACCTTCGCTAACTAGCTTCACTTTGTCTGACTCTGCCATCACTGACTTCGGCACCATCACTAAAGTTTTTGGAAACCCCGTGTGATCAGCTTTGCGGCATTTTTCTGCACCAACAACTAAGAATTCTATTTACTATATTATGATATGTGAGAGGGCCTTGGAAGTCTCATGCTGTATGGTGTAAGGATTTCTCCCACATGCTTGTCTGTGCTCCATCAGAATCAGTCTTAGCAAGATCAGCAGGAGGCTGAGACTGTTTGTCCTCTCACTATGCCTGGCATGTGTGGCTGTGGGGACTGAGGACCACAGAGGAAGTGTGATGTGTGAGGTGAGGTCATAAAAGGTAATTCAGTCCCTCCTGCTCTTGAACAGAATGACTGCTCTGAGTTTGAGATTTTACTCACCATGTGAGAATAACAGGGAAGAGAGAGGGGCAGGAGAGAGAGGAGAGAGAGAGAGAGAGAGAGAGAGAGAGAGAGAGAGAGGAGAAGAAAAGAGAGAAGAGGAGAGGAGAGGAGAGAGAGGTAGAAGAGAGAGATCTTTCCAGCACAACCCTAAACATGAGTGACATTTTCCAGACCCAGGCACAAATTGTTATTAGTGTTTTAACCACTGCTTTGAGGGGATTTTTATAATAATAATCAGATTAAGAATTTGCCTCTTAAAGGCTTGATGCAATCCTCATCCGAGCTGACAAAAATAAATAAATTGCCTTTAGAATTTTCCTGCTATTGACTCCTCACTGTAGTTTCTGAGCTGACCTGTCTCTCCCTGTCCCCTGTCACTTCTGGCTTCTGTCCCGCTCTCTTTTCTCTTCCCCACCTCTCCTTCTTTGTCCCTGTATCCTCCCGACGAGGCTCTATCCCGTAACGCCAGATGACACCACCTGAAAGCAAACAGATGCCCATTAAAATGAATGACTGTCAAAAATTTTCCATGTGTATTTGATATTAACGACTGCAAGTGTGGAGGTGCAATTCAAATAGTTTATTATTGTTATAGGTTTGCAGCAATATATTACACTTTACGCCTTGGCTTGGAAGTTGATTACAAGTTTTATGAGACTGAGTGACTGTTATTGGCAATCTTGATGTTTTCCTTTTCCCCCAAACATGTCACAGACAGTTGATTTATAGGCAGCCGATGATTTTTTATATTATATCATTTCAATAAAAAAATTAAAGAAGGAATGTCGAGTGGGAGCTAGACAGGGGGTAATGGCGATGCCATCAGTCGTGTGGGGGCATTTTTAGAGAGCGTTAATAATCCACATGTACCCAGTAGAGTCCTTTCCGGCATCATTTGCTATTCCACATGAGACGCAAAACCAGGCGTCATCAGAGATTTTGAGAAACACAGGTGGTGCTTATTAACTGAGAAATAAAAAGTTTACACTCCTGATGATTAGTGCCGGCTCGTTTTCACAGGCCCCTGCACTTTTGGGAAATGGTTTTTATTTTCCTCCCAATTCTGATGACTTTTATTCCTCACGAACAGCTTGAGGGAGTGATGGAGCTACTCTGGAAAGCGTCACCGACAGAGCCAAAGGTGGGGAACAGTCCCCTACCTCTCTCGCAGCAGCCACCGTCTACTGGGTTTCGTAGATGTGGCCAGCCACACAGCCTCACTGCTGATTGACAATGAGGACTCCTACCCAGAAATGACTGGCTAACAGGGGAATCTCATTTCCGCACCTTTGCTCTGCTATGCATTGCTCATAAGGGTTTTTGCCAGAATGGCCTAGACAAGCGGTTAGTTTGTGAGATTTTAGTATGTATGAAGAGTAACATCCAAGCAACAACAGATCATAAAAAAGTAAGAGGATGAGGATGCTGGATGTCAAAGGGGCAAGTGCCCAAACGAGAAGGGCTTAGCAGTGTCTGAGGGAGAGGCCAAGCATGGAGGCTGGCTTCATTACTTAATATATATACTTTTTGGAAGAAGAAAGGGACAGCAGAAAAAGACAGGAGGCATTGGACATATTCAGAAGGAAGCATTTGTAGTACTGGAGCCATGGATCAAAGCCTGTGGGAGGGCAGGCAAGGCGGGAAGCAGGAACTGGGACATTTAGAAGGAACATGGTTTGAAGACACGGTTGGATGCCAGCAAGTCCTGGTCCAGAGGCTGGAGAGAGAAATGTGAATTTAATGCCTGTCTTGGTGGTGATATGTAGGGTAATCTTTAGATGCAGCCGTTCTTTCTGTATAGACACAGAACTCTCTTGTTAGCCTGTTTCAATGCTGTGCACCAAGTCAATGTCCTACTCAGTGGGCTGTAGAAACACTGTACGTACATACGTGAAGATGAGCAGGTAAAATATGCACTGTACATGTTCTATCATCTGTCTCACTATCATATGTTATCTCCAAGTCTCCCTTTATCCATTTCTGTGTCTCTATCATCTAATTTCTGTATCTCTTTGTCTCTCTCTTTCTATGTATATGCGTGTTTGTATATCTATGTATCTATCTATGTATCTATGTATCTATCTATCTATCTATCTATCTATCTATCTATCTATCTATCTATCACCTCTCACTATCATTTATGTATCTCTCTGTAGCTCTATATTTACTTATGTATCTCTATATTTAGCTACCAGTTATGCATCTATTTTCTACCTACCTACCTACATACATATATATATATAAAACCTATCTCTTTATATCTATGTCTCTATTTGTCTACCACCTGCCTATATGTCATTAATTCATTATAACTTACCTAAGATGTCAGGGAAGAGCACTAAATATCCATTCAGAATGAGAGAGTAGCTAGAGAAAATGAATTGCTCAAAAAAAAGTATGGGTATAATCAGGGAGCCCAGAGTGTAACTGAGACGGAGAACTTGAATTATTAGAACTGGTTGTTGGAGGGCACCTGCCAGGGTGGTGTACCCATAGTTAAATAAGAAGAAAGATGCTTAACAGTGTCAGAGGGAGAGGTCACTGTAGAGGTCACTAAGACAAAGTGATCACTTCCTGTCACACATGCTGGGAAGGTTTGAACTCGGCGTCAGTGGCTCCAAGTTGGATTAGGTCTAGGAAAAAAATAATCTCAGTTCTTATTATCAATGTCTGGAAAGTTCTCTCAGAACTAAAGCTGGAACATTTGTCTGTCTGAGATGAAGGCCAAAAAGAGACCAAAGAACTACAGAGATAACGCAGAGGAGATTTTCATGAGGAAGAAATAAGAAAGGTCCATTTGAGGTCCAAACAGACACTGAGCTTTCCCCTGTGCCCTTCAGACTGCCAGCAGCCCCTGGCAGTTTGTAAGATGTCCACAGGAAGATGCACTTTTGTTTCAAGCAAAAAGTGTTGAAATTCTTTTATTTCTATATAAGACTCAAAGTAGAAGGATTTTGACAATCATAGAAATTTCATTTCATTTTAGATAACAGCTGTATTATTTAAAAGCAGGATTGCTGTACTGAGAGGCCTATTTGGCTGCTTTGGGCAATATTCATGTAACACGGTGAAGCTTTCCTTGGATAATGTATTTTGATATCACTTACTTTCTTAAGTTTGTAAAATCCTCACCATCGTAACTGATGAGTTGGACAATGTCCTCAATCAACAAGAAATGCTAGAGAAACATTAAAAGCTAAACCAAAAGATGGAACCAATTTCATATTTATAATAGTTTAGCTTAGGAGAAAAACCTGCTCATTACATGTATGAACTTGCTAAAACTTAGGAATTCATCATCTTCTTGAGTTCAGAAACCATTCTTTCGCAGCTGGAAACTGAGATGGTTAAGTCCCAGGAAGGATAGCACTAAGGAAGAGGAGAAACTCAAAAATCTACCATCCTGAATAACCCTGAACAGCTCATGTGGAGGGGACTTCAAGCAACCCAACCATAGTGAAGAGGCTTTAGACAACTGGTTACTTGCTTAACAACTACATTTTAGGGAGATAAACAGAATCTGTAGATTTGACAACATAGCATTTGTAATCTTTAGGATACAGTCTAAAGCTGCCACACCCATGGAGAAGTGGGAAAACGTGATTCATACTTAAGCAAGCAAGAAACCAATAAAAGTGGTCTCAGAATGACCCAGATTGTTCAATCAAACAATGTTTTCAATACAGACACTGTAATTATTGTTCATACAGAGGAAAAGAGATTTCAAATGAATGGTTATAAAGGAAATCTCACAAGAGAAGCATAAGCCATTAAAAAACATTCAAAGGAATTGTATATGTAAAGATACAATACATAAAAATTTAAACTTTGCTGCATGCTTTTGGCAGAGTCCTAGATTTGATAGAGGAGCGAGTGACAAAAGATACAGCGATTTTGAGAGAAACTTTGGTAAAACTGTATGAAGCTATGGTGAGCACCAATGCCTGGAAGATAGTTATAATCTGATTCTCGTAAAGAAAAGAGAGGAATGAGAAGAAAAGCGGTTTGAAGTAGACATGATGGAACAAGAAAATCTATAAAATAGCAGGGAAATTCACTTTGTAGGCAAGAGAAACAGATTTGGTATAGTGACTGATTTCTCAGAAGAAACCAGGGAGACCAAAAGGGAATGGAGCAACTTCTTTAGAGTTTTGAAAAAAAAAAAAAAACGAACAACTGTCAGCATCAAATTCTATATTTATTAAATTTGTTCCATATAAACAAGGGCAAAGAAAAAAACGTTTTCAAAATAAAAACAATCAAGAGAATTTTGTCAACAGCAGCAATTCACTAGCGACACTAATGAAAATCTTTTGATGGAAAGTAAGTCAGACCAGATGGAAATGTCTATTTTGGGGAAGGAATGAAAGGCATTAAAGATGGAAATGCACAGGTAAATATGAAATAATTTTTAAAATTTTCTTTGAAACTCCATAGGTCTGTTTGTGGTAATTACATAATTTTCCTCTGGGTGAAATGTGTGGTATATAGCTGTAGTGCACACGTAAACTATGGTACAGAAGATAGGAAGGAGAACAGCGAGGATTGCAAAATAATGGCAATGAAGGTGCGTATTGTAACCAGGATTATAACCAGGATTCCACACACTTAAACTATGCAGAACAGTAAAGCTAAAAATCTGGTAAATTAAAAAAAAATTTGAAAAGACACTTGACAATCTAAAATAAGGCAAGGAAAGAAGACCGGGGAACTAAAATCAAAAGAGGGCATGTAGCAAACCAAGAGCAAAACCGGCCAATTGAGAGCATATAGAGGTACATGTAGCTAACATTGGAGGACTAAGCACACCAGTGAAAGGCAGCGATGGTCAGAGCGGACAGTAAGACCTAGCTATGCGTTACTGGAGAAATGCGCTTCCAACATAAAGACACAGAACAAAAGGAAAAGTACCATGCAAACAGTAACCACATGAAAAGAACGGAATTCACATCAGATACAGTAGACTTCAAGAAAAACAGTGGTGTGAGGGATAAACCCTTTCTATAATGATGAAAAGGAAAGAACCCGTTGTTTCCACAGAAGCTTGAGACTGATGCAGGCCTCTCTCAGCGTGCAATTTATATATAATCCAACGAAAATATTAACAAGTCATGGAGAACCCTTACTGGTCATTTTGAGCTGTATTATGCTCATACACTAACATACTCAAAAACTCAGTATGTACATTATTCTCAGTGAACCTGGTATGGTTGATACTATAACATGAAGGTTAACCTAAGTTGTATTATATGAATGTCAAGAAACTTTCAAGGATTGATATTACCAGTTTTCTAGAATGTCCTCTGATTATGATGAATTTTGTTTAAAATAAAGCACAATTTTCATTTTTATTTTAAAGGCAGTGGTGGCACATGCCTTTAATTTAAGCAATCAGGAGTCAGAGAAAGGTGGATTTCTGTGAGTTCAAGGCCAGCCTTGTCCATAGAACAAGTTCCAGAACACAGAGAAACCCTGTCTCAAAAATACAAAAACAAAAACTAAGAGGTCTTAATAAAAATACTAAATATTTGAAAATGAGTCAACAGACTTCTAAGTATTACAAAAGTCAAATCACAGAGACATTAGAAAATTTACTGACAGCTGGCATAAATATCAGAAATATATTGCTTCAAATCTCTATGTTAAAATGTTATGAAAGTCATTGGGCATGCTGGTATACATCTGTAATTGAAGCACTTGGGGTTTGGAGGCAGGAAGCTCATTTACACACACCTTGGATGATATTCTACACATGGGCACTTGTCTAAGATTTGCTTTCAGGGAAACCAAAACTATAAAACATTATTTTAAAATAAAGAAGACCACTCTATCTCAAACCCTCTAGGGAATGTGACTAATAATGCCCAGAAGCAAATCAGTAGCATAAAAATTTTGATCACATAGAAGTCTAAACAACCGGACTTAAGATGCTCAATAAGAGAGCCAAGTAGATCCAGGTGTGATGGCACACCTCTAATCTAGCACTTTAATTATAATTGTATATTGTATAGCAATATGCAAAATACATTGCCTAGAAAACAAATGGGATAATAGTAATGAATTCAAAAGCATGCTTTTTGAACAATTCCAATACCAGTTGACATCTCAAAATGTATGGATGGAATCTGATGGGGCTCCACTCTTAGATGAAGAGCCGGGAGCAATTAAGGACAACTGAGGGAGGGGGATTTAGTCTTCCCCAGGGATGAGCCCCTTAAATGGTATTCCAATACCAAGTGGTCAGGCCTAAAAACATATACATGTAAGTAACACTAAACAGACTCAGGTGGCAGCGTGTGTGTATGTGTGTGTCTGTGTCTGTGTGTGTGTCTCTCTGTGTGTGTGTGTGTGTGTGTGTGTGTGTGTGTAGGAACAAACTCCATAACTTTGAGGGGGCTACAGGAGGGATTATAGGGAAAAGAAGAGGTGAAATGATATAACTATATTTTAACCAAAAACAAAAATTTGAAAAGTTAAAAATTCTAGAAGATTTGAACAACAGGAAAAATGAAATAAAAGAAGATAAAGAAATAGTTTAAGAAAGTAATCATTTTATCAAATATTGTGGAAGTTGAATACTTTAAATAGAATGTACATAAATTTATCTGAACAATCTAAACACTAAAACAAAATGAACCAAGAAAACATGAACTATCATACATAACTCAAGAAGTAGATATTTGAATATAATCATGGAGGAAATCAAAACAAATTTCACAAAATTATCTATATGATATGGCTTTCTTATATGACCCAGGACCACCTGCCTAGGGAATGGTGCAGCCCATAGTAGGCTTGGCCCTCTCCATCAAGTAACAATCAAGACAGTTCCTCACAGACATGTTCACAGACCAATATGATCTGAGAAATACCTTAACTGAGACTGCCTTCTTAGGTGACTCCACAATATAGAAATAAATAAATAATAAATAAATGATTCACACTCCTCAAGTTCTCAGTGACCCCCACAAACATCTGTTTCAAATCACTGTTTTGTAGAAAGAAGTTTCTCTCCCACCTGGTCCCACAGCCGGTCAGTCCCAAACAAACACACATAGGCTTATATTAATTGTAAACTGTTTGGCTTACTGGCACAGGCTTATTATTAACTAGTTCTTATAACTTGAATCAACCCATAGTTCTTGTCTGTGTTTAACCACATGGTTTGGTACCTTTTCTCAGTAAGACATTCTTATCTTGCTTCCTTTGCATCTGGCTGGTGACTGCATCTCTGCCTTTCCTCTTCCCAGAATTCTCCTAGTCTGGTTGCCTTGCCTATACTTCCTGCCTGGCTACTGGCCAATCAGCATTTTATTAAACTAATACCAGTGACAGATCTTTGCAGTGTACAAATCTCTCCCAGTACTGTTCTTTTCTATGTTGCATGATTTTTAAATGTGAATAGATTTTTCAAATTTTTTTTCATAAAAATGAACTCACTGATGTCAAAACTTGAAAAACGAAACAATCTACAATCTAAAGTTCACAAGATAAAGAGGAGTTGAGTCATCATTAGAATGAAGAACTGAAGGATATTTCCTAGTAATATGCAATGTTCAGAAAGATCCAGATAGTACATAAGACTTGAGAAGGCTGAGAGAGGTGAGTTTTTGTTGTTTCTGAGAGGCAGAAAAGGTTGCTATTGCCTACATATAACAGATTTCTACACAGAAATTTCAAGAGAGCAAATGAAAAACTAAAATGTTATTTGAGTGGGTGACTAATGGCTCTTTCATTGATGAGACCTTGAATACAACAGATTGAAACAGAAGAAATTTATTTTATTTTCTAGGGCAATTCAGTGACTCTGTGGGGCAAGGACTGAGGAGAACAGTGCTTAGCATATGGTAAATGGCCATCAAATGACCTAGCAACATGATGGTAGACCATGTGACCAAAAGGTCTAACCAATCGCCTCTCTGTCTTTTTCAAAGATTTATTTTTATTATTTTTAAGTATGTGTTTGCAGGTGGCTATGTGCCCATGAGTAAGATGCCCTTGGAAGCCTGAGGTGTTGAATCTCCCAGAGCTGGAGGTAAAGATCATTAATTGTGAGCTGCCTGACATGGGTGCCGGGAGCCAAACTCATGTCCTCTGGAAGATCAGGGAGTCCTCATGATCACCGTGCCATGTTGGTCGTCCCCCAAAGGCTTGGGTATTTATCAGCCACCGAAAAATATTTACCTACGGAATAAGTCCCTTAATATATTTCTGAATTTCAAAACTTTGGATATTCCTAAATTTTTCTAGACTTAGGACATTAGGATGATGAAAATTATAGTATGAAAAGTCTTACAGTTTTGAAAATCAGTGTTTTTTTTTTTCTTATCTGTGATGCAGCAAGCTGAGTTCAGAGACACTGCATTTGTAGAGAAATGGATAAGGAGATAGAATTTTAATTTTTTTTCATTCAACAAGCACGACTATTGTCCCAATGGGCTATTTTGCAGAATAATTCTAGTTGGTAAGTCTCATAGGTATGCATCATACCCACTTTCTCATGATCTAGTAAAAAAATTCAACAAAAGTGATAGATTTCAAAGGTCAAATCATTTATTGCAGTGACTCAGATATTTGCATCAATAATTAAGATTCTGTTATATTTTTGTGGATCTGTTAATGTTCATTTTAATTCCCTGAAAACAGTGACTAGAAGCCTTTTCATGATTTTACTGTCCATGATGTGGAAATCTCCCACATAAGACACACTATCTTGTTGACCTGGACTGTCTGATCTACTGGGTAAAAATAATATCACAGAAGAAGAATGATTTGTCAAGAAATGTGCTTTATACAGAGTTAGATCTGCTAGGGTAGATATGTTTATATTTCAGAAGACTGGGATGTTGTTTTACAGAACACTGCTGTGTTATTTCAGATTTCTTCATGTACAGGCACTATGTCTATGAAAGAGGCAAGGTTTTGTCAACTCCTAGAGAGATGACCCCTTAAAATGGTGAGGGGGTGGGAGTGGGATGCAAGTCAGGAAGAAGGAGAGGGAGAGCAAGAGGAGAAAGATTGGAAAACTAATTCTTCATTTTTTTTTTTTGTATTAGCTTCCAGTACCATCCCAAATAGCTGCCTGGGACCTCAATTTATTGAATCTAATGGAGATGAGAGACCGAACGATGAGACCTAGAGTGACATGATGTGTGGCTTCGCTGAGGTCACGGGCTTGGTTAATTCCTTTCCAGAGGGACGGAAGAGAGAAGGAGAGTGGGAAGGGTGCGAGCGGCCCATTTGTGCCTTCACCGCCAAGCTAACTGGGAACCATCCGTAATGAACGTCCCTGCTTCCATCAAGGGCATCGCTTCCATTTAACGAGCACACGGGATGCAGACATTGCCCGTGCACGAGGGTTCAGTTTGCAGCGAGCCACAAATCACATTTCATTTATCAGGCCCTACAGATGACAGGATATCACCGAATCCCTGGAGAGCCATATTCATTAAAAAGAAATCTTAAGTAATTACAACAATTAATTGACTTGAAACAGTTTCTGGTGGATAAGGTTTACATAATTCATTTGCCAGACAAAACAAGCCTGATCAGATTGGAAACGCACTACTTGGGAAGCGTCAGGCGCTCTGAAAATGCACCTTCACGGAAAACTGATTATCAATAAGAGCCCTCTTTTTTTTTTCTTAAAAGAAAAGAATAATTTGCAAAAGGATAAATGGGAACGGGAAAAGGGTGGACAGGCTGTATTTTGAGTCTTAAAGTGGTTTGGCAGTATCCTTTCCCATTGCTACTAAAACCAATGAATGGAAAGGCAAGTGGATTGTTTTGTTGACAGCTCTCTCTGAGTTTATGGTTTGGGGAGCACTAAATAGATGAATTCATGGCAGGCATCTTCTGAAAGGCTGGTCAATTGTTTAGGGTGAGACTGAAGCCCAGCCCCCGAACCCCATTATCCCCAAATGATGTTCACAAATAGCTCACGATCAATTACTACTATGTCAACATTTTCAGCCATTAGCGGATGAGCCTCTAGGTTTAAACAGTGTGGAGCTCTTGATTAAATATGAAGTGGGATTTTCTTAGAAAACTTGTGATGTAAAATAAGTTTTACTCTTACCATGTCATCAGTTTTGTAACAGTACCACTTTTGGAGAAGTGATTTAAAGAGTGATCTATAGAGCAGGCATCATTCCTTCAATATCACCCTGATGTATGTCACTGATAGACTAGGAAACAAATGAGGACAATTCTTAAAAGAGCAAGAGAAAAAAACATACTGTATTATTTTTCTTCTGGATTCATATAATTCTTGTTTTAATTACGTACACTAATGATGTTTTGAATGGTTTTTTACTCATTCAAGTTTTTAAAAACTTATTTTTTTACTGGTACATAAATAAATACAACTATATGTATTAGCAGAGTAATGGGATGTTTGGATACATTGCATACATTTGAATGTGTGAATTAGATTAAATTTCTACATTTCTACATCATCCCAAGCATTTATCATTTCTTTGTGGTCCTGGCACACTCCAAATCCTTTTTTTTAAAATAGCTTCTTAGTGTTTCATACATTATTGTGATGTCTTTGGGGAGGGTTACTGAATTATCTTGCTCTTTGGTCTCACAGGGTCCACTCCAGAGTGACTGGCTTTCAGATTTGGTTCTCAAGAATCAAGCCACAGACTAGTTGCTCTGGTATCCCCTCGGAAACTTGCTGACCATCTAAGCAAAAGGTGCAGGGCCGACACACAGAGCCAGAACCAGTCATGGTCAGTCACTTTTCTCATCCTAGTGAGACGATACCAGCTGGAAGCAACATAAGAGAAGAAGGCTTTGTTCTGGTTCCTGGTGTCAGAGAATGCAGTCTGCCATGGCAGGGATGGCAGGAGCTGGTCTTGCTGTGACTGTTGGCATTTTTGGCTGTTGCTTTTCACATTGCAGCTAGACCACGATGCAGAAAGCTGAGGTTGCCAACCAGCAGCAGACGTCACTTCAAGGCCTGCCACCAGCTATCCACCTCTGCTAGCAAGTCTGCACATCTGTAACCAAAATAGTACCACCAACTGGGTGCCACCCATTCCAACCCAGGAGCCTGTGGTGGTTTCATTCATGTTGTGATTCCCTCTGTGTAATAGGTCATTCCTCTAACAGCTTAGGTCTTCTGAGAATGGTGGTATGGCCTCCAGTTCTTATCCAACACTCACTCTAAGAGGCAAGTTCTCTCTAAGGTGGCGAGCTGTGTTTCTGATTGGCATTTGATTTGTAGAGACGTCTGTGTTCGTTGTCTGTTTGGTCAAACACTAAGCCTGTCACTATGTCTTCTGGGGCTGGCAGAGGGGCTTCCCAGGTGAGCCTCCCTGGTCCACCTTCTTTGAGTTTTTCCACTGGTATTGGGCAACAGTTTGTGGCCTCTTGTCACCAGGCAGTACTGAGGCTAAGGATGCTGAAGACTGCAGGGTAGGAAGCCATCTCTCAGGTGGCTGAATATAGGCAGGTCTCTGGGATGCTGGATCCCGCCACTCTGTTAGGTCCAGAGTGGTGATTTTTTTTTTCTGTTGACCAACTCCTGCTCATTCTGGTGGAGAACCAGGGGATGTCTGGACTGTCTTCTGTTGCTCTGATGTAGCCGGAGCTGCATGAGGTCCCTGATCCTACTGAGTAGGGATTAAGACACTCTGTTGTTCGCTCTTGATGTCTCTCATTCTGAAGCCCCAAATCACAGAACTGTCATTTTTTTCCCCACCTTTTATGACCTTTTTTCCCCCCTTGTTTCGAGACAGGTTTTACCAGTAGCTATGGAGCCAGTCCTGGAACTTTTTCTGTAGACCAGGCTGGCCTTGAACTCACAGTGATCCACAAGCCTCTGCCTCCCGAGTGCTGGGATTAAAGGTGTGTGCCACCACCGCCTGGCCTTCCACATTTTAGTATTCTTTTATGCCTCCTTTAGGATATATGGTTGTTTTGGGTAAGAAAAGAGGTTGGAAATGGGCCTCTATGTTATGGATATGTTTTTAAAAATGATTTCCAAATCTTCTCCAGCATAAGTTGTCATCAGTGTTTTTGATCTTGGCCATTCTTACAGGTGTAGGATGAAATCTCAGAGTTGTTTTGTTTTGCATTTCTCTGATGGCTAAGGATGTTGAACATTTCCTTAAGTGTTTTTCAGCATTTTAGATTCATCTGTTGAGAGTTTAGGTCTGTACCCACCCCCATTTTTTTATTGGATTATTTGTTCTTTTGATGACCAATTTCTTGGGTTCTTTGTATATTTTGGAGATCAGCCCTCCGCCCGACGTGGAGTTGGTGAAGATCTTTTCCCATTCTGTAAGCTACTATTTTTCTTGTTGACTGTATCCTTTGCTTTACAGAAGTTTCTCAGTTTCAGGAGGTCAAGACTCAGCAATACCACTTTTGGGTATATACCCAAAGGATGCTCAATCACACCACAAGGACCTGTGCTCAACTATGTTCTTATCAGTTTTATTTGTCATAGCAAGGACCTGGAAACAACCTAAATTCCCCTTGACTGAAGAATGGATAAGGAAAATGTGGTACATTTTCACAATGGAGTAGTACACAGCAGAAAAAAAATGACACCTTGAAATTTGCAAGCAAATGAATGGATCTAGAAAACATCATATTGAGTGAGGTATTCCAGATCCAGAAAGGCAAATATCATATGTACTCACTCATAAGTGACTTTTAGACAAAAAGCAGAGAAAAACCAGCCTACAAATCACAATCCCAGAGAACCCAGACCCTAAGAGAGACGTACATGGATCTAAACTACATGGAAAGTAGAAAAAGACCAGATCTCCTGAATAAATTGGGAGCATGGGGTCCTTTGGAGAGGTTAGAAAGGAGGGGAGAGGAGGGGACGGGAGTGAAGAAAATAATATAGCTCAACAAAAACAATGAAAAAACTGATTTCCAGTGAAAGTCCCAAGGATCAGCTATAGGAAACAACTGCAGAGTATCATTTTCTCTTTCGTTGAGGTATATGTTCATCTAGCCAAAGAGTTTCAAACCTTTGAAAAGATATTTTCCTGTGATACTCTACTTGAATGAAGTAAAATGTATAATTATTGTTGATCTGTTTATATTCATACTTAAAATTATGAATTAAAATACTATGGGGCTTGGAACACTCTCTAATTCTGGGAATATGGAAGAAAAAAGAAATAGTCTAATCATTTCCTCTTTATATACCAAAGAAAGTCTGCATGATTAATTAATTGGTTAATTAAGACAGAAACATTTTCACAATTCAGTGCCAAAGATTTTCCTTCCTTCCTTCCTCTCTCTTTCTCTTTCTCTCTCTCTCTTAAAACAAAACAAAAGAAAAAACAAGGTCAGTGGTACCTTAGAGATGGTCGATCAAAAGAATGACCAGAGAGTTTCACAAGCCCCAGCCTCCTTCAGAGGGCTCCGGCAGTCTGAAAATTCTGAGTATTTGGGGTAAAACCACTGTATATGTTTATTTTCCAAGGTTCCTTTAAAAACTATGGTGATGGTGGTGATCTTAAGGCAAGAATTTGGTGCATCTCCAAACAATGATTGACCCGAGTGGGGAAAATGTCCCTTCCCTAAGTAATATGCTGTGTGGAGACAACCAGAGGTGTACCGAGCCTGAGTAATGCAGATGCTCAGCCCTGGCCATGATTTAAGCCAGACATTTGAAAAGAGACAACGAAGAAACCGAGTCGCCGAAGAGCAGGACAGGGGCTATGTACATATAAAACACCAAGAGAAGAGCGATGGTTTTGATTTACAGCTTGGTGAAAAGAAGCCAGAGAAGGTGGTGATAATTGTCCACAGATATTTAAAAGACTGTCCGCAGGAGGAGTTAGGACCCCCACTGTTTGGTCTGGAAGCATGCATCTTAACACACTCCACAGTGGCTCTGAATGACAGCTGAGGGCCCTGGCTGGGCACAATCATTGGTACAGCTCTATTTATGGCAAGGGTTCCTCCGGAAGTTCATAGAATGGGCTGTGTCTGAGGATGGAAGCTGCTCAGGACAGTCCAGTTGGGAGGCAGCTGAGATAGAGTGGGGGAGGTGGTGCAGAGCAAGAAGAAAGAAAGGAAGGGGTGAAGGAAGGATCGAGAAGGGGAGGGGTAGAAAAAAAAGGTGGAAAGTGAGGAGGGAAGATGGGAAGGAAGGAAGGAAGAGAGGAGAGGGGGAAGACAGTAGTTACCAAGGAAAAAAGGGATAAAAGGAAGGAGTGAGGAAGAAAGGAAGGAAAGAGGGAGGAAGGGAAGAAAGAAGAAGATACTCTGGGGCCAACTCCTGCCTAGAGATGATGTGGCTGGCCAGGATGCATTTTAGCAATCTGCGGATACACTGGGGAGGCAATCACTAACATTGAATGGGAGAGGCAGGGAGAATGCGGGTTCAAGGGACAAAGGGAATGTGGGCTACTGTTAACAGATTAAACACAGAATCTCCATCACTTGAGAAGGCTGGTAAGCTGGGTGGTTATCTGGCTTGGAGCAAGTCTGCCCACACGCGAGCAGAAAGGGTCAAAGAGGCAAAGAGGAGTCTGGATTTGGGATACTCTTAACTTGAGAGGTCAGGGTTTTTTTTTTTTTGTTGTTGTTTGTTTGTTTGTTTGTGTTTGTTTTTGTTTCTCTCTTCATTGCCCTCCCAGACAGGGTCTTAGATAGCCGTGATTGGCCTCAAATTCTCACAACAGCCAAGACTGACCTTGAACTCTTGATCTTTTTACTTCCACCTTTCTCTGACTTAACAGGTGTGTGCCCCCACACCAGGCTACTTTTCATCATCTGGTGAGGTGGGGAGAGACCCTAGCGTGGCTCCAGGGCCCTGTGTGGCAGAATCCCATGAGTGCCCAGCCCCCACTCGAGAGGTCCTAATTCAGTAGGTCTGGGTAGGACCAGAAAGCTGGCTTTTCTGATTCATTGCCAGATGACACTGTGATTCTGGCCTCCGAGTTTAAGAAATGACAGCTTAGGAACTCACGTCTCCGTCAGATTGACACACCTCGAAAGGATGAAGACAAAAGAATCACAGAGAGTTCTAGAAAGCTGAGTAAACATGGCTACCGGGGGACGCCAGCCCTTTTCTCATGGCTGGGGTGTGTGATTAGATTCCCGGGCGTTCTCAAATAGCCGTGAAAGTGTGTGGCGATCGCTTCCATGCGCCTGATTTCCATGCAGATTTCAGTGTGTGGATGGCAGAAAGAGAGGCTCGGTCCTCCGTGTCTGAAAGGGATTTTGGTTAGGAGCCAGTGCAGAGTAGAGCTGGCTCTCTCACAACAGACAGACAACTTGGCAGCGGGGCCTGTGGCAAACCTGACGGTATGTGAGCTTTCTTCTCCTTATTAAATCTTGCAATGGCTGTCCATTATCCTGGAGGAACAACACAGAGTTACTGAAATCGTCGGCACTGCTTCCATGGTCTGGGCCTCGAGTTTCATTCAGCAAGTGTTTGTAAGTTCTGCTAGGACGCTTTATCTCTTGTATTGTTAGCGATTGCTACTGATTCTTTTAATATCAGCTTTGGTGCCTTTTTTTTGGAAGCTGTTCCAATTATCGCTGCTTCCTCCTGCTCTCTGGTCTCGTTCTGTGCCTGTCTCACAGCTGTAGTTCCAACGCTTGCTGGTCATTTTCCATTTTCTAACCATCATGCTAGCCTTGCAGGGCTGGGCAAAACTAGTCCCAGTTTCAAGGAACTCTCCATTTTGCAACTACAAACCCAATATCCTATGAATACCTTAACCCTAAGAGAAAGGACGATGAAGGGCTATCCTAATATTGTCCACCTGTAGAGCTCTTTTGTGACTGACTCTTAGCACTGAGAGAAAGAGCATCCAGATCTCTGAGTTCGAGGCCAACCTGGTCTATATAGAGAGCATTCCAGGCCAGCCAGGACAACACAATCAGACCCTGATTAAAATCAAAAACAGCCGGGCGCTGGTGGCGCACGCCTTTAATCCCAGCACTCGGGAAGCAGAGGCAGGCGGATCTCTGGGAGTTCGAGGCCAGCCTGGTCTACAAGAGCTAGTTCCAGGACAGGCACCAAAGCTACAGAGAAACCCTGTCTCGAAAAACAAACAAACAAACAAACAAAAAACCCCTCAAAAACAACAAACCCCTCAAATAATAATAAATAACACTGCCCCCCCAAAACAATCTCCAAGCCCCACAAACAAGCAAATAAAAATTTTGCTTCAGGCAAAATCGAGGCAAGTCTAAAGGAGATGGGTGACAGGAAGTTACTTGTCCCCCACTCTGGACCCCTCTGATAATGATAGACATTACTAAAAGTCACCAACCAAGATGATTTTCTGCTCTGGTTCGAATCTTTCGCGTTGAAACAAGACATGGGTTTAGGGCCAAAGGTGTGCAAAATGATCTTTGCGTAAGTCTGCAGTGCTGAGCTGGGGATGCGCGTGTCCCCATTTCTTCATTCCACAAAGAGTACTTTCACAAGCCCATCCTCAAATTCTCGGCCCCTCCACAAGTCCTATTATATCCACCATTTTGAGGGAGTTACCCAAAACTACCTAATAGAATGCAAATGCTTTGGTAGGAGTTGACCTTAATCAGCATCACCTGAGAGTCTGAAGGGGCCTAGAGGGTTGTTTTGGGCTCCAGCACAGAGAGTGATGGGCACTGGGATTCCTACAATGTCCTTCCTGAGTTAGGCTGCTATGACATCCTCCCATGCTGGTGTCCCTTCTTCCTCCACTCCCAGGGCCTTGTGTCTCTCTAACAAAACGAGCGGCCTGTGTCATGAAGAATTGAAGTGTTCATTCCAGGAAATGGAATGTCTCCAGTCAAGCCCCAGCAAACAAGCGACATTTCATCTGGAAAGCCCTTTGTAGTTTTAAACGGACCCTTGAGTGCTTTCAATTGTCTAGGAGCGTTTATTGACACAGTATGTTTGGGGATCAGCATCAGTCTCCCAAATAATGAAATCAGAGAGCACATCTTGTTCCCGTGGTGACAGAGGAAGGGTAAAGACCATCAAGACAACCAGTGGGGTTACGGGTGGCAAGAACCACTGTGGGGGTGACTGGTGGGCAGGTGGGTATATGGTCAAGTCCTTCCTGTCCATAAAGTGGAGGCTGGAGAGGGGAGAAGGGACTTCTTGTCAGACTCATGATCCCCATGCCACCCTGAAAGCAAATCTTTCCTTCAGGTGTTGAGGAGACACCTGGAGAAAAGCAGAGGGTGGAAAGTGTGGAGAGAAAAGGGAGAAGCTGCTCCAGAGTGTTTTTACCTACTCAGAGCCAATTCTATTCAATGGTAGTGTCTCCAATGTCTTCCCTGGGTATCTTTTCTTTAAGTAGCTCTGATGATGGAAGAAGCTGGAGCAGTTCTCTGAGAGTCATGGTCTGACAGCCAACACAAAGACAAATGCTTCTCTCACAAGCCTAACCTGTATGCAGAGAATGGAATAAATAACCCAGACCCAAGCACACTTGTTTCAGTCGGCTGTGTTACAAGTCACCCCTGCTGACAACAGCCGACATTTTATTATATCTCATGATCCTGTGTGTCAGAAGCGTGAGCTGGGGTAAGATGATTTACTGTCCTGTCTCATGTGGCATTGGCTTTGGTTCTTAGTAGTAGATTCTGTTGGATTCCAGTCATCTTTATTCGTGGGTCAGGTGCTGTGGAGGGAATGGCAAACTGAACCATGGTTCCCAAAGACACTTTGTTTCTGGAGCCTCTAAGTGTCCACTCACATGGCAAGAGAGATGCAGACGTGCTCAAGTTCAGGATAGTGACAAGAGAAGGTCTTCCTTAGGTATGATGGAAGTGACCTCATAAGAGGAAGAGGCTCCATTGCTGGGTTTGGAAATGGTGAAAGATGGCAAGGAACCAAGGATAGCCTGGAAGGCTACTGCTTGGAAAAGGCAAGAAAGAGACCCCCTCCTGGATCCCTGGGGGAAGAGAAGGTCTGCTGACATCTCTAGGGTTTGAAGGAGGAATGAAGGTAACTCTTTTCACACCACTGCTGAGGTAAGGGAAGGCTTTCTATGAGAACCTTGTGAGATCACCTTCTTGTGTGGGAACAACATCTTATGTGGATATCCAGCTCTCTTAGCTAAACCAAAGCTTCCTCTGTGAAGAAGAAGGCTTCCAGGGTCCTGGCTATAGAGTAGGTAGTGTTGTGCCAGATTTCTTAATCACCACCACCACCATCATCATTGTTATTATTTTATTAAAAGATGTGTTTCCTCTAATATCCCTCCCGAGGAAAGTGTGTCTAAGTCCCAATTTTTATTGGCCTCTTATTACCGAGGGCTCCTGAGCACTGATTACAGCATGGTGAAATGGACTTAGAGTTATTCTCATGCTATTTTACAGTCAACTTTATTACAACTTAAAATTCAGAAGAGAATACACTGCTGTTGAAATTTAAACATTAGTGTTAATACATTGCAAAGTTGTGTTCAATCTACTTGAAGAGGCATAATGGGGATTTAGTCATGTTATCAATCCAGAAAGTTGGAAAGATGAAATACAAAGAAATTGTTTGTTTGTTTTTTGTTTGTTTTCTGAGTCAGGGTTTCTCTGTAGCTTTGGAGCCTCTCTTGAAACTAACTCTTATAGACCAGGCTGACCTTGAACTCACAGAGATCCACCTACCTCTGCCTCCTGAGTACTGGGATTAAAGGTGTGCAGTCACCACTACCCAGCCTGTGAAATCTTTTAAGTGTGGGTTGCACAGGAGGGGACGGGAAAGGCACCATGATCACTGGGATTTTGTTTAGTTGCACATCACAGAAAACTCAGGATAATGTATTGTTCTCTGAATGTTTTACTTCCACGAATGGAAATGTGGGTTGGATGGAGTGCTGAGGGTTGGCATTCCTATGGTATTTAACGTTAGTCTCTCTCCCTCTCAGTCTCTCTTCTTCCTTCTCTCCCCCCAGTCCACTGGACTTATTCAGATGTTCCCAGGAAGCCTCCCTGAATTCCAGCAGTGAAGCTGAAGTTCATCCTCTAGAAAGAAGAGTGGAGGAGGAAAGACACTGAGGACACGGGGCCAGCTCTCTATTACAGAGCTTCTGTAAAGCTGTCATGCACCCCATTTAAATGCTTGGCCTCCTGAAAGAGCCAGAGTTTGCGCTGGCAACATGGCCCAGAAAGCTGCCAATTTTGAAACCGCATGGCTTTTTTTTCTGCTACCACTGAATCAGGAAAACCTCTCTAAAAGGAGCTGCAGCATGCTGCCAGCTGAAAAAAAATGTGGTTAAACTTAGTTTTTCCTGTGTCTAGAGTATCTTTCCAAACTTTCTCAGGTTTTACATGGATATAGTTGATCACGTTGGAGTGCCAGTTTGTAGTAGGAGGCTGCTTGTTCATCCCAGCCACCCAGAACCAAAATAACTACACAGAAATTGTATTAATTAAATCACTGACCCATCAGCCCTAGCTTCTTATTGGCCTGCTCCTACATATTAATTTAACCCATTTCTAGTAATCTGTGTATCACCACATGGCTGTGGTTTACCAGGTAAAGTTCAGTGTCTGTCTCCTGCGAGGCTTCTCCCGGACTCCACCTTCTTTCTGCCAGCATTCAGCTCGGCTTTCCCTGCCTAGTTCTACTCTGCCCTATCAACAGGCCAAGGCAGTTTGTTTTTGTTCATCAATGATATTCATTGGAATGTGAATGTGGAATCCCACATCAGAGGAAGTTGAAGCCTGCTTGTGAACTGTAATTTTATTTATTTTTAGCTACATAATTGTTTTGTTGTTGTTGCATATTGTTCCAAAGAGTGTGAAAGGTGAAAGACTTTTTTTTTTTTTTCATTTGACCCAGCTGTCGTGGCAGGGGTGGTGTCCTTATTCTGACTCTAATCATTTCCTTCCTGCCTTCCACACCCCTTATTCCTGAGAGAGGAATCACAATAATTAATTGTCAAACATAAGATAACATAAGCATTCTCTTTTTGTCTTACCCCCCCACATTTTCAAATACATTCCCATTATTATTAATTCAAATACCAACAGTAATTGTATCCCCCCCACCTTGTCCCTGGTTTTGCGCATAGGGACTTCTCTTTCTTACACCATCTCTCACTTCACCTTCCTCAGATCCCAGTACGATTCTAACTGCTGTTGTCTACATGCCCTGACCCTTTTCCTGGGGGGAAAAGGGGGGAGGAGGTCTTTGCATTTCATTTTTCTCTTTCTTATGAATATCTTCCTTTATTTTACATACTGACCACAGTTTCCCCTCCCTTCTTTCTTTCTGTTCTCTCCCCCTGACTCCCATCTATCCCCCACCCCACTCACCCACTCCTCCTCTTCCTCCATTCAGAAAGGGGCAGGCCTCCCATGGGCTTGAACATAGAATCATGCCCTGACCCTTATGACTATTGTTCACTGCCAAGCCTACTGTAAACAGCACTTATGTTTTTCTTTCTTGCAGTTTTAAGTTTTTCTTACTCTTTTAATACATGTATTAAACTGCTAGCATTTCTCCATCGATTCTGAAAAATATCTGCTACTGTCCCACCAATAGGAACACAGTGGGGAAAGGGAGTCCCATTGCTTGTTCACAGACTATTTCTTTCTACTGAAATGACAAAATATCTGGGACAAATCAAATTGAGGATAAAAATTTAATTATTTCATGTATTCAGTCAATGGTTGGTTGACTTTTTTGGTTTGGGCCTGTGGTGATTCAGGACAGCATAGAACAGGGTACATGGTGGGAACAAAGTTGCTCCCATCCTGACAACCTGGAAAAAAGAGGTTGTGGGAGGGACTTGTCTCACATTCCTCATCAATGATACACCCTACCCCAATGACCTACCGACTTTGGGGACCATTCTAGACCCAAACTACAGTGAAGATTTTTCATTTTTAAGATGGTGACACCTGCCCCCTGCTGTACCTGTCATATGGAACTTCTCTAAGTTCAATTAAACTGCGCCATCTGCTCTGGGTAAGATGTCACTCAGAGGCATTTGCATGTTCACGGTATGGTCATTTCTTCTAGGTGGCCATGTCAGTTACCAGCCTTCCAGTGTTGCTAGTGTCCCCAAACTGGTGTACCTAGCCCACCTCTTATTCTTATGGTCCCTATAGCCACAACTTTTTAAATCTCATTTATTTTTTTTAACTTTAGCAACATTTTTAGCACAGGGCCGGCCTGACATGGAGCCGGTCTGCCATGTCACCTGGAAGTCCCCTGAGGTTTCAGAGTCAGCTGTTAAGTAGAGAGTCCAAGGGCTATCACGGAGTCCAGGCTGAAGCAGTGGGAACTTCTCAGGGGTGCAGGGGTGCTCTTGTGCCACTCCCTGGTTCCCTAGGTCTTTCTGCCCTTCTGCTCTGCACTGGATATCAGTGTGCCATGCATTGGAGTCTGGAGTGTGTGGGAATTCACCCAGAAGATCTCGCCCATGTCAGGTTTCGTGAGGTTGCAAGCTTGGTGGGACTGATTTATTACGTTTTAAATGAAACATTAATGAAACCACCTTCTTCTGACCCCTTTGCTTCTCTGAGTTCCCGTAGTGACCTCACTGGATCTCGGGATCAGATTCTGTCCTCTTTCCTCTAGGCACATCCTCTGTGAAATGCACGTCTTTTATGACGTCATTTCCTGTCTGTCCAGGAAGACGCGATGATGGTAGTTGGGCCTTGGGACCCAGGCAGGCATTTGCTTTCCACAATAACCAGCAGTCAGAAGAGGACCACATGGAAATGTCCACTTAATGAAGGCTAAGCGGGGAAGAAGGATGTAAAGAGAGGTCTCTTACCCTCTTTACTAAGCGTGAACAAGCTTCACCAATGTGGTAGTACCTGCAGGGTGCCCAGTGACTCAGCAGTGAGACCACGAAGACGACCGCAGAATTAGACCCATCGAGTCCAAGGCTGTCCTCCTGGGTGGGGTCGGCCATGCTTTGCATCCTCAGGGAGCGGAGCTGGGGAACTGCAGCGGCGAGAGATTTGTAATGGGAAGGCTGACAGCCCTTAACCAGGCGATGCTAGCGAGGGCCAGAATGATACAGTAAATAAGGATAGCAAGGGCCAGAATGATACAGTAAATAAGGAGAATGGGCTCGGCTTATTTCATTTCACAGCTGAGCCGTGTATTGCCAGATAAATCAAATCAGGGTAAACGGCTTCATCTAATAAACTAGGTCAACATATAATGTATTTGTTCAGGTTCGTACTTTCATTGATTCTCATTTGATTTAAGAAGAGATATTTCAGGTCATGTTTGAATGTCTTTTAGTATTCATGCCTCCTTCTGATGAGGAGAGGCGGGAGGCCGGGCTACACAGCTGGGATTCTTTCTTTCTTTAAAAAAAAAATAAATTAAGTTTTCTGATTCTTGTAAGTTCTGCCTTCCGTCTTTAGGCAAGGAAGTTGGGGGAGGGTGGTGGCAAGACCACTTGGGGAGAAAGCCAAGAAGTGGCAGGAGAAGGCACCCCGTGTCAGCATCTGCATTCTCCCATAATGTTTTAGTGATGTTTGCTAATGTATCATTCATTAACCATCAGCCACTATAAAAAACATAATCTATCTCGCAAAGTGGACATTATTATCGCATTAAATCATTTCACAATATACCTGAACCGTTCCACATGAGAGCCCTGGCCTGGCCAGGCTCGGATGCCTCCAGGCAGCTCTTCAGTAGTAATGAGATACGAGGTCTGTCTGTGATGAATACGATATTACTCGTGTCAGCGGCTGTGGACTGCACCCAGAATATTTCTTCTTACAGGTTTTTTTTTTTTTTCCATAGCAAAGGAACTCAGGCAAAGCACTATTAACCCAGTAAATGAAGCTCTAAAGAGCACAGAGTGTGTCCATTAGGAGACAGGATGGTGACTAATCCAATTTTTCTTGCAGGGAGGGACGGCGCTTTGGTAACATCTGGGATGCCAGGCCCTGCATTACAGATGAGGGTCTGCGTTCTGTCCTCTGGGTGACTTACCCTTCTGTCTTGTCTTTCTCTGTGTCTTTGTCTAAGAACAATGATGCTGTTGTCCCTTCCTCTGCCTCGACCCATCTCTTGTGAGGAAATCCTGCCTGGAAGTGCTTCATACAATTCTCAGGGCTGGAGGAAAGAATAGAAAAGGAGAGAGGGTGGGAGAAGAGCTGTATGGAGTCTTCCCATTTCCCACATTTATAGGACTGTGTTCTGGGACTCAAGGTTGTGTCTTGGGAAGCCTACGATCTATGGGAGAGGAGAGAGGCAGGGGATGGTGGAGCATTTGCTTTTGGCACCTGTTAGTTAAAGGCACCACAAACCGTCTTGTTTCTTGGGAAATAATCTGCATTCTCCTCTCTTACTAGGGCTTTCACTTCTATTAATTCCTGGGAAAGTCTTTGCAGGCACTGACTTAAAAGTGCTGAGGGTGAAACAGAACATTCCAGACGGATGCCCCATGGGCTGGATAGATGTGGGGTGACTCTGCTCAGGAGTAAAATAAAAACAGAAAGTAGCGATCCGCTCCTTAACCTCACTCCACGTCTTTCTTTCCTTCCTTTTCAGATGATTAATTATTCTGTCTTTGCTTATTCCATGTCTGGGACAGGATACTTAAAATTCCTGTCATCATCACTCTAGATAATAAACAAAAAACAAATAGGAAGAAGCCCTATTTATCTACCCTGAGCCCCAAGAATGCACCACTTAAAATCTGCTGTATGACTTGTAACAATGTCATATGTGCCAGCTCATGATTATTGGTGTTTAAAAGATGGCAACCCTGTATTGCCACTTCTGATGGGGGCAGCTTAAAATATATTTCCATGAGCAAGAGTCTGGAGAATCAGAACAGGTATCCTTCCCTCAGGTTTGTTTCTTGTAGTGGGCCAATCCCAAAGAACTGCCTTTGTTTTCCACCAGAAAGGGCCAGTTAGAACACTCCCTACAAAGCCCGAGTCATACTGTTTCCATCACTCTGACCTATTAGCTCAGCTGAGGTGGAAAATGTAATTTTGACAACACAGTGGCTCGGTGTGTTGAGTGTGTGTACCTTGTCACCCTTCTGCTCTTGAAGTGACTCAGGACTGCGATCTTTTCAGGGACATTATTTACAGTGAATCAACCTGTCCCCATCCCCCTGGCTCTTGCCCCTCAAATTTGTCTTCTTATCCCTCTTTGTCTTGTCAGACAGGGCTAACCCCATTGATGGAGCATTTTCTTCACAATACCCATAATCCTTCAGTGATAAAATCTGTATCCTCATTATTACTTTTTTTTTCCAGACAGAATATCAAAAGCCTTTATTATTTATTTAGCTTTCCTTCAATGTATGAGTCTCACAGTGAGCTCTCCTTTTTATTTTTTTAAAGCAAATGATCTGGTAAACATAACACAATTAAGAAATTTAGAGAGGCTAAATATTTAGGGGGATTTTATTCTGACCAGTTTAAGGGTGGTTATGCATCTCACTGTCCAGACAGCCCCAACTAACTGGATTGACTTGAGCTTTGCTTAATTGGTTGGCTTTTGAATTTATGACTGTGTGAAGGTGAGAGGTCTTCAGTAGAAACTAATTTTGGAGTTTTAAGTCTGACTCTCTTGGGTGATACAGGACCAGCAGCAGCCCCAGGGTCACGATGGGAAACAACAGATCCTCAGTGTTCTCACTGAGAGGCTGTGCATCGCATTAGGACATAATGGTGTCTCAAGGGAAGGAACACGGGGAGGGGTATTGATTTTTGTGTGTGGTGTGTGAGTTCCTACACAGCTAAATGCATGTGTCGTGCGTGCAGAAGCATGCAGAAGAGAATACTGAATGTTTTCCTCTTTTACTCTCCACTGTAATTTTTGAGACAGTGTCTCTCATTGAACCTGAAGTTCCCAGCATAGTTAGGCTAGCAGGCCAAAGAGTTCCTGGGATCAGCTGGGTGTCCACTCCTTGACACCAGGACTAACTATAGGTATGCTGTACTCTGACTTTGATTATTTCATTTGAGAGACATTATTTTATCAAAATCAG
The DNA here is from genome assembly GCF_014885135.2 of Alexandromys fortis. Taxonomy (NCBI): domain Eukaryota; kingdom Metazoa; phylum Chordata; class Mammalia; order Rodentia; family Cricetidae; genus Alexandromys; species Alexandromys fortis. The sequence goes on along the minus strand of NW_026067924.1, from coordinate 3,985,170 downwards.
CAGAACACATTGCTTGTTCTATTAGTTCAAGTCAAAGCAATGGTTTTTTAAAAAGACTGTCCTTTCTCTCAAATCCTTTGCTTCCATGTAGCTGGTCTTTCTGAAGTAGTAGCATTTCATTTCTTGCTCAAATACTTATTACTCATTGATTCCTTTCTTTCCTACTTCTACAGAGAGTCTTTGTTTAATGCTTATTGGAGCCGTCCCAGTTTTTACTGTTAGCTGTGCCTCAGTTGCTTGATGCAGACTGACTTGAGCTTCAGCTGCTTTAGGGATGCTTTCCATGGAACAGCTCAGGACACTCTTATTTGAACCCTCAGGGTTTCTTGTTATGGTAGTCCTTGATCCGTTCAGATTTCCTGTGGGGCATTGCATAGCTTAAGCATCATTGTTACTCAAATCCCAATAGCCTAGATCCTATTACTGTCTGAAACACTCTGTCTTGAAGGTGGACCTGCACCCTGTAACTCAATGTAGACGGAGGCTGTGTTTCATTTCCTTGCCAACCAGACCCGAATAATCACACAGTAACTATATTAATTACAACACTGTTCGACCAAATTAGCTCAGGCTTCTTATTAACTAACTCTTACATATTAAATTAACCCAGTTCTATTTATCTGTGTATTGCCATTAGGCTGTGACTTACTAGTGTTGGCATGTTACTCCTTTGGGGTGTCTCTCTGACTCTGCCTACTCTCTCTCTATATCTCCCACCTGGCTTTGCTCTGCTAAGCCATTGGCCAAAACAACTTTATACATCAGTCAATAGAAGCAACACATATACAAAAGGACATCTCACATCAGTCAACTTATCTCACATATTACTCACTTATCAAGACCTTGAGAAAGCCCTTCTTTGGCTCTTTAAGAATCTTCTCTCACACTGCACTTGCCATTCGCCTTTTTTTTTCTCATGCTTATATTTTTATTTTAGTGATTTCACCTAGTATCTTTTTGTGGGGGGTTCATGGCATGTGTATGGTATGTATGCAACTGTCTGCACATGTGTAGGTACATAGTGTGTGTGTGTGTGTGTGTGTGCATGCACATGTGCACACATATATGGAGACCCAAAGTTGACTTCTGGTGTCTTCCTCAGTTGCTCTTAACTGTATTTATTGAGGAGACCTCTCTCCCTAAAGCCAAAACTCTGCAATTCTGGCAATTGACTATTCTTTGTCTTCAGAGGAAGTGTTTCAATGATAGGTTACTATTGTGCTTGTTTGGCTTTTTATGTGGATTCTGGGTTCAGTGGATACAAATTCTGGTTGTCAAGATTGCCATGCAAATGATTTACATACTGAGCCATCCCCCAACCCCATTTTATTTTCTTGCAAGAACACTTAATAAGGGATCTACTGTCAACATTGCTTTACACACAATGTAGTATTGTTGGCTACCTGCATGATGTTATGCAGCAATCATATACATTAATCTTGCTTGACTGAAGCTTTATAATTTTTGATCCCACTTTCTTCTCCTCCCAGTTGTGGCCACCCACCATCCTGCTCCCCGATCCTGTGGCTTTGTTGATCTTAGAAACCTCTATATAACTAGAGTTGTGTGTTATTTTTCTTCCTGTAGCTGGCTCATCTCACTTAGCATAATGTCCGTCACCATCAGGAAATGCAAATAAAACTAATGAGGAGGTAGAACCCCATACACCTGTCACAAAATGGCAGGGTGGTTCCTACTTAAAAAAAAAAAGACAAGAGGTAGTCAATTTGGGCTAGGTTATAGATAAACTGGACATGTTTGCACCGTTGGTTTTTAATGGGAAGTGTTCATGAAAACAGCATCAATGGGTTTCAAAATCTGAAAAATAGAGCAACCATATGACCTGCAGCCCTGCTCTTAATCGTTATTCAGGACATTAACATTGGTGTGCCAAGGACGTGTCTGTGCTTCCAGGGCACTGCAGCGTGACTCACAGTGTGGAAAAACATAAATGTGTGTGATCAATGATGCATGAATAGAAGAAGCCACTCAGCACAGCACTCAGCCCTTACAAAGAAGGACATTCTAAAATTGTGCCATCATATGGATGAATCTTGAGGATGCAGTGCAAAAGGAACTAGGTGGTCAGTGTTAACCCTTCTGTATAAGTAAGTGAGCCTCACAGATACTGTGAGCTCTGTAAATGGTTTGGAGCTTATGTTTGGGGTCCTAGAGATGCTGGACTTGAGTTGACACCTGCTTCCCAAGGTAGGATTGACCCTCCCATGAGTAGTATTGTCAAGCCTTCATTTCCTGTCTATCGCGAGGGCTTATTGGATTCTTAGACGAATCTTAGATAAATATTCATGGAAATTTTTTTCCAGCCCCCAGTTTACCAATGCAATGTAAAAGAAAATGAGAATGTTTGGTATGACTATGTCTCCATGAATTCACACTTTCCTGTGGTAAAACATGCATAGCACAATTGTAATCATGTCCAGTCGCACAGCTCTGAAGTAGTATGTTCACAGTGCTGAGTAACCATCCATTCCCAGAACTTTTTATTCCCCAAGCTCAATCTTCATTTTCCTTTAGCTTCCAGACACCCTCCCCCATCCCACTTTCTGTGTCTCTGAGTCATTTTCGGGCCCTTACATGAGTCTTTGTCACTGGCTTATTTCACTGAGCAAACTGTTCTCGGTGTTCGCTCATGCTTTGTGAATTAACATCTATTTCACACATGGTCGCTAACTTCACAGACCAACAATTTCTGTTCGGTGGCATTTTACACAAAGACAGTAGATGTGATGGCTAATCTTCATTGTCAACTTGACTACATTTGGAGTCACCTAAAGCATAAGCTTGTGGACACTCCTGTAAGTGAGAGATTTTCTTGGTCAGATTATTTGAAGCAGCAAGACCCACCTTTAATGTGGGTCTTCTGGCGGGAGCCCAGGTGAAAGAACATGGGAAAAGGAAACTGGGTTTTGCCTGCTTGCTCTCACTCTTGCTAGCAAGTTCATCTCTGCTACAACCGTGGTATTCATTCTCACATGGTGGAATAAACTTCTTTGGGATTTCAATGTAGATCAAAGACCAGCAGCTCTCCAGGAATCCTTCAGACCTTCAGTATCAGACTGAGACAGCTGAGACATCAATCCTTGTGGGCAGTCACGATTACACTGCTCAGATGGCATCCTGTAAGCCAAACTAAGAAATTCAGTCTACTAATTCTGTTCCTAAGAGAACGCTGACTAGTACAGATCGTGATATCAGAAATACTTGTAGAGAAATTGACTTGTGAGAATGAATTTTTCTTGAGGTCTTAGTGGTACCTGGAGCTGACTCTCTCATTTGCCTCTGGGCATGTCTACAGATGGTACCTCAATGAGGTTTATTGCTGTGACTAGCACCCACTGCCATAAGAGCAATATGTCCCCCAAGAGTGACCCTAGAAAGATGGTAAAGCAGGGCGGACTTAGGGAAACAATAATATTTTGATCAGTTAAGCAGTTCTTTGCTCTCTTTACCTCTCCAAGAGGCTCCTGCTAGCTTTGAGACCACAGTGTTTACATCAGAGGGATCATGTGACAAATGAATTAGAGAAAGTCAATGAAATGTTGCCTTTTTGTGGACTTGCTTTTCAGTTTAGATTAGTCTTTTTTTTTCTGGATACAGGGTTTTTCTCTGTAGCACTGGCTGTCCTGAAACTCACTCTGTAGACCACCAGGCTGGCCTTGAACTCACAGAGATCTGCCTGCCTCTGCCTCCTGAGTGCTGGGATTAAAGGCAACCACCACCACCGCCCAGCACTTTTTAGCTTTTGATTAGAGATGCTGAGGGTTTTTCACTTGTTTCTCGTTACTTTTTCTCTAGAGAAATGTCTGCTCAAGGCCTCTCTGCCCACCCCCTCACCATTTACAAAAGACAATTTCCTCTCTCCAGAGCATGGTCTTGACACCTATAGAAGATGTTGTCTTCTTCTGAAAAGCTGTGACTACCCGCAAGGGACCTCCCCAGGGCGGGGCTTGTTGATTGGCATTTCTTCATAGAAGGAGATGGGGACCTTACTGGACCCTCACCCGAGATTCTGCCCATACCCTCCCACGCCTTTCAGCTGCTCGTATATAATTCTGCTCTAATTGTAGTAGCCTTGTGGTCTGGGCAGGGAGTGCTGGAGAATATGGACTGTGAACGGGTGACTGCAGGGAGGACTCCAGCTATGCAGTTATGGGAGCTGCCATTCACGCTGAGGTCAAAATTTCTGATGGTGTGGCTGTTCTGAGGTCACCCACACTGCTGTAGGTAACCCCTCATCCATGCTGATAAGTAACCTCTGTGAACTTATGGGTTCTCCAAGATGGACTTAGGTGTAGTCATATTTTGGTTGGTCCCTAGTGTTATATAAATTGGGGATAGACGTTTACTTATGTCTTCCAATGGGAGGAATTCTTGAAACAAAAACTTCTTATAAATCAACTTTTTAAAATTCTGTTTTGTTGTATTTACCTCTTTATTTTATAAAGAAAGTAAATGAGTGAGAGAGGGGGGCATGAAATTGGGTGGGGAGGCTCTGGGAGGAGTTGGTAGAGGGGAAAGAGTAATCAGAATATATTGCATGAAGAAAAATGTTTTCAATAGAAAAGAGGGCATTAAAAACCATGTACTCACTCTAAATTGTGGTAAAAATAACAATCAACTGATTGTAGACATGTGAGTTTATTTCTAAAGGCTGTGTCTTACAGCCACCATTTTAAACAATTCTACAGTTTACTCTTATGTTCACTGAAGATCACATTTTTTCAGAAAATAGTCTACCACGGAGGACACAGCTCCACTTACATAGGAAAGAATATGGCAATGTGATATTCCCTTTCATGTTTATCTCTAACTCCTAACATCAAGTGACCCCAAATCACAGGAATGGGAGATGGGTCAGAAGTGGGAAAAATATTAGAAATATTTCATAAAATAAGTAGTGGAAAGAAAGCTGAAATCTGACAGAATGAAAAATTCATGAAGACAAATGGGTTTCTTCCAACACATATTGAGGAGGGAGGTGGTAAAGTAAAAAAAAGTTGGCCTCACTAAAGTCAGTTTCTCTTTGCTTTCTCCATGTAATTGTAAATGATTCCTGTATGCTGATGCTGGATCATGTCTCTCTCCAACAGACATTTGGATTACCTCATCTTAGACTGTGAAAAATAAAACTATCATTGGCGCCCATGGCGCCCAGACGTGTGGACAACTGAATCCACAAAAAGCCTGAAAAAGCTTGGGAAAGAGTAAAGCATGTTTTCTTGGTAGCAGCAGTTTCTCGGGTCTCCTCTGCTTGTTAGAAGCAAGCAAGCACTCTCATCTAAGAGAGGCTTCCTGACTCAGCTTCAGCTGCAAAACCCTGCAGCTCATTAAGAGGTCCTGCCACAAAACACTTAAACGGTGTTGGTGAAAAGCTGAACGCATGCTTTTCGATTTTCAGCTGTAGCAGGAAAAAAGCTGTGCCGTTTAAAAATGCCGGCTTTCTGGGCTGTCCTGCCACGGCAAACTCTGACTCTTTTACGCAGGCGGTTCGTGTGGTTTGCAAGCACAGGCTGCTGAAGCTCGCTTGCTGGCAGGGACCTTGAAATGCCATAGAGTTGTGGCAGTAAACATGGCTACAACCGGTACCTCAGCCATGAGGCTGGAAAGCTAAGGAATGGACTGGATCTAGCTGGCAAAGCCACGGCTTTAATCCTACTCATATTGCTCAGTAATTTAAAGGCTCGTGTGGTCAGAAAAAGAGAGATATACAGTAAAGAGATTCAAAGATAAAGAAAATGTTTAAATGATTTACAGTGTGTTAAAAATATATGCAAGCTAAAAGTTAAAAGTTTTAAAAAAAAAGTAAGAAAAAGAGAAGTTGTGTGTGGTAGTACACGCCTTTAATCCCAACACTTGGGAGGCAGAGGGAGATTGACCTCTGTGACTTCAAGGTGTGGTAGCACACGCCTTTAATCCCAGTGCCTAGAAGGCAGAGACAAACAGATCTCTGTGAGTTCAAGGTGTGGTAGCAAACACCTTTAATCCCAATGCCTGGGAGGCAGAGACAGGCGGATCTCTGAGAGTTCAAGGAGAGCCTGGTCTACAGAGTTATTCCAGGTCAAAGAGATACAGAGAATATAAAATAAAAGTAAAAATAAACGAAATAGAGGTTAAAATAAAGCGTACAAAGATGGAAAATACACAGAGAATCTTGATACTGTATACTATTATGCTCTCTTTGAATTGTTTGAATGCTGAGGAAGGAGCAACAGATGCTAAAAGATATTTGTTTATAAATGCTGCTGAACTAATCCATCGTAGAGATTTTGATGCCTTGACTTTGAAATTTGGATCTAAGGACATGATACTTTGGAAAGGAGTTTCTTATTTTGTTTTCACAGAGGATGAGACCCTGTTCATTTCTTCTATTCCGATATGGTATGATGGACCACGCCCTCCTGAACGGTTGCTGTGAATACCTTCAGAAAATTGCTTCGCTCAACTGCCAACTGAGATGAAACTAGCACACAGGTTATACCATGAAAGACCTAATTAACGACGCCCCCATTCAGCAGGAAGCAGTTTGGAGAGAAAAAACTGCGCCCATGTTCCCAAATATTGTTTATAAATGTTCTTTTACATTTAAAGGGGGAGATGATATAGGTATGAATAATTTACATTGATATGGATTTTGCTTTAGTGATTTAAATTTAAGGTTAATTTTGTAATGTATATAGGTTGTTAATGAATAATCATTAATAATAGTTAAGTTTGTAGTCATGTTAGTTAAGATTTTCTAGATGTGCATAGATATATTTTAGATAGGCATTCTTCATATTTTTCAAAGATTATAGAATATGGCATTTTAAATGTTTTAATAACTTAGGACTTTTCATGACAATGAGACACTCTGCTCCTGGCAGCACCAATCTACTTCAAGAGGAAGATGGGCATCGAAGAGGATCCTTATGGAGTTTGATAGCCATTTGGGCAAGAAACTGCTCTTGCCTGGACTATTGCATAAACTGGACACAGAGAACCCGCAGAGAGAGGACTGCTGAACTTGCCTAAAGGTGAGATGATCTTTCGGGGTTCCTGATTCATGAAAGAGTCTGCAAGACATTCTTCAGGACAAGCAGATAGTGACTGCCTTTGAAAGTTCCTGCTTTGTGGAAATGTCTGCTGGAAACTATGGGCCTCTAGGCTGAAGATGGATGCCCCAACGGTACAGAGGAACTTTGGGTGACTGTCCAGGCAGTGAGATGTCTCTGTCATTTCTAGAGTTTGAGAGTTTGCTTATTTCTTATTTGTTTAGGTAATATTGTATCTTTCTGGACTGTTTGATGGAGTTAAGAATAGTTAGCTATAGTTATAGTTTTTCTTAGTTATGATATAGATTATTGTAATTTTTACTTGATAACTGTTTTGTTATATGTAATTTTGCTATGTTAAGTTAAAGCCTTCTTTTTTTTGTTTAAACAGAAAAAGGGGAAGTGATGTGGGAGTGTCATATATCAATCTGTTGATTTCATTGGCTGAGCAATAAAGAAACTGCTTGGCTTAGCTTAGAACATAGATGGGAGGAGGAAACAGAATAGAATTCTGGGCGGAAGAGGAAGTGAGGTCAGACTCTGCTCTGCTCCCAGAGAGACCCGACAGCTCTGCTGGAGCACAGACGCCATGCTCAGCTCTCCCGGGTAGACGCGATAGCTCTGCTCTCTGAGGCACACGCGATGAAGATGGATGTAGGCTAGAATCTTCCCGGTAAGCGCACCTTGGGGTGCTTACACACATTATTAGAAATGGGCTAGTCCAGGTGCGAGAATTAGCCTATAAGGGCTAGAGTATGGGCCAAGCAGTTCTTTAAATGAATACAGTTTGTGTGTTGTTATTTCGGGCATAAGCTAGCCAAGCGGCCGGGGTGTTGGGGACGCAGCCCCGCCGCCGCTTCTTATTTCAACATATCATGAACATCAAAGTATAAACATTTGTATGTTTATATAGTTCTTTTCTTTGGGTGAATCTGTTGGCGTTAAATGACTAGATCACATGACAGGGCATGTACCACCTGTTAAGAAACTGCTAAGTTGGTTTACGAAGCTTATGGTTCCTCTACTTGTCTAATCACCCACTCAATTTCACTTCAAAGGAGCCCATTGCCATTTCATTCTTAACGTCTCTGCAAGAGGTGAACAGTGGTTCCCAATTATCTACTCAGCTATCACTGTCCTCTTGATGAGGCTGTGAGCAAGGAGTCTTATCCCTCATTGAACGGCACGATTCTTCTGCATCTGTCTCTGAATGCTTCTGCACTGGGCCACATCTAAAATACACCCAGCTCTGCCATTGCACCATACAGCTCTTCCATATGTACCTAGGTTTTAAATATATAAGTTGTGATACTCAGGTTTTGAATCTAAAATTCCGGGATGTTTCACTTTCTCAATTACTTAAAATTTATTTCTTTTATTTGGCTTGCCAAGACATTGCCCATCTGTCTCCCTTCCTACCTATAGCCCACCTTATGTGACTGATATAATAATGGCAGTCCCATGCACATACTTACAAATATTTCTACTTCAGGTTCAACACAGCGAAATGTGTTTATCTGGGATTATAGGAATATGAAGGCAGTATGTAATTCTTTCGGAGCCGGTATTACTCTGTAACTTCGATACATAATTCCTTTAAATGGGGTTTATTGAGTGCTTGGATTCTAAATGCCTTCAGATACAACATAAAAGAATCTCCCTGTAGTCCCCCAGGTTTAGACATTTCACATACGCAAACCACAATTTTGGCCCATGTAACTTTTTTTTTTTTTATATTGGACAGTAAGATTGAGGACCTGAACTGTCCAAATGGACCTGTCACCCCTTCAGTTTTGCTTGTGTGGAAACTGCCTCACCTCTGAGTGCCTCCTTGGCTAATTCCAGTGAAGTCCCACTGTGAGTGTGGCTAGCAGGAAGAAGTGAGGCGAACAGCCTGGAGAGCTTTAATGCTGCCGGTGACTGCGCCATTACCCAGGAAATGCAGGTTAATGTGGAGCAGGGGAGGGAGCTGTGGGAGGCAGCACCGCAAACCCAACAAGACCTATTAAACAGGACAGTCATGCAGTGTGCAGAGCAGGAAGGGGAGGTAAGGGTCAAAAAGGCAGGGAGACATCCCCGCTCCTTCATCCAAGCAAACTATGGGAGAAAGAGGGGTTTCAGAAACAAGATTAGAACGAACGCTGAATTAACTCCTAGAGACTTGGCTTTTACAGTGTGTGCCCTGGACCAGGGCTAACCTGATGCATCTCTAAATCCTTGAGGGAAGAATAGCTCACAGTAGTGAGAGGATGCAATCTTAGGGCAGAATATGGGAGACACACTGTGCAGCGCCTAGGAAGTTTTGAATTGGCTGTATATCATCTATTAACTTGGAAATGTGAAAATAACTCTTCTATAAACCAAAAACTAAACAATGTGAAATATACAAAGTACTGTCATAATTTAGAGAAAAGAGAACTCAGTTTCTTCTCGTGTGTGTATGTTGCATGCATGCATGTTGATTGAGTTCAGAAAGCTTTCGTGACCACATTGTTTTTGAGGTTAGCCTTGTAGAGCTAGAAAGAGGCATTCAGGTCAATATCAGGAGGCTAAGGCAGACATAGTAAGTGAAAATGGAGGAGGAGTTAAGAAATGAGAGGGCACTTGGACTATATTAATAGCAAAAGGGTGGGAGGCAATATCAGTGCAGTAAGAAGGCGAATCTTATGAGTTGAGGGTATACATCAAAACTTAGTAACCACTCAGGACTTTGTTTCTCCAGTTGTCCCCACTTCCATGGCTGGCCTTTGATGGGTCAGAAGTCAGTGGACTTTGCGGGACTGGAAGCCAATGGCAAAACCGTGGGGGTGTATGCGGAAGTTTAGATGCACCGTGTTCTCACAGCCAGAGTCCAGAAAGTTCATCTGACTGGACTCTGCCATTTTACAGCGCTCCGTCTCCAAGTGTCCTCAGGCCATTGTAGTCACCTTACCTCTGGGCTACGCTCACCAAAGTGAGCTTCTTCCTGGTGCCTTCCCCGTATGGTGCCCCACTGATGTGCTAAGTGCTGCAGAGTGGCCCCTTGAAATGAGCCCTCGTCCTTCCACGCTGTGTCCCATAGTCCACCGAGCTGTTCATGAGGTCCGTTCCCACCCTGCGATGTCTTACCCCCCCGTGGATCATGCGCTCTTGCATCTATGTAGTTTCTTGGCGTGTTTGTATCTGTTCTTTTCTTATTTTCATTCCCCATTAACATATGGCTTTCTTAGTGTGAAATCAACTTCCTAGCTATTTCGGTTCCTTGTGGTCTAAGACGGTTGGTATACTTACTGGAGTCTGATCAAGCTTCTCCCGGCATGCTAGACATACATTTCTATAGGGAACGTGTGGCGTGCTCACTTGTCCCCATGTCCTTACCTTATGCTCCTTTCTTAGCTTGAGCCCACAAACCTATAACCTTTCCAGCTTCTAGTATAGGAAGCGAGGATGTGAGAGGGATTGCACCTGGGGTATGGCAGAGAAAACCAACCTTGAACGTGAAAGCTGGGTTAATACTCAGGCTCTGCCCCCGGAAGCTCTGATATCTTTGGTTTGTGGAACCCCATCATCTCTGAGGGTTGTGACAGGACAGGAAGGTATTGAGTAACGGAAAGGCAACCCTTCAAAAGTTGAGTACAACATCTGAGGAAGAAACAGCTCAATTCTCAGTGACCATCTTTCCTTTTAAAAAATGTGGGAGAATTTTTGCAGTTGGAATTCTCCCAACTGCAGATGTAGTAGCGGGAGGGAGAGAGTCCCTTTAGATAAGAGAGAGGAGAGAAACGAAGCAGAAATGTGTGGAGCCGCTAAATTATTTTTGTTCTTGACGTTCAGAGCATGCTAGAAGAAAAGGTTGTGGGGGAAACTGGAATATGAGAGATTAAAAGGCTGCTGAACATAAAAGTTTATGGGTTTGGTTTTTAGATGACACATGCGCACCCAAAAATATATAAATAAATAAATAAATAATAAATGCTGAGAGCCTTCCTGTCACCTAGTGGACACACGGAACTGAAGGAAATGCATACGTTTCTGACCTCAGGAACTCCCGAGACCCAGTCCTTTAGTGTTTAATATTGTTGCAGAGTTTGTGCTGTTAAATCAAAAGGTTATCCATAATACATCTGGCGCTATTAATGAGAAAGATCAGGGGTACTCAAAAGACATTTATTCATTATTAATATAGATAATAAAGGATCATTTACGAGGCTTCAGATGAGATTTTTATCATCAAAAGCTTAAAAAGCAAAATTTATTTTTGCTTCAGGACAGACATGGAGGATGTCTGTGACGAGAAATGTGAACGTCAACACAAAGCTGTCAGGCTCGCTCTGTTTCCAGAGACGGCACATGCTTTATAGCAACAGATTAAAAAGAAAATAAAATTTTCTGCTTTAAATTTCTATCGACATTCACTTCCTGATTTATTCCTGGCTTGTCCTTTATCGAGATGGCGTTTCGATGGTCCCTACTCTTTCCTTCTATGTTTGTGGTCTTTGACGCCCAGGGAAATGAAATCAGGAACAATTCATCACACTCTTCAGGATACTGGGGACTGATGGCAAACAGAGAAAGTTGACTCTAGAATGTTTGCACCGTGGCGAGAGTCACAAGAAGTAATGAGCGAGATTGCCTTAAAAATAGACATCGTTGAAAAGGGCTGATAAAGGCTTGAGAGACTTGAAGAACTTCTGGATTTTGAACACAGCATTACTGAAGTTATCAGCTTGTGCTACTAAAGCTATTCAAAGTGTGTTTTAAAATAGGTTTTTAAGGAAGTTACAGAGAGTTTTCTGGTTTTATCTTACCTCAGTTTTATTAGTAAACACTGACCATTCTATGGCCCAGCTGAAGTCATGGTTGGAAAAGACATTTGCTTTGGGACTTGGGGTCCACATCGGCAAGAAAGAGAAAACCAAGGGTGTATCACACAGTAACAGCTACGGACCAGACTCTCAAATATTTCCTGAGAAATAGTGAACATTTCCTGCTTGACCTTAGATGGTGATTGAACCAGAGGAAACTGGCCCTATCTTCAAGGGATTTAACTAAAAGTGTGTAGTACTTTGGTTAAGTAGAATTTAAAGGAAAGATCCAAGATTGAATGGTCATAGATTATCTTGATTTAAGTATTTGTTAGCAATAAATTTCAAAACTATGAATTTGGTAAAACTCCGTAATCATTGTTCTCTGCTTAGTTAAGATGAAAAGACAAGAGGAGACTGTTAAGTCTAATATCCCACTTGAAGTATATAAAACCCAAACAAAACTCCTAGTCTATGAGTAGCTTTGTCTTAGCCTTCTTTGGATCAGGAAGAAACATCAGTGCACCCATCAATCACTGGAGAGAAAGGAGAGTCACAGCGAACTAAGAATGCTTATGCAAGAGCCTGGGTGTCATGTGTAAGATCGGCTCTCAACACCCATCCATCCTTCCACCCACCCATCCACCCACCATCCACCATGCATCCATCCCCTTAATATCCCCCACACGTGCTGCAGAGACTAGAAAGGTAAAGACACCCCCCCCCCCACACACACACACCCTTCTTGCTTCTGTATTCCTTCCAAATGTTATATAGGTCCTAAGGATGAAGCACACTTAGCACTCAGAGAATTCAAATATGGTTGGGTGTTGCCCGTTGGCGCAGTTAGGACAGAAGCAGGATTTCTCTGTAGATAGCTGGGATCTCAGACCATAGCCCCCAGCTTTGCTGCTTGAAGAGTGAAGAGGAGAGCCTGCAGGCAGGAGGCGGCTGCTCTTCAGAGAGCACAGTAGCAGGCAGTGGAGAGCAGGGAGAGAAAGAGAAAGTGACAGGACGCCCCCTGTGGTGGTGGAGGTGGAGCTTCAGAAAAAGCCCTTTAGATTTATGCAAGTTGCTCCTGGAAATCAACTGCTCCCACTTTTTAAAACTCTCTTCCTTTTCCATAACTTTAAAAGCCATTGCAGTAAACACATTTTCCTGGGGTTTGCAGGGAAAACTTCTTCTCTTTAGCTTTTCCCCTTCAAGTGCCTGAAATTAATTTCACCCCTCGGAAAGCACCTGTGTAAAGCTGGAGCTACAGCTGCTGCGGCTGCCACCGCGATGAGTTAACTGAAGCTATGGTCACTGCAGAGGGACAGCCCCTCTCTTCTCTGGACCTGTTGGCTTTGTCACAAGTTCCTTTCCCCAGAGAAGCTGTCAATTTTTTCAACACATCCATAGTTGGAGGGAACGTTGTTGGATGGGCCTTTAAAGGAAATTCTTGGGATGTTTTCACTGTGTCAAAGCATATTGAAGAATCTTGGCAGAAATGTCTCCTCTCCTGAATGTTAATGGGGCGTGACATGATATATGGCCTGTGTGGGGCAGCTTTTCCCCCCCTCTTCAAAATGAAAAGTATCATTTCACCAATATGTTTCAGACAAGAGGCTGTTAATCTTTCTCTTCATAGCACAACGATAAATCTCTGCTAAATAACTGGGTATTAATTTTTTTTAATTGTAGGCTTAGAAAATTGAATATAAAGTCAGGATGTTGACTTTCCTTTATCAGGAAAACTTACTGAAAATAAAAATGCCTCAAATCCACAAGCCAAATAAAAGTGGATAAAAATAAATCTTGATATATAATTTCACATTAGTCTTTGCCAATAAGTTTAAAATGAGTAACATGATAGACTTAGACATAGATAAGTCTAGCCATAACAAGAGGATGGTATCCGTGGGCCGGTCTCCTGTACAAGTTTAGGGTGCTATAAACCATTTTATTTGTAAAACTGAAAATGCAGAATAAGGTTTACTCCTTTAACGCGAAACCAGTGATCTTTTTTTTTTTTTTTTTTTTTTTTGCTGTTGTGTAAATACTCAGTTCTACATAGAACTTTAGATAAACACACATGGGTTTCATTTTCAGCTGACAGAAGATCATTTCTGTCTCTACCCTCCATATGTAGGAAGCAATAAAAGTCTTGCTTAACATAAAGAAGCTGCAAGCTATAGGAAAATATTTCCTCTTAATGGGCAGAAACGGACAACCGTACTAGGGAAGCACAGCTAAATCTCATTTTCGATAGATGGGGCCCCATGGTTTCCAGGCTTCTTTACTCGAAGCCGAAGATCTCAGACACGATTCAGACCTGCACACCTGTGTACTGGAAAGGAGCGTTGACAGTTGACTTTTGTTCGGAGGGTCTTCCAGGTGGATTTCACTAAAACCAGTTCGCTTTGTTCCTGCACTCTAACCCACAGCAGCAGTAGAAACATCTCAAGATTTTTACCTGCACTAGGATTTTCCTAGTACAGTCTTTGGCTGGCTATGATGGTGCAGGCTTTGGGAAGCAGAGGTAGGTGGATCACTCTGAGTTCGAGGCCAGCCTGGTCTACGTAGTAAACTCTAGGCCAGCAAGGGCTACCCACTGTGACTCTGTCTCCTAAAACAAAATTTCAATCCTTGATGTTAAAACATTATTCCCGGAGCCTCACTCACTGGTTCTTGCATCGGAAAACCTCTGTTTACTAGACTGGTCTCTACAGCTAGTCTTCCACTTCCACATCCTCAGCAAGGCAGGGGTGTGAGGGAGAGGAGGGAGCCCTTGTCCATTCTTGGTGGATTAGGATGGGGATGATGGAGACAATATGGAGGTTCTATAAGACAGTCAAACTAGAACTGCTGAGTGAGCCAGTGTGGCACGATTCTAATTGGTCTTAATAATAAAAACCTGGAGTCAGATATAGGGGTTAATGCTGACAGATCAGAGAAGCAGAGCAGCCAGACACTAGTTTTTACCTCTACTGAATTCTCAGACCAAAGGGATGATCCTGTCTCTATGAATCCTCAGACTGAATGCCTTGAGCTCCTGTCTCCTCCTGCCTTATATTCCTTTCTCCACCCAGCCATATCCCTTCCTGCCTCCACCTCCCCAGTGTTGGAATTAAAAGCGTGTGATTCCCAAGTACTGGGATTAAAGGTGTGAGCCACTACCACCTGGCTCTGTTTCTCTTTTAGACTGGATCAATGTTGTGTAGTCCAGAGGGCCTTGAACTCATAGAGATCTGTCTGCCTCTGCCGCCCAAGTGCTGGGATTAAAGGTGTGTGCCACCACTGCCTGGCCTCTATGGCTAATTAGTGGCTACCTCTGCACTCTGATCTTTAGGCAAGCTTTATTTGTTAGATCACTAGGAAAATATCACCACATTCCAGTCATCCCCCTACTGCAGATACAGCCAAAGGAGACAAAGTCACTTTGTCAGAGACATCTGTACTCCCTTGTCCTTTACAACACTGTTCCCAATAACCAGCTAAGCAATGGGAATAGCCTAAATGTCCCCAAACTTATGGTTAAAGAAAATGTGATTTATGCACACAATAGGATGCTCCTCATCTATAAAAGAACGAACTCCTGTAACTTGCTACAACATGGATGGAACTAGAGGTCGTTACGATAGGTGAAACCACCCGGGTACAAAAACACAAGACACTCGCCAGCTCCCTCATACTTTTATACTGGATGCCATTTTTTAGAAACACAGGTTTCTTGCTCTCCCTTTTATAATTTCCATTGCTATATTAAAGCTCGCTGAAATCGCCACTTGTCTGTGATTTTGTAGCCAAGTGTTTACAGGTTTGTTGGACTAAGTACTGTATTTGTAATATGTTCATTACAAACCGTGTTCAATGGAGTCAAATAGTCTGGATGAGCAGACCTCATGAAGCTCATTGAGAAGCAGCTTTCATTTTAAAGATGGCTCCTTCGGTGTCTGTTTCCCTCACAAGATTATGATTGTGCTCCATTAGCTTCATTATAACCAGTCATAAGCCTAGGCCTGTTGACCTCTTCTACCTTCTATTCTGTCTTCAGATAGCCCCATGATAGACATGGTTGTAAAACACAGTAGCTAATAACATGCAAAGTGGAAGGGCACAAGAATGAATGAGGAGTTTATGATCAATGCACAGTCTTGACAATACAATCCCTTCTTAGAATATTCATGTTGGGCAGTGCTTATGAAATGAATTGCGTGGGAGGAAACAAGAGTCAGTAAGTTGTACATGGTAGAGATTTTTTTTAAATGAAAGTTTCTATTTTCAAATTCAGAAGTAAACTTGTGAATCCCTGCGTGCTTGTTGATACGTGAGGAGGTTCTTTGAAAGTGCGACACTGACCTCAGCTTATTACCCTATTTTCCAGGCAGTGCTCACCTGTTTTAAGTACCAATGCTTTACGCTAATGAAATTGGCAGAGCCTTCTTCCAGGTGAGCCTCAAAGGCATGGTGAAATTTTCCTCTGGTCCAAGCATGAGTGTTTAGGAATGATTGACCTGTCTGTGCAAAATCTAGCAACTGTAGTTTCTTCCTCTGGGATGACTGCAACTTAAGACGGTTCCCCTACACAGAACCCCTGAAGATACCAGCCACACACACCCTAACTGTCTGCTCTCCATAGCAAACTAGCTTGGGGTTGTATAATTGTGCTGCTTCGTCAGAGTGAGCCTGGTCCGCTTGAGCCTAGATTTTCTGCACATGTGCCTGTCTGTCCTTTCTTTGTTCCCTTGTCACCCCAGTCAAGTTTCCAGGAGGAAGCCATGCTTACTTGGTACCCGTGGAGGTCAGAAGAGGGCGTTGAATCTCTTAGATCTGGCTGTTGTGAGCTGCTATGTGGGTACTGAGAACCAAACCCAGGTCTTCTGTAACAGCAGCAAGTACTTTTAAGGGCTAATTCATCTCTTCGAGCCTTGCTTCCCGCTTTTTAGAGTCAGAATCTCTCACTAGCCTGGAAATTCTCCGAGTGAGCTAGAGGAACTTTGCTGGGGTTGTTAGCATGTCCTTGTATGTGGGTTCTCACTTCTTCACAAGTGTGAAGCAAACACTTAACAAACTGAGATATCCTTTCATCGTTGGGGTCAGAGCTTTCAAAGGGACATTGGACCTCAGTCTCTTACTCTTTTCAGTACCCATCTAATCCCTGGAGGTGAACTGATCTCCTTTGCTACATAGTTGTACTAAAACAACAGCCAATTAGTCATGGACTAAACCACAAAACTGCCAGAAAAAAAAAAAAAAAAAAAAAAAAAAACAGCCCTCTTCTTTTTTTTCCTTACTTTGTTTTTTTTTAAATTTTTTTTA